>NW_028245312.1:0-401762 GCF_964263255.1 Lissotriton vulgaris
TGGGCAATCCGAGAAGAGAATCTAATTTTTCTTTCTGCAGCAATGTCAGCTGCCAGCACTGCTCAATAAGAAGATGAGGAGAAGGAGCAGAAGCTGGTTGAGGAAGAGGACAAGGAAGATATTGTTGTTCCACACAAAAAGAATTAAGAAAGCCCCTTTGCAGCTCTATGTACAAATGATTAGAGAGAATTATAAGAAGCTGATCACTTCAGCGAGAAGAAAATCATAGAGCTAAAGAGCATGTAAAAGAGAATTTCTTTGAATTTAATTTGAGGTATATTTTGTTCTGGCTACATGCTGCTTAGAAAGGCTGCTCTAATGTTTATATATACTATTAGAGAGTAACAATGGATAAATCGTTTTTCTACATTATATTCAAAGATCCCCTGTTCCAGGCCTGAGAATTCTCTGACTTTCATTAATACAAATTTAATATCTAAACTATCTCTTGCCACTCTGGTATAGGCCTGGTATTATTTGTACACTCAAGTCAGTTAAAACCTCTGGCTTTCATTGCATCTAAGGGCCTCATTATGATGAGACTCTGAAAGCCTGTGACCCTCACGTTATGATGCAGGCGGTCGAAAGTGAAGCTTTCCTGTCATGCTGGCTGGATTCCAATGGGGTCAAGGAGCCCGTTGGCCAGTCAGAGACCTGACCCAAATACCGATGGATGGCTTTTCCGCCGTCAGGATTACGATGTTGGTTTCTGACAGGCTTTCCATGTCGGGTTTTCTGACTTGGAAAACCTGCTGGAAAGCGGCTTTGGGGGCCAATAGCAGGGCCCCATTCTCTCTGCGGCCTGTTGGTCCCTGCTCTTGAGGTGCCTGCCACACAGTGCAGGAATGAACAGATTCTCACATTTCGCTATGGGAGCCTCTGCTACGGCCAGTTTATGCCCGCAGCCAAGGTCCCATAGAATAGAGATATGGGAGTATGTGACCGCACCATGCGTTGTAATATTGTGGTTGGTCCCAATTCCGCAACGGTGCATGTATACCCGACATTGTAATAAGGCCCTTGGTATACTTCGGGAACAGAAATTAAAGCTGTAGCTGAGATTTTGGTTCCATTTATGCTCTACTATAGCAGTGTGGGAGGGACATGCTAATGCAAAACACACACCAACACAAGAGTAAGGCCATTGTAATTCACAAAATACACTTCTAAAGTTACTACAGCCCTGACGGTGTCAAAACAGTCTTAAATGTACACCAGCTTAACCTTGGAATAAGTCAAGCAACAAACATGTGCAAGACCTGGAACTGCAACATTCTACCATAGAAAACAATTGTGCTAGGGAATTAAACTATGGCCCAATAGGAAAGAGGAATTAATTGTAAACTAATTAAATTAGTTACATATATGTACGTATGTATGTATATCTATTTATATATATGTCATCAACAGTATACCTTTGGGGGAATTTCTGTGATTAAAAAGAATCTGCAGCAGTAGTGAAAAATTTGATGAGGGAGCTATCTTGATGATGGAACGCTTGAGGGCAAGGGGTTATAGCGAATCTATCCTTTCAAGAGCAATAATTAAAACTAAAGAAAGGACACGGGAATCTCTTTTTATGCCCAAATCCGCTGAAGTAGAGAACAGAGAACAATCTCCTAGGCTGATAACAACTTTCAGTCAGCAACAGCGCCAAATTAAATCCATCATCAATAGACATTGGTCTATCTTAAAAACAGACGGTGTACTATGCTCAAGAGTCCCTGACAGCCCCATTGTTACCTTCAGAAGAGCCTATAGCATGCACAGTAAATTGGTTAGGGCCAGCCCCGAGCTAGGCAGTGGTAGTGCCTGGCTCAACAGGAGAGGCTTTTTTAAATGCACCTCATGTCGGGCATGCAAGTTTGGGCAAAACACAATGCACTATGATACTCCATTCTCCAGCACCAAAACCGCAATCAGGGTCAATTTCAACTGCCGGATGGAGTTTGCTGTATACGTCCTGACGTGCACCTGTGGTTTTTTGTTGGAAGCCCGAGATCGCAGGTGCATGTCAGGATATTGCAGCATCTCCGGGCAGTCGTAAATAACGATTCAGCCTACCCTGTGGCACGGCATTTTCACTTAAAGCACAACTGGAACCTGTCGTGCTTAAGTTATTACGTCATTGATGCAGTGCCCCCACTGAGAAGGGGTGGGGATAGGGATAAAATGCTGAGGAAGCTGGAAACAAAATATATCATCGAGCTAGACAGTAAACAGCCCCATGGTGTTAACGCGACAGAAGATTTGCACATCTTTTTATACAGGCCCCCAATTTGTCAGCACTGTTTCGTGGCGAGTGCATGAGAATATCAAATACTCCTGGAAACTCTATGTGTACTTTTTGATCTAGGTCGATAACCTGTGTCAACGATAGAAACCCATAGAGCCATACACATGTACATATCGTAGGCATATTATGAAATTAATGCACCTTAACAATATATGAATTACAAACGTGTGTATAAAAATTCCTATCTTTTATAAGCATTATGTACAGTTCAAAATATGTTTACATCAGTTTTCTTTTTTCATAGTGGTTTCAGTTGTTGTCTACTCACTAATATTCACATGTACAGATCAGCACTTATACTTTGGTTTTGAGTATAAAAAAAATGTAAATAGGTCTTAATATTTATGATGTACAAAATTTAATAATTTTAAATTTTGAATAAATATACAGGACAAAAGCTCGTGGGTAAACAGGGTGTTGCTTCACCACAATTATTCGGATTTGACATGACTCACATGATTCATGATCAGTATAATATTTATTCAATCGCTAGTCTGCAACCAATAGTTCTAGTGACTTCATATACCTATTGGTATCTGCATTCATGCAGTTATGAGAATTGTAAATAAGGACGATTAGCAATATATTGTATATATTGTTATTTCATAAAATATAGCACTAGTCACTTTATATACTTGTTGGTAGGTATCTGTATTAATGCAGTCAAGATATTTGTAAAAGATGGACGTCATTGAAATTTGTGCAATTATGAGATTTTATAACATCACAAAAATATGGGACAGTTATTTTAAATGAAAATAATGCAATTTATTTCATCAATATATATGTATTTTTTCAGGCAAATTTGCAAACTTGAATAGAACGCGAAAGGTCGTTCAGCATATCCCATTTGTAATGTGCACTATTTCTATGTTCATGAATCTAGTCATGTGATGCACTTTAGGAGGTGTGGCCCATAGGAAGGGTAAGGGAAACACAGCATTAAAAAAGCAAGCTGACCGCTAAACAGGTGTGTGATCAAGAGTACTTGCTACTCGAAACGCGTCGCTTGAAAGGTTCCAACTAATAAAATAACATCTTGCCTGAAGCCGTGGGGTTTGTCTCCTTCTTTCGCCACGCTGTGTGGAGGTTTGAGGAATTGCTTCTATTTATATATATATAAATGCGGGAGGAACCGCCACCGGTCCTTGGGAGACCCGCGGACCAGTGGTATCCCGCTGCATTTGTGAACAGTCAAGGTTTGTGGGAGATCGTATTCCACACGGCTGGATGCCGGGGACAAAAATTCAGCAGGCGCCACACTGTGTATCAGGACAGTGAGGACCTGGGAGGACAGCGTATATATATATATATATATATATATATATATATATATATATATATATATATATATATATATATATATATATATATATATTACCTACTGGCGGTCACGCATTTACCTGCTGAAATAAATTGGTTTCCTCGTAACATTCGGCTGGAGGGCTTGATTTCTGCGCCGAAGGAGGTGAGGAACAATCGGACATATATATATATATATATATATATATTCACTGAAAAAACCATAGGTTTCACACCAGTTATAGTTAGGAATTAGCATTTAAAAAACCTATTAAATTCACTGAAAAAACCATAGGTTTCACACCAGTTATAGTTAGCTGGAAATTTTACTGATATAAAACCATTGAAATTCCCACGTTATAGTTAGTCGGACTCACTATAACTTGCGCGTGCAATGCACTGCTGATGACATCACATATTACATCACTCATGACATGGTCAGTGACATCACTCATGACATCACTGATGACACCATCCTTGTGACACAGTGACAGACCTCCTCTCAGTGTAAAGTAACCCTTGAGACACATATTCAAAAATAGAAACTGAAATTTTTAAAAAAATGGAGATACCTATATCAGTTACAACAAGCAATTCTGTAATTCCACTATCTATATACACATCCACTCATTCACCAACAGTTCTATATAGTCACTCATACATATACTCACTCATCATATGAAGAGATACACCTATACATCCTGTTACACACCGACATTCATCCAAAAGTTACTCACACACATATTCACACGTGCAAATAAACTATTGAACAACCATTTATTTGAATATAGAGTTATACACACACTTCCACCTTACTTCTATTGAAAATTACACATATTTATTCTCTTAAACAATCACTTATAGAAACACATACTTATTTAAACAGGAACTCTTACAATCTCTTACTCTCACATATACTCACTTATATACATCAATATTCATATATACTAGATTAAAACATATGTAGTTACTGATAAAGACACTAGTGAGACAGTCATTCACTCACTAACAAACACATATAGACACTCATCCACCCATACAGTCCTGTACATATGCTGTCTTCAAAACACATACAAAGAAAGAGTCAGTCACTCATGCATCTATGTGCTAAGTAATATCCCCACCAAACCATATAGACACTCATACTGATACTAATAAAAATATCTAATAACCCATATACATACGCATGTTGCTACTTATCAACACATGTAGCCACTTATACACAAAGTGAAACACTAATATATATATTTAAATATTTAAACATAACTCACTAATATTGATTTTTCAGAAAGACACATATTCACTGGATGGTGTCATCAGTGATGTCATGAGTGATGTCACTGACCATGTCATGAGTGATGTAATATGTGATGTCATCAGCAGTGCATTGCACGCGCAAGTTATAGTGAGTCCGACTAACTATAACGTGGGAATTTCAATGGTTTTATATCAGTAAAATTTCCAGCTAACTATAACTGGCGTGAAACCTATGGTTTTTTCAGTGAATTTAATAGGTTTTTTAAATGCTAATTCCTAACTATAACTGGTGTGAAACCTATGGTTTTTTCAGTGAATTTCATAGGTTTTTTAAATGCTAATTCCTAACTATAACTGGTGTGAAACCTATGGTTTTTTCAGTGAATTTCAAAGGTTTTTTTAATGCTAATTCCTAACTATAAGTTTCACTTTATAAATAAGACTGTTAGCACTCTAGTTGTTCTTTTTAACACTCTGGTACATTCTGTCATTGGGCTACAGTTGGGCTACATCTAGTTGAATTTTGGGCTACATTTTCAATTTTTGATCTCTGGTGGCCATCTTTGGGCTACATTGGGCTACTTTGGGCTACATTTGGGCTACATTTTGGCTCTAACATATATTAAGCCCAATGTAGCACAATACATATTTTTCTAAAGTTAATGTTTTTTACAAACCACTTCAGAATAGGGCTACCTGTCCCTACAATTATCCCAATTTTTTTTTTTTAATTATTTTGGGGAGCGCTCCCGGAGCGCGCCCCGGGGAGCGCCCCGAAAAGCGTATTTTTACAAAGCGCCCCGGGGCGCGCTCCGGGGAGCGTCCCGTGAGCGCCAATATCGCAAACGAAAACATGATCGTGACGTATCGCGTAGCCGCAACCGCGTGATACGCACGGCGTAAGCGCACCCGGAAGTACTCGAGCGAATACGATCGCACAACGTAAACTTCCGACGCGCTTACGCTGCGCGACCCGGGGCGCGCCCCCGGGCGCGCCCCGGGCGCGTAGCGTAAGCGCGTCGGGTCATGTGAGCAGAAAATAACACTTTTCATTGGTTCATAACAGTTTTAGTTTCATAATGATGAAGCCCCTGGTCTTGTGACCTGAAAATAACACTTCTCATTGGTTCAGGACAGTTTTTTTTTTCTAATTGATGAAAGACCCCACCTTTTTTCCTTATTCTGACTTTGTCCTTTGACTGAGGAAGACCTGTTTGTTGCTCTCTCTACTTTTTTGCTCCAAATAATGGCTTCAGTAGTAGCATCAGCTGGTGCATCTGCCCCACCACCACCACCACCACCACCAAGAGGACCAGCTCCAAATTATATTGGTGGTCAAGAACAGGAGGAGGAGGAAGAGGAAGAGGAGGAGGGGAGAAGAAGATGGCTGCCAGAAGAAAATACACCTTACAAACCCAAACCACACATTATTTGGCAGTTTTTTTCAATTCCAGAGGGGAAAAAAAAGGTGAATGCGCCCAAAGTGACTTGCCTCATCTGCAATGATGAACTTTCACGGGGCAACCCAAATAAGAAATATTCTTTTGGTAACTATACCATGATTCGGCACATGACAAGAAAGCATCCAATCAACTACTCTCGTGCAGAGTTCCGGGAACTGGCCAGTAACCTCCCCCATTCATCAAGGACCCCCTCCCAAAGAAACCAACCCACTTCCTCGGAACCAGAAACATCCGAGGTGATGCCTTGCATTCAGCCGAGATTTGCTGATTTTAAAATTACTTGTACTGCTTGTGGCAAGCTTATCTCCTATGGGGAACAAAGTGTTAAGCTCATCGTCCTTGCAGGTGATAATCACAAGTGCCCCAAAAAGAAGTAATTTTTGGGGTTTTTTGTTTTTTTGCTCCAGTTGAGCCAGTTTCAATTCCCTTTTTTTGTTTCTCCCCCTAAAAAAATACAAAAAAATATATAAAACTGTTTTGAAAAGCCAAAAAAAGTTCAAAAAGTTCAAAAAACACAAAAAAAATATAAAACAACAAAAAGAAGAAAAAAAAAAGTTCTTTTTAGAACTACCTCCAATTTCTAAATCAAAACTTCATTTTTTAAAAACTCTGTCACCTTTTTTCATCATAGTGCGCTCCCAGGGCCGCTCCCCGGTGCGCGCACCGTGCGCTTCCCCCGCGCAAAACGAAAAAAAAAAAATATTTTAAATGCCCCGCAGGGCCCTTTTATAGCCCCCACATCAAACCTAGGGGGTCAAAGGGGTCTATCCCTGACGCCTTATGGTCAGTTCCCACTTTGTTTTAGCCACCTCTTATGTCTCGATTTTACCGAGACACAAGATGGCGACCGCTCTGGACTGTTTCGAATGTTTACAGACACCCGAGAGCCAATCAGCTTTCCATGCGCACCTCGCGTCACGCGCCCGGAGCGCTCCCTGGTGCGCGCACCGGTGCGCTGCTATAGATATATATATTTTTTTGAACCTAAATTACTCAAAATCCACTGGAGCACATATCTTGAGACATAGCAAAGGCACATCGGGCTACCAGTCCCTACAATTTTGCCAAGTTTGGTGTAAATCCATTCAGCCGTTCGGGCTAAAAGTGAAATCGACCGCCCTATGGAAATTAACATGGGGAAAACGCGTTTTGGGACCCCCCTTTTATCTCGGCCCCCGCTTATTGTATCCCCCCCAAACTTTCAGGGAAGGACCGGAGCTCGACGAGGCCATTTTCATGAAATTTTCAGGCAGATTCGTCAACCGGTGCCAAAGTTATTCCAAATAGAATTTTGAGATTTAACATTGAAAAAAATCCTAACTATAACTACCTACTGGCGACTGCCAGTAGGTAATATATATATATATATATATATATATATATATATATATATATATATATATATACATATATATATTCACTGAAAAAACCATAGGTTATAGTCGATATATAGTTAGGAATTTGCATTTACAAAACCTTGAAAATTCAATGAAAAAACCATTGGTTTTAGGCCATATATAGTTAGGGATTTGCATTTACAAAACCTTATTTTACTCGCATAAAACCATTGAAATTCCATATATAGTTAGATGCGCTAACTATATATCGCGCACCCGCAATCCACTGCTGATGATGTCACATATTACATCATTCATGACATGGTCAGTGACATCACTGATGACATCACTGATCACAACATCCAGTGACTGTATGTTTCTGTAAAGTTAAAATATGTCTTACATATTGAAGAATGAGTGGATGTATAAATGTCTGGATGAAGGATTTAGTAGGTGCATGACTGATTGTATGAGGGAGTGATTAAATGTGTCTTACTGAGTGCATGGGTTAGTGATTAAACTGTATTAATTTGTGCATCATTATATCTGTTGTTCTGTAAACTGCTGCATGTGTTGATCAGTTGCTATATGAATAACTATATGGGTTATTGATTGGTTGCTCAAGTATTTGTATGGGAGACTGAGTATGTGTGTGAGTGGCTGGGAGGTGTGTGACTCTGTGCATAGATGTGTGAGCAGTTGATTCACTAGATGTATGGTTTCAAAAGTGCATGTGGAAACAGCTGTATGGGCGGTTGACTGTGTGCATGAGTGTATTGGTGAGTGAATGGATATCTCAGTGCTACATGTCAAAGTAAGTACATATGTAAAACACAGTACATGTGAGAGTTAACATATATAAATAACTGTGCATTAGAGCCAGTGAATGTGTGAGTGGCTGTATGGATCATTGTGAACTTTTATTAGGGATTATATAAGAGAGTAAATATGTGTTAGAATATGTTTCAATAAGTAAGGTGTGTATAACTGTATAGTTGAGGAATTGGAGGTGTGTTTGATTCTTTGCATGACTGTCTAGGTGTATGAGTAACTCCATGGATGAGTGACAATCTGTGAGTGTCTGTTTTCACTGAGTGTATCTAAGGATATATCAGAGTCTGTAGAGGTTCATCGTATTAACACATGAATGATGTCATCTGTGATGTTGTCAGTGATGTCATTTGAGTTATCATCAGTGATGTCATCAGTGATGTAATTTGAGATGTCATCAGTGATGTCATTTGAGTTGTCATCAGTGATGTCATCAGTGATGTCACTGACCATGTCATGAATGATGTAATATGTGACATCATCAGCAGTGGATTGCGGGTGCGCGATATATAGTTAGCGCATCTAACTATATATGGAATTTCAATGGTTTTATGCGAGTAAAATAAGGTTTTGTAAATGCAAATCCCTAACTATATATGGCCTAAAACCAATGGTTTTTTCATTGAATTTTCAAGGTTTTGTAAATGCAAATTCCTAACTATATATCGACTATAACCTATGGTTTTTTCAGTGAATTTCAATGCTTTTTTAATAGCAAATATGAAAAGCTTTAAAATGTCAAGTACGTGATAGATAAAAACATTTTCGTATTTATGCACGCTGATGTGCTTTGAACGCTGCACCCCCCCCTCCCCTCTTTTCTCTTAGTAGTACTCTCTCTTTGCAGATAGTGAACGGTAGTTAACGCAGACCTTTACCCCCGTTGTAATCCGTCGTACCTGCTTGTCTCTCCATTTGATTGATTGTTATCCAAGCATTTACTGTTTTAGAATTGGTTCTCTTTGGATCATTCTCTATTTACAAACAAGCACAAAGTCGCAATACTCTGTTTAGTCTTTGCAGATAGTGAAAAATCGTGTAAAAAAATAAAAGTAATCGAGCAAAATCAGTAGACCACTAATTCGATCTCTTTTTGACCTCGGTAAAATACAAACATTAGGAACAACCCTTCATGAGAAATACGAAAATAGTGAAATGAACTGAGCTCCACACCATGAGGGCTGCAAGACAGCTCGACTCCGCCACCCACCCCGCCCAAAATAACGACAAACCCTATGCAAATATTATAAATATAGACAACACACCAGCAAAGAAACAGGGTAAAACATTTTATTAAATAACTATTTACATAACTATTTTATACTTTTTATTGCCCGATCCGGCTAGCTCAATCGATCGAGCATGAAACTCATGCACTGATAGCAAGCGTTGAGAGTTTGTAGAACGATGGCTTCAGATTTTCCACATACGGTGTAGTGGCGCGAACTGGGAGGGGGCGTTTGGATCCTGCCCCTTCCCCAAATAAGATTTTCATACGTGAATGTTCGTTCATGCTTTTTGTCCCTGAGTTGCTTCGATGTCACTGCCTTACACAAATGGCATAAGTCCTGGATGTTGAGTGCCATACTTCAGAGTTCTAAGCAGCGCTTGTAACACTGTTTAAACCTTATTTGCACCTGCTGCAGCTTCACTATTCAAAGTAAGTGGGGTCCGTTTGTGGACCTGACTGCATTGGAAAACAATGTGATACGGTGCCTCCCTAAACCGCTTGACGGAGGCCCCCGAGGGGCGGTGACATGGCGCGGACTGAGAGGGGGCGCTTGGCTCCTGCCCCCTCCCCAAGTCGTGTTGCCCTGGTGTGGCCTGAGATCGCCCCCGGCATAGGCGGCCGGCTCCCGGGGTCCGGCGGAATTTTTTCCCTTTTGATGACTCTTCCATTCTGGACCTTGTCCCACAATCCGTTTGACCTGAAGACACGCTGTAGTGGGGCGCCCCTTTACTGTTTTAGTTGCCATTCCGCCCGCTTTTGCTACACTGTGCCTCTTTTGCCATTCAGCTGTTTACCGCCCGCTCTTGCGACTACAGCGTCTCGCTCACCATGTAGTTGAGTTGCTCCCGCTCTTGCGATGCAATGATAAGCGACTGCCACAGGACTCTCAAAATGGCGGCCGGCTCTTCAGATTTGGGCGTGGTCCACTAAAATGGCCCTGGGACACCTTGGAACTCGGACGCTTCCCTGATAGGGCTTGGGTCCCATTCTCGAAAGCGTCCCCTCAGCCGTGAAGATTCTACAAAAGTCTTGGGGGCCCCCGACTCCCGCAGGCTTCTGGTGGGGAGCGGCTGCCATGATTGCTCGCGGAATGACCACGACGGAGCCACGAGATGGTGGTGCTCTCATGCTGACGCCAGCTTTAGTCTGAAACATCCAGAAACACTGTAGACTACCAATTCGATCAGTTCCGGTAGCGCCCCAACATGACCCGGTAGAGAAGAACTTGCCCTCCCCTCTTTGACTGATGGTTCTTGTTGCCTGTCCCCTCTGTTGTCATTTTACAGAACTTTTTGGACTGCTGAAAGGGGTTGTGTTCCGAACGCTGGTTGGTGGAGACATTTTGACTATATTCTTGACCTACGTTGTCGCGTAATGCGTTATATGACACGCCGCGTTAGTGCACCCGGAAGTAATCCGGGGCGCGGCGCGCAGTGCGCAACGTAAGCATAACAGGTCATGTGACTTGTTAATAAAACTTTTTATTGGTTCATTTTACTTTTGTTATTTTAATAATGAAAAGCTTGGTCATATGACCTAAAAAATACGCTTTTTATTGATTTCGAACTTTTTTTTTAAAACATATATGTTATAATATTCCAGGCTAATGTACTTTCCCGGAAAATTTACAACTGTCCTGCAAGTAAAATATATTCCTTTTTCGAGAAAAAGGGCGTTTCTTCGTTCCATGACGGAGCCGTTGAGTAAAAGAGACTCGGCCTGCTGTCTTAGTCGCCGATACGCCTGATTATCAGATTCTTATCGATCACTTTATGTTGCAGAAGTGGAAAACACAACTGCCCTTGACCATTTATCTTTACTGCGTTCCTACATATTATACCTTTTATCCGTCATGTAATTGGACTACTTTATTTCACTTGCCTTTTACTGATTCGAAAACAGTGACTAAAAGTAAAAACTTTACCAATGTAAATACTACTACCATGTTTTGTTTTAAAAACCTTTATTGTGAAAATGTCAGTATACAAATACGGGCCTATAACCACGTGGGCCGGCCACGGAGCAAACTGGAATCGTATATGATGAGGAGACATTTACATTATAGAGGAACGTAACGAACGAGCCATTAGGTTGCAAGAACTGAGGTGTCTAACAGTTGCGGAATCGGTGGACGTACATTTTGTAATTAAAATACGACAGGGCCACTTACAAAAAAGTTATCTAGATATACATTTGCGTGCAAGTACCATGGGTGACGTTAATTCGAACTTTCAATAGTACAATAATCAATAACACATCAGAACTTAATATCAATAGGGATGTCGAAATATTCAATCAATTCTCGTCCCCGCCCGCCATGAGCATCAAAACTGCATTCATATCTCGTGATATCAAGAATGTTCAACCAGTACACAACAATGAGTTACGAGTCCCATTTATACCGGCGCCATTTTGGGCGAGGCCGGGCAGGTCCAAGATATAGTCAAAATGTCTCCACCAACCATCGGCCAGACCAGAACCCCTTTCGGCCCTTTATGCTACAAGATGGTGTCTTCCATTCAGAAAATATTGTTGGCAGCATTTTGAAAGGAAACATAAACAGCCGTTCTCCTAGTGAGTCTCACATTGTTACATTTAGGAAGAATGTTGAAGAGTAGTATGTGGAAAATCTGAAGCCATTTTTCTACAAACTCTCAATCAGCCTTGGATGGAAAAAAAAATCCTGAAGAATGTACAAACTGAAAACCAATTTTTGTCTGTATAGCATCAACAGCAACGCTTGAGTCAGCTTTGTGTCAAGCCGCCATTTTCATTCAATCAATAGCGTCCCCATGCACACATTCAGGGACCTGGTCGTGTCTTCAGATGAAACGGATTGTAGGACAAGAAGCAGAAAGGAAAAGGAAAAAAGTTCAGCCGGACCTCGGGAGCCGGCCGCCTATGTCATGTGCGACCTTTGGCCACACCAGGGCAATAGTGAAGCTGCAGCAGGTGCAAATAAGCTTCAGACAGTCTTACAAGCACTGCTCAGAACTCTCAACTATGGCACTCAACATCCAGGACTTGCCATTCGGATCTTGGCGCCTTGTGCTGGTTCCGACCTATTCACACATCGGTCCACTACTGACATCACCTCATAAGCAAACGGGGCACCCCACGCCGACTTTCGGCGCAGCATTGTAGGATGGCCACACCAGTGCGGCAACTTGCTGGACACCACCTCGGTGCCATCCGGATCTCGGCGCGTTCGAGTCACTGTACCGCAAGAGTGACCGGAACTCAGCTGGACACGCCGTCTTTCGGCGCAGCATTGTAGGATGGCCACACCAGTGCGGCAACTTGCTGGACACCACCTCGGTGCCATCCGGATCTCGGCGCGTTCGAGTCACTGTACCGCAAGAGTGACCGCAACTCAGCTGGACACGCCGTCTTTCGGCGCAGCATTGTAGGATGGCCACACCAGTGCGGCAATTTGCTGGACACCACCTCGGTGCCATCCGGATCTTGGCGCGTTGTGCTGCCTTCGGCCTACTGTAGCCGCAAGTGCGGACGCAACTCAGTTGGACGGCGAGTGAAACGCTAAGGGGCGCTGCACTGCAGCCGAGGAGCCTCCATCTTGGGGGAGACGCACAGCCCCCACTGACTGACGCGACCTCACAGGCCAACGGGGCGCCCCACGCCGACTTTCGGCGCAGCATTGTAGGATAGCCACACCAGTGCAGCAACTTGCTGGACACTAACTCGGTGCCATCCGGATCTCGGCGCGTTGTGCTGCCTTCGGCCTATTCGCACATCGGTCCGCTACTGACGCCGCCTCACGTGCCAACGGATTTTCTACGCTTTTTGTAGCCCTATGCCGCATAACAGGTCATGTGACTTGTTTATAAAACTTTTCATTGGTTCATTTTACTTTTGCTTTCCTAAAAATGGAAGGCTTGGTCATATGACCTAAAAATAACACTTTTCATTGGTTTAGAGCATTTTTTTTTCCCAAACGATGAAAGCCCCACCTTGTTTCTGGATGATTCAGACTGAAGCTGGCGTCAGCATGAGAGCACCACCATCTCGTGGCTCCGTCGTGGTCATTCCGCGAGCAATCATGGCAGCCGCTCCCCACCGGAAGCCTGCAGGAGTCGAGGGCCCCCAAGACTTTTGTAGAATCTTCACGGCTGAGGGGGCGCTTTCGAGAATGGAGCCCAAGCCCTAGCAGGCAAGCGTCCGAGTTCCAAGGTGTCCCAGGGCCATTTTAGTGGACCAGGCCCAAAACCGAAGAGCCGTCCGCCATTTTAAGAGTCATGTGGCAGCCGCCTATCGCTGCACTGCAAGAGTGGGAGCAACTCAACAACATGGTGAGCGAGACGCTGTAGCCGCAAGAGCGGGCGCAACTCAGCTGGATGGCCGCCACCTGGGGAGGCCCGTTCACGCCGCCTCCCCCACGCCCCCCCCCGGGCCGCCCCACGCCAATTTTCGGAGCAGCATTGTAGGATACCAAAACCAGTGCGGCAGTTTACTGGACATCACCTGGGTGCCATCAACATCTCAGCGCGTTCTGCTGCCTTGGGACTATTCGCACAACAGACCGCTACTGACGAGGCCTCCCTCCGCACCACCCTGGACGCCCCACGCTGTTTTTCTTTGCTGCATTGTAGGATCCCAAAAACCAGTGTGGCACCCAGGTGACATCACCTGGGTGCCGTCCAGAACTCAGCACGTTGTGCTGCCTTGGGACTATTCGCACAAAAGACAGCTTCTGACCATTGTTGCTTTTTTTTGTGAAAAATGTTTAAATGTTTTAACAGTTTTTGTTCCGTTCGTTATATTTAAAAGTTAATAAAGTTTTATAATCCTACTTTGTTGGAGTGTTATATATTTTTTTTAAAACGGGTGAATGGGGCCTTGAATCGGGTTATTGTCATGTGTGGGCTTTGCAAGTGTACTGCTACAGGATCAGACATTTCAAACTCAAATGCACGTTCTTTTTCTTACCTTTCCGAAGCATGGAGCGCAATAGCAGGCAGAGAAAGGGTGATGCAAGTGTTGAACACTGCCTGGCCTGGAAGTTGCTGGCAGTGCCCCCCCCCCCCGCCCGCTCCTGAAAGAGGACACACACACACCGCCGCCCCGAGTACTTCACAGATCTTTAAAAGACCATGCGCTTGTTCATGAGGCTTAAATGGTTTATCACCCCTTCTAGAACCCCTGCATCGACCCTCTGACGTTTCCTAGAAAAATTACCACGTAACACAATACCAAGCCCTGTCAGCTGAAACCCCCGAGGAATCATGGGGCATATTATCAAGGGGGTTTATCTCTGCTTTTTTGGCTTTAAAAGCCAAGAAAGCGGAGATAAAATTATCTCCCTATTACCAAGCTGTCGCTAACACCAGTTAGTGACAGCTAAAAGGAGATAGCGACCATCTTGGGCCCCGCTTTGCATGTCAGTGATACTTATCACTAATGACATGCAAAGTGGGCGTGCCAAGATGTTAGCGACTGGAAACAGTCCCTAACATCGCTATCTCCTATTACCAACTTTTGGAGATATTCGCGCTAAGCGCGAATATCTCCAAAAGCTAACACGTGACCTGAGCAGTTCTTAGCCATGTTATCCAATGGGAGGTGGATAACATGGCTAAGAGCATTTGCTGGATAATGCATGAATATCGCTGACTTTTCAGCGATATTCATGCATTGCGGCCGTTTTTTATCGCATTTGCGATAAACCTTGCTAATAGCAAGGTTTATCTGCGATAAAATTCGCCGATGTGCGGCGATAATTTTTGTCTCTAAACAAGTTAGAGACAAAAATTATCGCTAGTTGTTGGTAATATGCCCCCGGGTCTTTCCTTGCAGGAATCGGGAGGCGGAAGACTAGCACTGAAATCAGTAGTCTCACGCCTGAATCGGGAGGATTGGTATATCTGGATTCTCTACAGCTGGGGCCATAAACTACATCCGCAGGGCTAGGTGATAGCCTGGGTCCGGCCTGGACAATCGGACACAGAGGAAGAGGAGTGTCAGAGGGTGCGGTAGTGAATAGGGTGAAAGGGAGGTGTCTGGCGGGCACAGGGTGTGATTCTCAGGGAAGAGCAGCGCAGATGGGGGGAAGTATATGGCCCATGCATGAGAGAGAGAGCGGGGGTGACCAGTGCGTGGGGGAGATGCTTGCGAGGGTGGGGAGCCGTGCTGAGAATCGACGGCGTGCAGAGAGTGGGTCTGGTCAAGGCATCTAAAATGGCTGCCGTGCACGACAAAATTGTGGCATTGGACAAAAAGGCAAGATGGCGCAGACAATGTTTATCAATAAGGATTCATTTATAACAAAATATTTACTCGCAGTGACAAAATGGTGGTCAACACTTCCTGATTTCCATCGAATCGAACGTTAACAGACGTCACGCAGCAAAAAAAAAAAAAAGCTCACGCACAGCCGCTGGAAGACATGTATCAACATATATGAGCCTCCTCAGCCACCCTCAGAAAACATAAGGGGTCAGGATACGTCTCCCGCACCCCCTTATACCTAGTAATTTAATTAAAACGAAACACAAAATGGCGAATTCCCGTTTCGCTACCAGTTTGCGGCCCAGTTCGCGGCCCGGGAAGCGCTTCTACCGTGAAAAATATATATTTTTTTATTTTCCCCACGAGACCCTTTAATAACCCCAACATCATTCCTAGGGGGTCAAGAGAGGTATACCTTGCCCCCTTTCATTAAATTCCCCCTTCGTTTTTCACCTCTTCTTCTCTCTCGATCCTACCGAGAGATAAGATGGCGGCCGCTCCGGACTGTTTAGAATGTTGACAGACACCGGAGAGCCAATCAGCTTTCTGCGCGCAAAGTTCCGTTTCGCGAAAAGTAAGCGAACCGGAGCGCAGCCCGGAGCGCTGTTACAGATATATATCTTGTTTTGAACGTTAATTTCTCAAAAACTACTGGAGCACATATATTGAGACCTAGCAAAGGCACATCGGGCTAACAGTCCCTACAATTTTGCCAAGTTTCGTGCAAATCCATTCAGCCGTTCGAGCTAAAAGTGAGTCCAACCGCCCTATGGAAATTAACATGGGAAAAACGCGTTTTGGGACCCCCCTTTTTTCTCGGCCCCCCCTCGACAAAACCCCCCCAAATTTTCAAGGGCTGCTCAGAAACAAAATGTGCCATTTTCCTGAAAATTTCAGCCGATTCCGTCCACAAACGCCAAAGTTATTAGACATAGAATTATCAAAAGTTCCACATTTAATTTAAAAAGAAACAACATGAAGGGGTATATTTTGCCATAGAAAATATGATTAGTGCTGCAGAATGAAAAATTAGGGCACATTTTGAGTGACTTCTCAAATCCTTTTCTATTTCATTAAAACATTCTGACATGCAGTCTCCCAAAATGGCCACCAGAGACAAAAGAGCCCAAATGTAGCCCAAATATCACCCAGATGTAGCCCAAGTATGGCCCAATGACAGAATGTCCCAGAGTGTTCTAAAGAACAACTAGAGCGCTAACAGTCCTACTTATTACAAAGGTATGGCACACCTGAAGCCATCTTGATTGGAATGAAGTGGTAAGTCTGAAAACACTCAATTTAAAAAGGAACAACATGAGGGGGTTAATTTTGCCATAGAAAGTATGATTAGTGCTTCAGAAAGAAAAATTAGGGATCATTTTGAGTGACTTCTCAAATCCTCTTCTATTTCATTAAAAAAATTCTGACATGCAGACTGAAACATGCACTTTGAATACCAGCAGCAGACGTCCCTGGTGAGCAGTAGCTTTACTACAGTGATCTAATGTGCAACTAGAGTGCTAACATTCAGAATTTATGGCAAATGTGTGACACATCTGAATGCCTTCTTGATGGAACCAAAGTAAACAAGCATTGAAAATGCAATAGATCTCGCCCTCGTTTAAGTTAAAGCCATTCTGTTTGTAATGAGGTGGCTTTTTAGCTTTGCTTTTATTAGTGTTTTTTCAACTTTCATGTAAATAACATGCATCTGTATGCATGTAAGTATATGTATGCATGCATTTATGTTTGTATTTATATAGATATACAGATGATATATGTTTATATATGTATGTATATATATATATTCACTGAAAAAACCATAGGCTATAGACCATATATAGTTAGGAATTAGCATTTACAAAACCTTGAAAATTCACTGAAAAAACCATAGGTTATAGACCATATATAGTTAGGAATTAGCATTTACAAAACCTTGAAAACTCACTGAAAAAACCATAGGTTATAGACCATATATAGTTAGGAATTCGCATTTACAAAACCTTATTTTACTCACACAAAACCATTGAAATTCCATATATAGTTAGTTGCACTAACTATATACCGCGCACCCGCAATCCACTGCTGATGATGTCACATATTACATCATTCATGACATGGTCAGTGACATCACTGATGACATCACTGATGACATCTCAAATGACCACTGATGACATCACTGATGACAACATCCAGTGACTGTATGTTTCTGTAAAGTTAAAATATGTCTTACATATTGAAAAATGAGTGGATGTATAAGTGTCTGGATGAAGGATTTAGTAGGTGCATGACTGACTGTATGAGTGAGTGATTAAATGTGTCTCACTGAGTGCATGGGTTAGTGACTAAACAGTCTTAATTCGTGCATCAATATGTCTGTTGTTCTGTAAACTGTTGCATGTGTTGATAAGTAGCTATATGAGTAACTATATGGGTTATTGATTGGTTGCCCAAGTATTTGTATGGGAGACTGAGTGTGTGTGTGGGTGGCTGGGAGGTGTATGACTCTGTGCATAGATGTGTGATCAGTTGATTCACTAGATGTATGGTTTCAAAAGTGCATGTGGAAACAGCTGTATGGGCGGTTGACTGTGTGCATGAGTGTATTGGTGAGTGAATGGATATCTCAGTGCTACATGTCAAAGTAAGTACATATGTAAAACACAGTACATGTGAGAGTTGACATATATAAAAAACTGTGCATAAGAGCCAGTGAATGTGTGAGTGGCTGTATGGATCATTGTGAACTTGTATCAGGGATTGTATAAGAGAGTAAATATGTGTTAGTATATGTTTGAATAAGTAAAGTTTGTATAACTGTATAGTTGAGGAAATGGAGGTGTGATTGATTCTTTGCATGACTGACTAGGTGTGTGAGTAACTCCATGGATGAGTGACAGTCTGTGAGTGTCTGTTTACACTGATTGTATCTAAGGTTATATTAGAGTCTGAAGAGGTTCATCGTATGATCACATGAATGATATCATCAGTGATGTGATCAGTAATGTCAAATGAGATGTCATCAGTGATGTCATCAGTGATGTCATTTGAGATGTCATCAGTGATGTCATTTGAGATGTCATCAGTGATGTCACTGACCATGTCATGAATTATGTAATATGTGACATCATCAGCAGTGGATTGCGGGTGCGCGATATATAGTTAGTGCAACTAACTATATATGGAATTTCAATGGTTTTGTGTGAGTAAAATAAGGTTTTGTAAATGCGAATTCCTAACTATATATGGTCTATAACCTATGTTTTTTTCAGTGAATATATATATATATATATATATATATATATATATATATATATATATATATATATATATATATATATATATGTATATGTATATGTATATATATATATATATATATATATTTATATATATATATATTTTTTTTTTGTGGGGGTAGGGGCTTGAATTAAAGAAAATCACCAGAAGATATCGGTGTGCTGGTAATTCTTCTAGCCGGATTGGAGTGGAGTGTGGTGTGTTGATGATAATATATATATATATATATATATACACACCACGGCTGTTATTTCCTCTTTCGAAAAGCAGCAGTTTGAATAGTTGATCTCCAACAAGTGAAGTCTGTCTTCACTAACTATGGTAAAAGGGAGTCACATGTGATGTATAAAATGTAAGGTAACATAGGCTCAGGCACTCGTGAACAAGGGAGTGATCCTGAAACGCGTTGAGTGTAAACTTAACGGTCCTGTGTGCTAATAAATCAAAGTTGCTGGAAAGAAAATCCGTTGTGTCCATGACTGCTGCTTTTCGAAAGAGGAAATAACAGCCGTGGTGTATGTTAAGTGAGGCTGCCTGCCTCGTCGCGTACCGCTGTTGATAAGTGGCTGGGGAGAGGCGCTGAGAGCGATTAGGCTTGTGGTTTGGATTGATATATATATATATATATATATATATATATATATATATATATATATATATATATATATATACTCAAGGCTTTAAGTGGTATGAAAAAACAGGGGAGGGGGTTGTCTCTCAAAAGGTGCGGCCAATGTATTTAAGGGCATGGCATAACAAAACGTAAGCAAAAATTCTGTGCTTAGCATAGTGTGCTGCCCGATGTGTATTTTGCTGTTTTTGTCATTTTATCCTGATATACGATACAACAAGTAACATAATACCAACAACAAGTCTGGACTGTTGGCTTTGTCAATGGGTGTTAGTTGCATAATATAAATAAGCAGCAACTGTGTGTTGTATATAGTATTGAAAAAGCTTCCACTTAAAGCCCTAGTGACATTACGACAATATTGCTGCTTCAGAGTTTAAAAAAGAGAAGGGAAATCCAGAAAGAAAATGACTCTTTGAAGGATTTCCCTTCCCCTACAACACTCACCTGGCCTGACTTCATGCTGTAACTTCTCCACTAGTGAGAAGTAAGCAGTGTGAGCACGCGCACAGGATGTGACTGCAGCCCGGAAAAAATGGATTGCCTGTGCCAGGGCACAAATCAGAGCGTTTCGAGGCCTCCTTTAAAAAATTGCTTGTGCTCAGCACCGGTGAGACCCGGCCAACTTAATGCCCTGAAATTTATTATATCTAACAGGTATGTGCAGGTTTTTTGGGCAGATAACGCTGACATCTGGTGACCCATGACATGGAGAGCCTCTTAACACCAAAGAGGCGTTTACCGTCGTTCTGAGCTGCTGCGTTTAGGCAATATCTGGGTGTAACAATATCGATCCTCTTGTCTAATTTCGTTTAGATGTTTTGTGTAGCTTCTCGTGTGTTAGCAATGGCTGCATAACCAAAGTCAAGCGTCTTCACATAAAACACACACACCAGAAAGGTAGATGCCCAAGCTTTGATTGTGCACTTTAGAGAGCTTTAGAAAGCTTGTTAACATTATCAATTCAATATTTATATATCTAAATACCTCTGAGTTTGACCAGTGGTGCCCGTGGGCCCCTAGTAAAATTGCCTCCCTAAAATTAACATTATGCAAAAATGGCACTTCAACATTCTCCAGAAAATAGCCACAATTGAAATGTACGGCGGAATGTGTGCACGCAGGCAGGACACCTTTTGAGCAAGAGAGCAACAGGCGCTTCTTGGTGGGTTATTTTCGTGTGGCAGCACCACGGTCTCCATGCATGTTACCGTGGTATCGAAAATATATTCCCAAATAGCGCTTTCCTGCATAAAAGTCCACACACAACAGTTTACATTTGTGTTCATGCTCCTGTAATAATCCATGAAACATTCATATATAAAGAGTTGTAAACGAATCTCGTGCAAATCAAAGCAGTGTCTCAATAAACCATTCTGTGTGTACAAATATGCCTCAGAAGTGTGGCGTTCATCACTTAACCCCTTCGCTGCGGCGGCTATTCCGCCGCAGCGCTAAAGGGGCGGGGCGGCCGCGCGGCGGCCGCATGCTGGTGACGGAGCCGCTCCGTCACCAGCCGCGGTTGAGCTATGCTGGTGACGGAGCGGTTCCGTCATGACCCGCCCCGCTCATTAGAACGCCCGCGCAGGTGCGAAATCAGCGCCGCGCTGGCGCGGCGGCTGGGCCATGACGGAACCGCTCCGTCATCAGCACAGCTCAACTGTAGCTGATGACGGAGCGGTTCCGTCATCAGCAGGGGAGGGGTTAAGAGAGACTTTAATTTGTCCTCTTTTATTCTGGGAATATCTGATTTATGAGGAGAGGAGTATACAGGGAGAAGACATGCATGGAGAGATCTTTGAGTGCCTGAGGTGGGGGCTGGAAGCCCACTACCCAGATCTGGGCCTCGGTTGACTCCAAGTGAGCGGGAGACCCCCTCTCTCCCCCCCTCCACCCCACTCAGGCCAATAGCAAAGCGCCGCCATTAATATACTATTTTCCTTTCACCCATGCCACCAAGCTGATTGCTGTAAGTAATTTAAAATGTACTATTACTTACAACAATCAGCTTGGTGGCCCGGGTGAAAGGAAAATAGTATATTTATGGTCAACTCAACAGCTCAGCATCTTCAAACTTTGAGTTACTGTAAATACTTACTTTACGTCGTGAAGTCTTGTCCAGTCTCTTTTTTACAGGAGCACCTCATGGCTCGTGCCACCAGCACCACCATCCTCGTGCGCGTTAACTCAGCCAATCCTGGCGCAGCATTAACATCGCCACTGCACCAGGATTGGCTAAAGAGCAGGGCTAATACTGCCCATAATGAGAGCCGGCTCCTCCGGTCCTCTGCCTGTGTGACAGCTAGGGGAGGAGGAGGAAGGAAGGGGCTACTGCGTGTGTGCGCATGCGTGGGCAAGTCATAAAAATTACTTGTCCCAAATGCGCACACTGCTGCTGCTATCACAGTCACACGCTGCCAGCCTGCCACTCACTGCCGCAGGCCCGCCCCCCACACCCTTCCGCGATCGCGATGATGACGTCAGTATTGTGAGTGTGACTCCGACCTCAAATCATTATCGGGGTGTTGTTGTATTGTGCTCTCTGCGCTGCGCTCATAATTTTACTTTTTGAATGCGCAGTGTCAGTGTATGCATTGGTAAGATCTTCTTAAGTGGTACTACCCTATATTATCCCTTGTATCAAGGAAACAGCCTTTACAACATGGCCGTTACACTGTAATACCATTACCACACATCCATAACAATGCATATGCCTTTACCACACCCATGTATTTACCCCACAACCTTTTAAAACATACCATGTCTGCCTTTACAATGAAAAAGTAAGTATTTCACAGGTAGGGAGGGCATTTTTTGACTTGCTTATAACTTTGGCGCAGTTTGACAAATCTTCAAGAAAGTTTCCAAAAAAAGGTCCCCCCTTGATTCTAGTTGTGCATGGTAAGTTTCAGGGTGATCCATCAAGCATCAGCTGAGAAAAAAGGGGGGGGTAAGAAAAAGTGTGTTTCTCATGTTAATTCCCATAGAGATTTTCGACCCAACTACATCCCAAACTGCAGAACAGAATTACACCAAATTTGGCCGAAAGGTAGGTCTTGGGTCAGAAAGCAACCTTTTTGTTATTTGATGTGACTCTTGTTAGTAGTTTTTGAGAAACTGAAGTAAAAATAAATCTGTATATCTGGGCAGAGCCTAAGCACTGATGTCATGGTGAAATCTGATTGGCTGTCAGCTCTTCAACCAGGAAGGGCTGGTAGCCATCTTGGGACCAATGTACATGATAGCACCCCATTGAAATGTATTGTAGTGAATCGCAGGTTTTGTGGGTTACAGAAAGGAGAACGTGTAAATGGTGATAACAGATTTTAGTTGCAATATACATCATTGTTGATGGTGATGGAGCAAGATTTTACTCGTAAAAAGACTTGCTTTTAATGAGCCCTCTCGTAATAAACTGTAATACACTAATAATCATGTTTTGTCTTATTAACAATGCAAAACACGACATTTGTAGTAAGCTTGGGAAGCTTGCATATGTGCTTTTACTAACCGTAACTCGATTAACCCAAAATGGCCGCTGCAACGCAGGAACTTTTCTGCGCATGTGTCTGTTATGCTCACGTGACATGACGTACTTTCTGCTTTGGTGATAAAACTTTGCTTCTGCGCACTAGAACTAAATATGGCTGCTCTATGTTCCCATGCGCTAATGCTTGCATTGCTGCTTTTACTAAGTTGTTAGTTCTGCATAATCTCTAATGCTGTAGTTAAAATAAAATAATGGTAATAGAGTAGAGATAAGTGGTATACAGTGCATTCATTTATTCTTTGTTCTAAAACTGTTTCTCTTTGACTTTGCTATTAGCTCGTGTTCCACCCAATCAAGAACAATGTTGCTTCATCTTGGGTCCTGAAACTGAGCATGCGCTGAATTCACCCGGGTCTACAAGCCATGGCATTGATTTCCTGCCAGCTCCTGACTTTCTAGAAGATGTTCATGGGAACCTTACCTTCTGACCCTTTGGAAGGAAGCTGAACAAATTGTTATATTACATTGCCATTCTTATTGATACATTCACTGCCGGGTGAAATAAAAGTACATAGGAAAATAAAATATTGGGCGGGAACATTGATCTGAATATTGAAGAGCATGACCTCATAACTGGTATGGTGTGATGACCTTTTCTCTTCTTTTGACCAATCAAATTGAGGGAATACACACATTTGCAACATTGGGGGGTGGTACACTGCCCTGGAAAATTTTATAACTAAGGTAGGGTTAGTTAGTTAGATTGTCCGAGTTGTCCGAATAGCTGACCTGTCACTGACCCAAAGCACTCAATAGGCGATCGCGAACAGAGGTGCTGGCGGAGCACTCTGTCAGAAGATTTCGATAACCCAATCGGGGTTCCAGAGAGAGAAGATTTGCTAACCCAATCGGGGTCCGACTGTTAGCTACAGAGAGGGGTGTGACGCTGGCGTTGCACTTTAGCTGTGGGTGCTGGTCTTGACCTGCGGTGGTCCTGTTCTGATCCAATTTGGTCCGTACTTATCCTGATTCTGGTCTGCACCTGCTCTAGCCTGTTGGCACCTGCACTATCGGGGGTCCTGTCCTTTATCCCAGCCCGTGGCCAGGGTTGGTCTTCACAACGTTGTAGGTAAATATAAAAGTTGCTTGGGTATATCATTGTGCTGTTTCCCTCTTCTTACCCTTCCTATGTTGCAATGCTTAAAGAACGTTTCATGATATTTTCACATCATTTTGCTTTGATTCTATTCTTTCTTATTGATCAAGCTCTGATTAATTTAGTATGGACACTGATATTTAAAGAAATTATTTAGATAAAGCGTTTAAATCTTTCTCGAGTCTGTGGTTATTTTATGAATGCAAATGTTTATTTGCTACTTATTTTCTTGCTAACTCCGTTGATCCCTTAGGACTCTAGGTACCGGGGACAAGGATTGGTAAGTCAAGGTATAGGTCCTAAAATGTTAAAATTAAATCATTGGTTTAGCGTAGGTTTACCTGTTCAAAGTGTGTATGTTTTTATGGGCCCAGGTGACTATGGTAAAATTCTGGGCAGGTGAACCTGCTCTCTATCGGTATTTATTTTGTGGCAATTAGATGGTTAGGGTTTAGATAAGATAGGTAGTTAGTCGTGAACTGATTATTTTTGAAATTGTATTCATTTTATGTATTGACCAAAACCCATTTTGTATTGTTCTATGTTTGTTTGGAATCCCCGGGGGCAGAATAGCGGGTGGTAAATGGAAGCCACTTTGCAATGAGGTCACTTGCCTAAGTGCATGGTTAAGTAAAACTGGAAGTACTGATTAGGGAATTTTCTGTATAAATGTATGAATAAATGATAGCAAAGGAGTTTGTTGGGGAAACTTTGGCCTTATATCACCTAGAAAGGGTAAGCCCGAGGGAGTAACAGGTTCTCCAATGCTTGTATGAAGTGTAGGCAGAAGGATCTACTCGCAGTGTATGAAGAGTAAGTGGAAGGGATTTACTCACAGTGAAAGAAATCATCTTTCCTTTGAATTTAGTCACTTAGGCCCAGTGGAGGTTGTTTCTTTGTTGTTAATTAATGAAAATTGCATTTAAAAGTGAAAAAAATAAGTTTTATGTATTACCTTGCAAAGGGGGGAGTCAATTGCGGAGCTGCGCTGATGTCACCCAGAGCCCCGCTGGTATTGGTTGAGACAGCGGGTATGTAGCTGAGGTAATTGTAAAGGAGGGGTGAGTACATCAGCGTGAGAACTTGTCTCATGAGAAAAGCCATGCAATCATTGGTCTAAAGTTATTTCAATTCTAAACACTGATTGGTTCTCGAAAATAAGAAACGCGCTGGTATTGGTAAAGCATTTAGTAAACAATTGAATGTAGCTGCATATTAAAATTATCGGTGAAAATTATATGTGGCATTTAGATCCAACAGTTATAGAAAAATAGACGCGATAGGAGGTACTTAGGATTTGTGCACGAGCAATACATAAGGGGAAGACCTCATATCATGTACGGAGGAGAGAGGAAAATGTCGCTATTTAAGAAGATTAAGAATTTCTTTAAAAAGGACAAAACAAATAAAACTGGAGAAGGGATTATTATTCCTCCACGAAATACGCCCGCATCATACATTATTGTAGAAAGGGGCTACCACACAGGCGTGTGGTAAGAGAATTGGACATAGTACACAAAAGATGATGGTGTTTTGGCATTTCCTGGGCATGGTACTTTTAATGGTAGAATTTTGTACAATTTGAGAACAGGCATGAATGAATTAGATCCCAGACCTAGATTAACTCAATACGAAGCATTAGAAGAATGGGAAACTGAGGCTTTTGAGCGAGATAGACCCAGAAGCAACAGAAATTGGAGTACATTTTTTCCCAGATTTCCAAAAGAGACAAGAGATAAACAAATGAAGAAAAGGAGACAGTCTATGTTAGTAGAAGGATTATATCCTGTAAGGACTTTAGAGGAAGCGTCAGGAAGCAAATGCACAGAGTAAACGAAAAATGTAATGATTAATGGTGAATCAGATGATGACTATTTGGAGGATTTGTTAATGAAAAGTCTGCCACCTTACCATGAAGAAGCAAATAAAGATAACCCTAGCGCCCCGTTCTTAAAACCACCTTTGGTTCCACAAGTAGTGCATGAAACTTTGTTAGAAAAAGTTATACAGGAGAGGGAACGAGAAGCCATAAATAAACAGAGAAGTGAAATAATTCAGAACATTTCACAGTTAGATATGAGTCCTGAAGCTTTGACCATTCCGGTAACCATAGGTCCTGTTGTTCCATTATATGGAGAGGAACAGTCCTGTCCTAAACCTCCCGTTCTGACTACACCTGTAGTGCAATCTAGAAAAGAACCCTTTATAATTGTTGACCAAGCAAGTGAATGCGAGTCAGTGATTTCCCTGATGGATTTACCTATAAGTGAACCGGTGGATGATTCAGTCAGGAAAAACACTCCTGGAAGTTCTAGAGAGGTACGGATGGAAACATCCTCGAGTACAAGAAGTGCTACTGTAGTATCCCCAGAAGAAATAGAGAGATGGTCTCGAGTAATAGAAAAACCAAAATCACAGCCAAAGGTATTGGATATTTTTGGTAAATGTTCAAAATATCGATTCCAAAATACAGACAAACCAAAATATCGAGTCCAAAATATAGAATGGACAAAATTTTGAATGGACAGAATATAGACATCAAAAATATCGTTTTGAAGGTAAGTAATGTCATATCGATTTTAAAAATATAGACAGTCAAAATATCGAAGTACATAATATAGTTTATTAAAAATATCGAATTTTTAATAATATCAATTTTTTTAAAGTGTTTTTTATGTTAGTATATGTGTGAAAAGTGTATATATTTTTGTAATTTATTTTAAGTAATTAATGTTATGTTATTTAATTATTGTGTAATTTAATTCTGTAGCGTATTGTGGGTTTATAGGGGAATAGGGTGGGAAGTAATTTAATTATAATTAATTAAGTATGTTAATTAATTAATTAGTATTTATTTAGAATACATTGTTAATGAATTTTTAATTGATACTTAATTAATTCTAAATTGATAATTATTTTTTATTAATTGATTAATTGATAATTATGTGAATTAAATTAATGTATTTTCTGTAGCGGGTTGAGGGTTTATAGGGGAATAGGGTGGGAAGTAATGTAATTATAATTATGTAAATATGTTAAATAATTTGGTATTTATTTTGATTAAATTGTTAATCATTTTTAATTGGTAATTAATTAATTATTAAATGATTATTTTTTATTAATTGATTAATTGATAATTATGTGAATAATAATAATTTATTTTCACTAGAGTGGGAATAGTAAAATGTACCCCTATGCTATCCAACGCTTTTCCTACTGTTGCACGCTCTGGAGGGAGAATGGTAATTTTTACTCCTGCGCTATCCAACGCTTTCCCTACTGTTGCACTCTCTGGAGTGGGAATAGAAATTTTTACCCCTACGCTATCCAATGCTTTCCCTACTGCTTCCAGGAGTGGGAATAGTAATTTTTACACCTCCGCTATCCTACGGTAATAAAATTGTGTATTTTTTATTAATATTATGTTAATATATATATATGTTTTAACAGATATTGTAATTTTTTTATAAGTTAAATCAGTTATTTAATAATTTTAAGGTAATTTAAGTATTTTTAGGTATATTTTAGCTATTTATTTTTTTAATTTGACATTAATTTTAAGAAATTTTATATTTTTATAATGTATATATATATAAACGATATTTTGGGGTCGATATTTTGGTACTTACCTGTTTGTAGATAGGAATTAGATATTTTGTCTGTCGATATTTTGGAATCTATATTTTGGGTAGTCTATATTTTGTCCCTCGATATTTAGTCAGTGATTCGATATTTTTAAATTAAGAGTTGAATTAGAAGAAATGATTGTGGGAAATGTGGGTTTAGAAAGGTTAAATACTCTGAATGAGGACACATTTTTGTTTGCATGTCGAAGTATCACTCGCAATACTACAACATTTCATGAAAAGTTAATGAGTTTGGCTTCTGAAATGGAAATTGATATTGGAAAATCTAAAGTTTTACAGAAACCTTAGCAAGCTGAATTTTCTTACAAAGATTTAGAAAACATGGATGTTTCAGGACGTAAAGTGCAGAACAAGGTGTTACTATCATTGTTGCAGAAATGGAGTGATTTAGACAAATGGAAAGCCAGATGGGTATAGAAAAAGGAGGATGCCCAAGCGAAAAATACTGCAAATGAATATTTATTAAAAGAACCAGAAAAAGTGGAAAGGTTGTGCCCGATGAGAAAAGTGCCAGGAGGAGGTTTGTTGCTTGTCCCATGGTCGTGACAGGATATTTTGTCATTTACGAATGATTTCCCGAAGCTCAGAGAGAAACCTGTAGAGTGGTACAGGCAGGTTGAAAGATTTGTAAAAGTCTCAAAAGTGCTGCTAAAAGATTTAGATGGGTTATTTGAACTTGTTGTTCCTGTGGATCTATGGACAGAATGTAAGATAGCGGTTGATTGGCCTAATGATGAGTACCCTAGAGACACGAAGACAGGATGCCCGTCAGATGAGGTTATGAAAAAATATAATCAAGTAATACTCTACTTGAAAGGAAAGGTACCCCCAAAGGAAACTGACTGGACAAGAATGGGCAAAACTACCCAAAAAAAAAATGAATCAGTACATGCATATTATGTACGCCTTTTACAGGTATACAAGCAGTACAGTGGTTTGGAAAGCATTGACACGAAAGACATGAAAAATTTTATTTATTGATTTGTGTCAGGGTTAAAACCAGAAATTTCGTAAATGATTAAAGATCATAAAATCTGGTGGTAGGCCAAGCCCGTAGATGCAATACTTAAGAATGCAAAATATTGTGGGGACGGAATAGACAATAAACGAAAGAATTCGAAGAATAGGTAATGTGGGCACAAGTAAAACTAGCAGAGCAATAGGAACTTTAGGTAAATCAATTGCAAAATAATCATAACCAAGGAGATGGAAATGGGGGTAAACCCAGAGGTAGAATGAACAGAGATAAGGCCAAGAAAAAATTTCCTTGTCATGGTGCGGAGGAAAAAGGGGGCATTGGGGGAACAAGTTTAAAGCTGTATTGAGTAACAATGTACAAAATGATAATTTGAATGCACAGACGCAGAATGGGGTGTTAAGGAAGCCACAGTAACAGGTAATACAGAACCAGTTACCACTTGCATCTATGCCAGATTCTGGGAGCCAAGCAAATTACAAGGTGGATACCACAAATTGGGAGGGAAGTGGAAGGAGAGATGCAGTAACATCACAATTTTTTTTGAGTGATGCATTTTTTGAGGAAGATAGTTACTGACGGGGAGGACGAGGAATGCGTACTTGCCATATCCTTGCGGGTAGATCAGTCAGGTCCATACATTGAGGGAAAAGTTGAGGGAAATTATGTTACCTTTTTGTTGGATTCTGGCGCTACACATTCTACTGTGAGAACAGCAGACGTTCCAAACCTACCCCTATCGGTAGAAGCGATCCAAGTAGTGGGCGTTTCTAATAAACAAATTAGTACCCCTGTTACAGAACTTATGGAGATCAGAAAAGGTGATTTTAAAGAAATGCACAAATTTGTGGTGTGCTACTCCAGTCCAGTGAAGCTATTAGGTAGGAACTTGCTATGCAAAATGAATTGCACAATCTTTTGCACCCCAAGTGGTGTTGAAATTCAAACCCCAGATAAAGATGGAGTTTATAAATTAATGTTGGCCAAACAAGAAACAGAAATTAAAAAGATGCTAGTGGAAGACCTCCCAAAAGAATAACAGCATACGGTGAATCCTGAAGTATGGGATTTTCCTGGGAAAGATGTAGGATTAATGGCAAATGTTGACCCAGTAACAATGACAGTGAAAGAAGGTGCAGTTTACCCAAACATTAGAAAATACAAAATGAGCCCAGAAATAAAAGCAAGTGTTGCAGCAGAAATAAAGCGTTTGGTTGAGCAAGGCATTTTACAAGAAATAATGAACAGTCCATGTAATTCACAGATAATTGGCATAAAGAAACAGAGTGGGAAATATAGGGTCGTACAAGACCTTCGCAAAATTTATAAAATTGTTGTCCTATGTTGTCCAGTTGTGCCAAATCCCGCAGTGATTCTGTATCACATACTGTGGGGAGCTGGATGGTTCATGGTAATAGATCTGTGCCATGCACTTTTCTCCATACCATTACATCCAGATAGCAAATATCTTTTCTCATTCAAATTCGACTACCATGTCTACGTTTAGAACCGTGTCCCTCAGGGGTACACAGAGAGATATTGAAAACATTTCTTGAATATCTGGTCTTGCCCAGACAGTCTGTCCTGGTGCAGTACATAGACGACCTGGTAATGGCTTCTAAGACTCGAAATGACTGTGTGGTTGATACCATTGCAATGCTGAATCATTTGGCAGAAGGAGGGCATAAAGTGTCACCTGAAAAGTTGCAATTCTGCACCACATCGGTAAAGTATCTGGGACACCAGATAGAAAGAGGCGTTAAATGAGTTACCTCTGAAAGAAACAAAATAATTAGAAACATGAATCTACCTCAGACACAGAAAGAAATCAGAATGTTTCTTGGAGTTGTAGGTTACTGCAGGCAGTGGATTGTGGGATTTGCAGTCCTAGCTAAACCTCTGATACAGATGACAATGAAAAGAGCAAAGGACCCAGTAGAGTGGGATGACGAAAGTATGACTGCTTTCTTGAAGCTGCAAGCCTGTCTTTGCTCAGCTCCAGCCTTAGAGATGCCTGATTATTCAAAAGAATGTGCATTATTCTGTGATGTACGTGACAATTGTGCATTGTCTGTTCTGACCTAAAATCATGGTTTAAAAGACCTCCTGTGGCATATTTTTAATCCACACTAGATCCAGTGGCATCTGCATCTGCATTGCCAGGATGTCTGAAAGCAGTAGCTGCAACCTGCATGAGTCTTGAGCAAAGTGAATCCATCATTAGGGACACCCTGTAACCATGTATGTTCCACATTCAGTGGTGATTCTGTCAACCAGAACACATACTCAGTATTTGACTCCTAGTCTGCTGATTAAGGTATGAGCGAATTCTTCTAGGTGCAGGAAATGTGACCATTGCCAGATGCACTGTCTTAAATCCAAGTACATTGTTATCTGAATCACACTTTGCAGAAGTGAAAGGCGAAGTCAAGCATGATTGCATCGACCTCACAGAATACAGTACAAAGCCCCGACCAGACATAAAATAAGAGCCATTGTTGACATTTGAATATGAGCTGCTTGTGGATGGCTCACGCATGAGATATGAGGAAGGAGGATTAAGTGCTGCTTATGCTGTGTGTACTTTGTGGGGTCCAGTGAAAGCATCCTATTTACCTGGAGTCAAGTCTGCACAAGTAGCCAAATTAGTTGCGTTGACAAGAACCTGCAACTTTGGGAAAAAATTTAAAGTAACCATATACATTCACAGTCAGTATGATTACGGGTTTGTGCATTACTTTGGCCAATTATGGATGAAAATGGATTTTCTGACTTCTTCGGGTACTCCTAAGAAAAATGGACATCATGTAAAAGACTTATTGGAATCAATTCCGTTACCAAAAGAAGTGGCTGTGGTCAAGTGTGCTGCTCACCAATCTGGAAATGACTGAGTGACAGCAGGTAACCGATATGCTGACCAACTAGCCCAGCATTGTGCCAAACATAAGATGGCAATAAATAAGAAAATCGATGCACGTGAAAACAGCTGCCAACTTATGTTGTTCGAAAGAGTGAAAACATGGGAGGAAGTGAGAGATTTGCAAAATGAGGAAGAAATGAAGGAAAAGGAAAAGTGGAAAAAATAGGATGTTGAAGAAGGACTGAGGATGATGTTATTGTTTACCTTGATGGAAAACCTGGGGGACCAGATTGTATGCTTGCTCCTATGGCTAGGATGTATCATGGAAGCTCACATATAGGTAGAGATGCGATGAATAGACAGTTCAGACAGAGTTGGTTCAATGCGAGAATTAGGAATGTAGCAGAGAGTCTTTGCCAGAGGTGTATAACATGCCAAAGAATGAATCATGGTAAGAGAACTGTAGTGTTGCCAGGAAAGATTGGAAAGGCAGAAGGTCCCTTCATACGACTCCAGATTGATTTCATCCAATTACGCCCTTGCCGAGGACTGAAGAACATCCTAATCATTGTCTGTCTGTTTTCAAAATGGGTGGAAGCCTACCCTACACGCAGAAATGATAGCATCACTGTAGCTAAGTTACTACTGAGGGAACTCATACCATGTTTCAGTTTTCCAGTAAGTAATGAATCAGACCTATGGTCTCATTTTAATAATGAAATAATTTGTCTGATCTGTGAGGCATTCCAAATTGAGCATAAACTGCACTGTGCATACCGCCCACAGGCTTCTTGAGTGGTAGAACATTTGAATGGCACAACCAAGTCACGATTAGGAAAGATGTATGAATCTACCCGATTGGAGTAGCCTGATGCTTTACCTTTTGTTCTGAAGTGACTCAGAAGCATTCCAGACAGAAACAGAGGCGCGAATCCCCATGAAATACTCATGGGAAGAGCAATGAGGCAGGCATGGGTACCAGGACACAAGCTGATAAATGTATCTGATGATTTAGGGCCAAGTCCTGCAAAGAACTGGCTGACCAAGTGTGTTCTATCTCTCACCTGGTTGGGGAAGATTCTGTCGCCAGACAATCAACTCCAGCACATGACCTGAATACAGGTGACTGGGTAGTGATAAAGGAACATACTTGAGTATCTTGCCTAGCACCAAGTGATATTGGTTACTACAACAGCTGTAATGAGCAGGGGAATTCCAAACTGGATCCACGCGAGTCACACCAAGAGGGTGACCAAACCTGATGAAATAGAGGCTGAAGGTTGTGCAGCTGAGGGGGTCTCAAGAAGTTGATCCCTAAGTAGTTGATGAGGAACAACCAAGCACCAGTCAGGATGAATGGATTGCAGTAGTCGACATAACTGCAGACTTTGTGAGAACCAGAAGTCAAACTTATCTAGATAGACAGAGTGACAGTGAGGATGAGTCAGGAATAAAAGAATGTAATTAGATTACAGAAATCCAAGTCAATAGTAATTCTGAGGAGGACCAGATAAGGAAAGCTCGGTGTACTCAGACATTTGAAACTCCAGCCAGTACTCCAGAGTCTGAGGAGGGAAAGATAGCTATTAGGGGGAAAGCTCAGGCAGAAGACAATCGAGAAATCCAAAGACCTGAGCAGGACCTGATAGGGGTAGAAAAACGTGTTCAGGAAGAAGAAGGCGAACAAAGTCAAAGTCAAAGTCAAAGTCAAGTACAGCAAACTCCTGAACAAGGCCAGATTAGTATCCAGGCAGAAGAAACAAAAATAAGACCAGGACCAAGTCAGATAGAGAGGAATTCAGAAGTTAATAGAGAACAAGAAGTGCCACAACTGAACGAAAATAAAAGAGCATCTGAAGAGAGTCAAAGCACAGTGCCAGCTAAAAGATTCAGACAGGGGGATAAGTGGCCTGGTTTTGTCAAAAGACTGAAATTTTGCCTTAAAACAATAAATGAAGAACCAGAGCAAGTAAACGAAGTATCAAGCCAAGCTGGACCATCCACAGAGCAACCCAGAAGGAGAAATCCACGTTTGAAACAACTGAATAACAAGTTCAAAGGACCTGAGTGGACCTACGTCATACTTGAAGATTTCAAAAATCTAGAATTGAGTGATGACAAACTGATTGTTGATCAGACTGACAAAGAAGTGAGACCAACTTGAGAAAAGAATCACAAAGTTACAAAGAGGGGATAAAATCTCCTTAGTCAGAAATGGCTGATTATTATGTTAATGGAAGACCGAAAAGAAATTGTCTAAAGACATGTTGTAGAATATGCACATGTAGTATAGTAATAGTAGTTATAGTATGGTTTGGATTGACATTAGCTATACCTTACCTAGTGAGCAAAGAAATGCAGAATAACACTAATATACCTAAGCAAGTAGGTTCACCTAAAACAATAGATACACATACACATGAGTTAGCAGTTAGTCTTAAGCAACCTGGAGTAGATTTAGAAGCACCAGATGAGGGAGACTTACAATATAGAAGAGCTAGAAATAGAACTCATTTAAATGTATTTGCTAATCTGTTAGTACATTATGTAGAAGCTATGAAAATCAGTGATTGCTAATGTGCATGAAGTTGCCCACATCAGTAGCTGAAGGGGTCACTTTCCATCACTTACCACTGACCTGTGGTATTTCATGTAGCATTTTAGCTAGTCAGTTTTATAGAACTGGAAAATTACAGTACTATAATTATAATTTTGATGTAGTCTTTTCTGAAGTTCCTTAAATTAGAAAATTAAATTGTAGTTCTAGTACTAGAGACTCCACACACTTCATGGGAGATCATTTTCTACCAGTAGGATCAATAGACATAGCTAAGGCTCACCAAGACAATCTAACATGTACATTACAGGAGAAAGAAAAGATGTTTTTAGATTTAGTCGAGGAAAGGAGACAGGATTTCCATAGAAAAGCCACTGATCATAAGCAAATGATTCCTAAATGGTCTGAAAATAAAGAGTTTACCAAGCTGCTATGTTGCTGGATTTCGAAAAGAAAGGGAAACTCTGTCTCCATAGGTAGAAAACAGATTATTATAACAATATATTCATTAGTTCCAGTGAATGTGAACATACTTTCAAAGTTATTGGGGGTATTCCCTGTAATTTATTACATTTGTGGGAACAAGGCCTAATTTAAATTACCTGATCATTGGTACGGGAGTTGCTATTTTGGAATAGTATTCCCAAAGGTGTACCATGTGGAGAAAATCACTGGAAGCAATGAAGAAACTAATGGACTAACTCATAGTAAAAGAGCATAATTTGCTGAAATTGTAGGTGACATATTTAGTGTAATAATACCTTCAGTTGGAGTGGTTCGGACCACTCAAAGAATCTGCAAATTGTCAACAGAGGTGGATCGCTTATCGACTAACACTGCTAGTGGATTTTTGATGATCAATACAAAATTAGTTGCAGTAAGATCAATGGTTTTACAAAATCGACTTCCTCTTGACATATTATTGGTAAAAGAGGGCGGAGTCTGTAGAATGCTGAAGATGCAACATTGTTGCACTTACATTCCAGCCGAAAGCTTAGAAATTAAAAGGTACGCGAGAAATATTACCAATTTGAGAGACGAATTGAAACCACTGGAGGTTGACAGTGCATGGAAGAGACTAATTAGTGGTCTCTCATCAATAGGTAGTTGGTTCACTAACATAGGAAAAAGTTTTGTAGGTAAAATACTGATGCCAATGGTGGGAGTAGCACTACTGATTTTAGGGATAATCATTTGTTGCAAATGTCGCAAACACAAGAAAACATATAAAGTATATCAGAAAGGGAAGAAAAGAAATTTCAGTGAAATAGAGCTTGAAGAATTTAATGGGATTTGTACAAGAAAATGAAAAACTTTCACATGAATAATGGGGAAAAGCCTAAAAGAGTGTTTGACGAAATAGAAATGAGTAAATGTTGAAAAGTTGGCATCTGTTTCTGTAATATGTGATGATATAAAATATCATCAAAGAGGGGATTGATGGAGCAAGATTTCACTCGTAAAGAGACTTGCTTGTAATCAGCCCTCTCGAAATGAACTGTAATACACTAATAAACATGTTTCATCTTATTAACAATGCAAAACACGACATTTCTAGTAAGCTTGGGAAGCTTGCATATGTGCTTTTACTAACCGTAACTCGATTAACCCAAAATTGCCGCCACACCGCGGGAACTTTTCTGCGCATGTGTCTGTCATATTCACGTGACATACTTTCTGCTTTGGTGGGAAAACTTTGCTTCTGCGCACTAGAACTAAAGATGGCTTCTCTATGTTCTCATGCGCTAATGCGTGCATCGCTGCTTTTACTAAGTTGTTCGTTCTGCATAATCTCTAATGCTGTCGTTAAAATTAAATAATGGTAATAGAGTAGAGATGAGTGGTATACGGTGCATTCATTTATTCTTTGTTCTAAAACTGTTTTTCTTTGACTTTGCTATTAGCTTGTGTTAAGACCAATCAAGAACAATGTTGCTCCATCTTCGGTCCTGAAACTGAGCATGCGCCGAAGTCACCCGAGTCTACAAGCCATGGCATTAAATTCCTGCCAACTCCTGACTTGCTTGAAGATGCTCATGAGAACCTTGCCTTCTGGCCCTTTGGAAGGTAGCTGAACAAATTGTTACATCACATTGTAATTCTTATTGATACATTCACTGCCGGATGGAATAAAAGTGCCTGGGAAAATAAAATATTGTGCGGGAACATTGATCTGAATATTGAAAAGCATGACCTCATTACTGGTATGGCGTGATGACCTCTCCTCGTCTTTTGACCAATCAAACTGAGGGAATACACACATTTGCAACATGGGGGGGTGGTACACTGCCCTGGAAAATGGTATAACTAAGGTAGGCTTAGCTAGTTAGATTGTCCGACTTGTCTGAATAGATGACCTGTCACTGACCCAATGCACTCAATAGGCGATCGAGAACAGAGGTGCTGGCAGAGCACTCTGTCAGAAGATTTTGATAACCCAATCGGGGTTCCAGAGGGAGAAGATTAGCTATCCCAATCGGGGTCCGACTGTTAGCTGCAGAGTGGGGTGTGACGCTGGCATTGTACTTTAGCTGTGGGTGCCGGTCTTGACCTGCGGTCGTCCTGTCATGATCCAATTTGGTCCATACTTAGCCTGATTCTAGTCTGCACCTGTTCTATCCTGTTGGCACCTGCACTATCGGAGGTCCTGTCCTTTATCCCAGGCCATGGCCAGGGTTGGTCTTCACACCATTCTAGGTAAATATAAAAGTTGTGTGGGTATGTCATTGTGCTGTTTCCCTCTTCCTATGTTTTAAAGCCGAAAAAACGTTTCATGATATTTTCACATCATTTTGCTTTGATTCTATTCTTTTTAATTGATCAAGCTCTGATTCATTTAGTATGGACACAGATATTTGAAGAAATTATTTAGGTAAAGCGTTTAAATCTTTCTCGAGTCTGTAGTTATTTTATGAGTCCAAATATTTATTTACTACCTATTTTCTTGCTAACTCCCTTGATTCCTTATGACTCAAGGTACCAGTGACAAGGATTGGTAAGTCAAGGTATAGGTCCTAAAAGGTTAAAATTAAATCACTAGTTTAGCATAGGTTTACCTGTTCAAAGTGTGTATGTTTTAATGGGCCCAGGTGAGAATGGTAAAATTCTGGGCAGGTGAACCCGCGGTCTATCAATGGTACCATGCTAATTTTGGGAATTGTAGCGTGTTTAAGATGTTTTAACCCTGTGAAAATGGCTTCTGCTGCGGTTTCATGAATCATGCTTGAGAAAAAAAACATTTCTTACTATTTTTCCATAGAGGAATTCTGTGGAGTTCCCAAATAACACCTGTTGTAATATAGCGAACGCACGCTTGCAGCAATCCACCTGTTGTAATATAGCGAACGCACGCTTGCAGCAATCCTCTTAACGCACTGGTGTGCATTGTCTGTTCTTCCTTTCCACAGGATTTTTTCGCTTCCCTGAAGGTGCCTGTAACCCACAGGTGCACCTTTTTTTCCACACACCTTAGCGCATGTGTAGGAGATTTAAACACGTGGCCTCCTTTTTTGCCACTCACTAACCCTGGTCCTGAAGAAAGTCCCGCTCAGACTCTACAGGGACTGAAACATGTAGACCGTGATTAAGTCAACTTAGTGACAATAATTTTTTTACTACTAGTTGCAACACATAGCTTTTAATTGACACCCTGGGCCGCCACGAATAAATTACCAGGCAAGGATTCCCAGAGGTGCTTTTTAACATTCACTTTTCATTAACTTCACACTACTGCATGACACTTGCTCCGCTGTAGTCAGGCATTGAAGCACAACCAGGCGGCACTCGGCTGCCTGGTTGGACCCCGATGATGAAGCATGACATCAACCAGGTTGGTGTGTGAGGGGTTTTTAAACAAAGACTGCTTGTGCCCAGCTGACACAGCTACATTTACAGGTGGCATGGAATACTAACTAGATTTCATCACTCTAACACAGTGGGCCAGTCCTCGTTGTTTATTTGATGTTCCCAAATAACAGCCAAATTCCACAGAGTTTCGCGAGCGGCTGGAGTATTGATTGGCAACCCCTAAACATGATTCTGTGACCGCCTAAGGATGCAATAGCCAGTGGCAGCGCTGGAACCGGTACATGTTCTCAGAAGGGAAGCAGGAGCGAGATAGAGAGAGAACAACACTTACCGGGGGAGTCAGTAAGCCTCTCAATTGGTTAAATGGGATTTGCAGCCTAACAACTCCAATAACGGGCAGTATCAGCGGCTGGTTGTGCACTTGAAGAGAAAGTGACTCCATCCAAGGCAGCAGAACACGAGGATCCGGGCAGCAACACGACCACACAAAGGGGGTGCTGCTGTTGGACTGGGTGAACCTGGTGCAGCTGACTTAAAAGACTTCAGTGTGATTTGGAGGGGCATCCACATGGCAAGTGCTGTGCATGCCCTCTCCACATGGGATACTCACGAATTGTAGAAAACTTTAGAGAGCCTCCCACTGTGTCACCTAGGCCCATCTCCTGGGGTGAAGATGTTCTTTTTTGGACAAAGAAAGCACAGGCAATGGTGTAAAAACCTTCAGCATGTAAAAAAACTTTTCCTTCTCAGCCAGAAGTTTGCCTGCGTAGCTCTAGGGGAGTGGTGAGGCGAGTCAGGCATGCCTGGTTAAGGATGGGATTTGTGTGACACTCTAAGACCACCTTGGATGTGCCAGGGATCATGACTTGGGTCAACAGATCACTGTGACCCCTGTGTCTTCTCCCTGTGGGTTGTCTGGTGGCCAGGGCCAGCTTTCTCATTGTTTTCACCATTGTTGGGAATGTCTTGGTGGGCCAATGTGCTGTTCAACAGCAGGGCTCTGAAGGTCCTCCCCAGATTCTATTCTTGGTTTTCCCTTACTTGCACATAATTCTGGTCTCTGCCCTGGTCATATCCTTTTCCCTAGCTAATGAACTCATGGGCTACTGGTACTTTGGGTGATCTGGTGTGATATCTACTTCGCACTGGATATTCTGTTCTGCACCTCTTCCATCGTCCACCTGTGTGCAATAAGCCTGGATCAGAGATAGGGCACCCAGACGGTGGAGTACGACCTGAAGAGGAACCCTCGCAGGATCAAGGGCATCATTGTCACCATCTAGCTCATCTCAGCAGTCGTCTTCTTGCCACCGCTCCTCTCCACCAACAGGGACCCTGAGGACGAGGGCTACCTGCAGTGTTTGCTCAAAAACGAGACCTGGTACATGCTCTACTTCTCCGCTGGCTCCTTTTACACACCCTGACTGATTATGGTGCTGGCGTACATGCACATTTACCAGGTGGGCAAGATGCGCAACAGGACGCTGTCCGTCAAGAACTGCGGGCCGACAGCTCCTCACAGATGAAGAATGGCCAGGGCACCTCGGTCGTTGGCCCACCTGTGAAAGAGCGGCAAGCTGGACGGCATGGACCTGGGGGAGAGTAGCATCTCTGAGTGCAAACAGTGCAAGAGTAGCAGCAGAAAAGACAACACTGATGGCTCAGGCAAGGAGAGGAAGAACAGCAAATGCCACTCCTTCTCCAAGCAGTCCTGGGACCTGTTTAGCTCCAGCAACAAGTCCATCGACTTCTTCTTGGCCAAAGTCATACTGGTACTGCCAGGCCTGTTATGACAAGATATTTCATGAAGTCAGGCATAATATAATAAAGAAAGTCGTTAATGTAAAAGACAGATGTATATTATAGCAAAGGGTAAGATAGCTTAGTGATTTAAGCATTCACTACAGAAACACACAGGCTACATGCTTGAATCCATCAAAAGATACAAAACCTCCGCCTTTCATCTTCGGAGTTCGATAAAACGAGTATCCTTGAGCTGGGTGATGAGGATACCAATCATTAGAACACCAATTGACAACCATCACCTTGTGATACACACAACATGCCACCCACGCAGAGTTTAAAGGAACCTCAGAGCCTTCTTGAACCCCAAGCATCACAGGACGTGCCCTGTGACATTAAAGAGACGAAATAAAGACTAAATGAATGAAATGAATTAAAGAAAAATGCAGCGTTTACGTTCCTTCAATTCTTGGATAATCTCCTCGGGGGATAAAGTTCATTTTGGAGTTGGGAAACGGAAGGATTTCAGAATCGTGCTGCATTTAGAAACAATGAAAACATACATTTATGTCCAAAAGAAAGGTGAAATTAGACAATCCCTCAACTAGGGCTCATGATAACGGCGGCATGGAAAACCAATATGAGCATAAAAATAGCAAAATACAAAAACAATGCACTTAAATCCTGTGATAAATGTTTTCAGTGTAGGGGGTGTGTAAAATTTAAACATTCATTCGTTATTAAACCCTTACAATCAATTATTATGTTAGTAACAAAGAACCAACCTTAAACCTCTGGGTCACTTGATGGCACTAAGAAATAACAATGACATAGTTAAAGAACAACAAATATGAACTGCTGCAACCCGAAGCTGGTTGAACAGACCTTGCACACATGGTCCAAACCGCAGCCCTCGGATTTTAACCCTTACTACCTGCGTGCACTTTGAAAACACCAGAGGCCTGTGATAGTCAACAGGCTTGTTATCTGGTCGCCTACTGTCCCGGGATTGCTCACCTTTCCTGTTGCTTGCTAAGGTCAGAGACTGCGAGCACTTTTACAGCGGATTGCTCTTCTCTTTTCCTCAACTCCTCGCGGTACCCGCTACGCGGGTCCCGCTTCGCCTGCAGCGTTTCTGACCCGTGCTGTTGGTCTGTTTGGGACATCGAGACTCTGTGAGCCAAATCTTTGAACAGGCAGAATCTCTTCTTGGGGTGGCGGTAGGTGCAGGGCTGCGAGCGAGGGCATGCGCAGGACTTCAAGTCCCAGGAGCGCCTGACCCTCTGCATTACCATCAGCTGCGACGCTCTCCCTGCTGGCTCCTCCCCCGCCTCAGCGCTGCTGAAAACTCCTGTGCCTGTGGATTACATCGGATTTCTCACCTTTCCTGTTGCTTGCTAAGGTCAGAGACTGCGAGCACCTTTACAGCGGATTGCTCTTCTCTTTTCCTCAACTCCTCGCGGTACCCGCTACGCGGGTCCCGCTCCGCCTGCAGCGTTTCTGACCCGTGCTGTTGGTCTGTTTGGGACATCGAGACTCTGTGAGCCAAATCTTTGAACAGGCAGAATCTCTTCTTGGGGCGGCGGTAGGTGCAGGGCTGCGAGCGAGGGCAGGCGCAGGACTCCAAGTCCCAGGAGCGCCTGACCCTCTGCATTACCATCAGCTGCGACGCTCTCCCTGCTGGCTCCTCCACCGCCTCAGCGCTGCTGAAAACTCCTGTGCCTGTGGATTACATCGGATTGCTCACCTTTCCTGTTGCTTGCTAATGTCAGAGACTCCGAGCACCTTTACAGCGGATTGCTCTTCTCTTTTCCTCAACTCCTCGTGGTACCATCTACGCGGGTCCCGCTTCGCCTGCAGCGTTTCTGACCCGTGCTGTTGGTCTGTTTGGGACATCGAGACTCTGTGAGCCAAATCTTTGAACAGGCAGAATCTCTTCCTGGGGCGGCGGTAGGTGCAGGGCTGCGAGCGAGGGCAGGCGCAGGACTCCAAGTCCCAGGAGCGCCTGACCCTCTGCATTACCATCAGCTGCGACGCTCTCCCTGCTGGCTCCTCCCCTCTGACCCCTACTATAAACCACCCTCTAGGCCCCGCGGCGCGGGAGCGCGCGGGAGTGCGCCGGGAGAAGCCCGGGACAAGGGCGGGCCCTCTGAGGCCCTCAGAGGCACGAGAGGGCCAGGCTAGGCCAGTCCTCCAGCATTTAGTAACATACATATTGTTATGCTCTTCATGTCTTTCTGGCGAAATGTTATCGAATGTATGATTTGTTTCTACTGAATTTGTAGATATAGTCTATTTGATACAGGCTCAGTTTTCGCTCCCCAGTTTCTAGTGCATCCACCAATCAGTTTAGTCTAGGTGCACTAATAATCAATTTGTTTTTCATTGTTTAACAGCTCCTATTTTTGGCTTGTGATGATGACAAGGAAACTAAGGTCGGGGAAAATACTGTTAGGAAGATCAGGCACAAAAACCAGATCGAATCCTCTCCGCAATAAACTTAGTCAGGCTTCTAATCTGAAAAGTACTTGTCAGCTTTTCAACCTGTGGGAAAGAGGTAAGAATAAAGTTTCAGGAACGGACAATAAGCCAGAGGCCACTAAGGTCTCCGAAGCTATTCATTTAGACATTGACCCCGATAACTCACAGGAGTTGCCTGAAATCAATAAGGTATTTGTGGAAACAAGTTCAGGGGTAACAAGAGCAGCACCATTATCCCCCAAGTGCGGTTTTTCTCCTCCTCTATTTTCCACAATGAAAAACAATACTGACCTTGTACCTGAGGTAGTCATAAAAACAAAAAATGATATAGTACAAGCCAATCCACATATTGGGATCATTCCACTTGATGAAGACCCCCAGACAATAAACATATCTCCAACAAAAGGGTCTTTTAACAATGGGTTGTCTCCAATGATCTTAGACAAAGACTTATGTCAACGGTACTGGTTTACATCTATACAGCAGCACCCCCTCTAAGTTTTCGCACTCAAATTTTTCCACGAGTCCCAATTTAAACCTGACTGGGATAAATACATTCCAATGTAAGGGAACTGATAAACCTTTCTCTGACTCCCTTCATATATTAGAACATTTATTGTCATCTATTTTGCAATTATTGGAAAAATTTGTGGGAGGATCTGACTGCGTACTTGACACAGTGACCCAAATCTTAAAAGTCTTGTTGAGGTCCCAAAAAGAGAAGGATGAGGACCTGAAGGTGCCCTCTCTTCTATCTTCAGTGCCTGATAAGGCAGGAATAAAAGACCAATCATTAGCAGTTAACATTACTACAAAAAAAGCTCATGAGGATGAAAAAATAAGTGTCATCCTACCCTCACCCCCTCTTAACGGCTCTTTAGTTAATGATTCTGAAATTAAAACCTATGGGGAACTCCCGCCAAAAACTGGGAATGACCTTTTCCCCATCTTTAAGAAACAACAGGGAGATAGGGATATAGAGGCGGAAGCTACCTTGGAAGAGAATAGTAATAAAGGGAAAACTGAGATAATAAAAAAGAATGGAAAGAATAAGAGGAAATTATTGAGACGAATAGAAAAAAATAGGCGGAGGAAAGTTCTTTTTAGAAAACATCTAAATTCCTCTTTACAGAACGAGATATATCAAGCTCAGGTGGCAGCTGAAAAAGATAAAAATCTCGAAAATAAGACTACTAACAAAAATATCGCCCCTCCGCCACTGGCAATACCAGCACTATTACCTATTCCCACATCTCCTCCTTTATTAACAACCGACATAAATACCTGCGGTCAGCAAGCTTTTAACAACAGGGATACAATTGTGGCACATAATTTAACATCCTTAGGACATGAGCAAAATCCCCCTGCCCAAGTAGCTCTATCTCTTAACCCCTTTGCAACCGCTTTGTCGGGAGCAGTTGCAGGAGGTGCCTCTTCAAAAGATCCCATGGAGGCACTTAAATTAACTTCCTCAAGACCTGAGCAAAATCCACCTGCCCAAGTAGCTCCATCACTTAATCCCTTTGCAACTGCTTTTCTGGGAGCACCCGCAAGAGGTGTCTCTCCAAAAGACTCTAAGGAGAAAAATATAGACACTGTATGGGTAGAATTTTCTCCCCTCTTCGATGCTGAATGCATCTTGAATAGATCCCTCTTGCTCAAATATTTTCAAGAATCTGCTAACCTGAAGCTCATACAATCAGCCGATCTAGAGAGAGTCCAATTATTAAAATCAGAAGTGGGGATGATAACTAGGGGGAAGTTTCATTCCAAACTTGTAGCTAACCTTATTCTGCAACGCGCTGAAGATCTGCAGAGTAGAGTAATAGATGTAATCCCAGTGTTAACGCAAACTTGACAAATCAACGTTTCCAAAGTTCAAAATCAACAGAAACCCCCTTTTTCTTTGTTGCAAGCCGCTACAGGCAATATAAATAAGGTGGGTGACATCACAGAATTAAAAATAAGGAAGTCTAAGGACTCTCGGGTAGTATCTTACGTTAATCCTACCTTGTTTTTTAACCAAATTACTACCGGAGAAGAAAGTGACCAATGGAACTGGCTCCCGAGGGTCCTCACCAAAAAATCATCAAGCAAACAATTATTTAACCCGTACCTTTAGCAAAGAACTGTCCATAATATCTTGGAATGCGGCGGGTTTAAAAAACAGTTCGGAGAAAACAGCATTCCTTTTGTCCCTAGAGGCAAATATAATATGCCTCCAGGAGACTTGGTGCAATGATAATATCCAAATAGGGAAGGATTATTATGTACTGGAAGGTAGTGCCACATCAAATAAAAAAGGGCACGCCAGTGGGGGTATAGCTTGCCTTTTATCAAACCGCATAAATTGGGAATATGAGCATCTCATGGACCCAAGTAACCTTTTTCAGGTAGTAACTCTATTTGGGTCAGGTAATCCCTTAGATGGTAACCGTCTGGCCTTGATAAATGCCTACATACCTCCAGAAGCTGGTTTTAATGCAATTTTAAAAAAGATATTCCTCCTTATCAAGAGTATAAAGGAGAAAGATCCTAGAACGATTATCATTCTAGTTGGGGACTTGAATTGCAAGATCTCCAACTTTAGCTTAAATTTATTCTGTGACAAAATGAGAGAAGAGACCTTCCATATTCCTCGAGCAATGTTCCCAGAAAATATAAAAACAAATAAACGGGGCAAACTATTATTAAATGAGTTGGCAGAAACGGATGGGATTATTGCAAACGGGAGACTCCCTTCGGATTCCCCAGCTAATTTCACACACAAATCCTACCAAGGGGAATCAATTCTTGATTATGTAATATTAGGGACCCAATCATTCGAGTTGTTAAAGGATATCGTTGTGATCGACACATCATTAAGTGATCACAGAATCCTCTCCATCTCGATGAATGTAAACCCTCCCAAATGTGATCAATGGACTCTGAACAGCGATCAAACAAATTTTGGTACCAAGTCAGGAAGGTGCTACTGGAACGCAAGGGCACATCGAAATCTGGAAGCTATGCTCGATGTAGCAATATCGGAGCTTCCCTCCTGGCATGGTTGTGAAATTGAAAATTATTCCCTGTTTTTGAAGTCAGTGATAACAGGGACAAAAAAGCTGAATAAGAAAAAGTCCATTGGCATATTCCCTTGCCCTCTGAGACTGCTCAACATAGAACTTAACAAATTAATAAGGGCCCAATATCTAAATAGAACAAGTGCTTTAACACGGCAAATAACAACGCTAAAAAGGAAAAGGAGAAGGCTCTTAGTCTCACTACGCAAAGAAAAAGAGGACGTCATCTGGGTAAAAATAAGAGAAGCTGCTTCTAACGGGGAAATGAGGCAATTTTGGTCCCTCATAGGTGAGGGGTGTGGACTGAGAATTAGCCCGCTACCCATCCCTATCGAGGAACAAATATGGAGGGACTTTGTCTCTAACCTTTATGCAAGCAATAATACTGTGACTCCCCAAGTATGGCACATGGAAATGAATTCGACTATAGAACCTTTCTCAGAAAAGGATATAGATTTAGCTATTGGGGAAATGAGACGCTCAGGGGCTATGGGTCCAGATGAATTGCCCATTAATGTATTAAAACAGAACAGGACCAAATGGAGTAAGCTCCTCTGTCCAATTTTCAACATCTGTCTGTTAAGAGGTAAGGTCTTACCCTCCTGGAAGGGAAGTATCCTGGTTCCATTGTTTAAAAAGGGGGATCGTCTATCCCCTCAGAACTATCGCCAGATTGCACTGCTGGATGCAATCGGCAAAGTTTTCACAAGATGTCTGCTCAAACGAATAAACGTATGAGTGGAGTCTTCAAATATTCTTCCACTTGAGCAGACAGGCTTCAGGAAAAACCATGGGACCTTGGATAATTTAACCGCCCTCCCGGTAATAATCGACAAATACATAGGTGCCAGAAAGGGGAGAGTCTATGCGGCATTCATAGATTTCTCCACTGCCTTTGATAAGGTCGATCGACAGGTATTGTGGAGAAAACTAAATGCCTTGGGGATGCCTCATAGACTCTTATGTTTGGTACAGGATCTGCACGATAATACATGGTGCAAAGTGCTGTTGGGGGGAGAAAGGGGTCTATCCCAGCTGATCCCTTCGGCGAACGGCCTTAAACAGGGCTGTCTTTTAGCTCCCCTTTTATTCTCCCTTTATGTTAGCGACCTTCCCACTATTATATCTACATGTGAAGGAATTGCGCCACGTCTGGGAGATAGAAATATCTCTTGTCTAATGTATGCGGACGATATTTTAATCCTAGACCTTACTCCAAAAGGTCTTAATAACTGCCTGCATTCATTACACAATTTATCTGAAGAGCACTTCCTGAAAATAAACATCTCCAAAAGCAAGATAATGTGTATGGAGGGACGAAATAAATTGAAGCTGGATCACATTAGCTGGGAACTGGGAGGCCAAAAATTGGAAAGAGTAAAAACATATGTTTTCCTGGGTAAGGTTGTCAACAGCAATTTGAGTAACAAATCCCACATAGAAAACAGTTCCCGTAAGGCAAAGTCTCAGGGAAACGGCCTAAGGGCACTGTATAAATCTACAGGCAGGAGACATTTTGCTCACCTGCTGGAGGCTTTTCGGGCAAAAGTCCCCCCGACTCTGCTTTACGGTATAGAACTAATCGACTCAGTCGAATGGGGTTTCTTGGATACTACCGAGGGTAGCCTCCTGAGAAACTTAACCTCGGTTAATAACAGTTGTAGTGCAGCAGCCCTGCGTTTAGAACTCGGTTTAAGAAGCAGCTGGGCACAAGGCCTAGCAGGAGTCATTCGCTGGGTTGTTTGTCTGATCAAAGGAAAGCCAGCTACTCTAAGGTCCCTTATTACAAAAGAATTGATGGGCCCCTTAAAAGAATATTCGATTCTTATAAAGAATCATAGGAAGGCCATCACTCTCTTGGACTTGGAGGAAGCCTCTCTCTTAGACCTTTCCATGTATCAACTAAAATTAACACTAAAACAAGCTACATGGAAGCTAAGTTATGAAAGGGACCGCAATTTGATCATACAAAAGAAAGGGGCAACACAGGCTGTTATTTCTTGTCTACCCAGACAAGTACAACCTTACGTGACCTGGAACATACCTCACGGTTTACGCCGCTTTTGGCTGCTTCTTAGGCAGGATCGTCTTCCCCTGAATAAGTTGTTGGCCAAATGGCATGGCATATCCAATGTATGTAATTTCTGCAATCTCTCAGTTCAAGACTCTATACACGTCCTGTTGGTCTGTCCTGCATTAATGACTTACCGTCGCCTCTGGATAAAACCAGTATGCATTCAGTTTAGTATTCTATCTGCAAAATCCCTGATAGATGCCATCTTTAGTCCTCCTAATGGAATCTTTTGTAACAGAATTTTTAACTTTTTTAAATGCTTCTTAGATTTGTATTAGACGATTGGTATGTAATCTTTATCTATTCGTATTGTGCATTTTGCTTGTTCACATATGGTTTCATTTTATTATTCCTTGCTTGTTACTGTATAATATGTGGATCTCTACGGAGTTCCAAAACCATATTTAAATAAAATTGAAATACTGTCCCGGGACCTTGGATTTTGGCCTACGGTAGACTATAACAGAGATAGCCCTTTCCTGGTTTAAATCACAGTTAGTGGGATGGGTGCAGCTAATTCGGTCACTGTAACAATAAAAGGGCCAAAACTCATAAGTGCTGTACAGGGACCGCCGTTACGAGAACTCTGTTCAAGTCCAAACAGTGTTTTGAAGAAATGCACGTGACGTACAGTGCTTTATAAAACGTTAAGAGCCCCGATCCCCACCATAGTTCTAGCAAGCCTCACCCATTCACGCGTTTTGTGGTAGGGGGGGTGTAAGGGAATGGCAAAAAAAGTTTCTGTATCAAAAGTGTGCTGTACAAAGAGGCCTTAAAAGAGATAAAAATGTCATTTCAAATTGCATAAACACACACACTTACTAACAAGGCAAGACGATAGACCACACCGAAGAAGAAATAATACAATGCAACATAGGGCTAATACATTTTAGTGCAGGGCTGGATTTTTCAAGTAAGCGCAAATTAAACATTGCCATACACCAATGCCTACTGAGAACTTATCTTTTATAGTAAAACTACATGAATCTGGTCTGCAAAGTACCTTCGATCGGTTCACTTTGTTCTGCAATGACCATGAACTAGTGGTTAACGTTGATAAGACGAAGTTCATGGTCTTGCACAAACAGAAAGTTGTGAAAGCTAGAGTGGAAATGAATAATGTGCCCCTGGAACAAACTGACTCCTTTGCCTATCTGGACATTACCTTGAGCAAACATTTGAACTGGAAGCCACAATTAGATTAATTAGTACTAAGGCATAATCAGTTAACAGGTGCCCTTTTAAAAGCATTCCGGTTGTCTCAAACTAAACCAGTGGTACCGGCGCTATCTGTTTACCAAGGAAAGATTAGAACTTCTATAATTTACGGGGTGGAATTCTGGGGGTGCGAAAACTTAACTCCTTTGGTCATAGCCCAGAATAGGTTACTGAGGGCAATGACCGGCCTCCCCTAATCTTCGCCTCTTAGGCCCCACTTCTAGACTTAGGATGTTAGGATCTCTTGGTTACAAGAGATTAAGGCACTGCTATTAGATCTGGCCTTATTCACCTGTGGGCAGACGCAGAAGGAAATTCTTTCCCGTTGAAAAAATACCTGAAAGCCATTTACAGGGACAAGGTTTTTGTAAAGTCCATATCATCTGTTGCTAGTGGTTCCCTGACATCCCTCTTTTTAGATTTTTAGATTTTAAATGTGAGTAGAAGAATTAGGCTTATTGGACCATTATCACATGTCCAGGTGATAGGACACTATAGGACACTTTTCCACCAATTTAGAGTGGGAACAGTCCCCATAAAATCCTTTACCAACAAGTGGGGGGAAGACCGGGATACAAAATTTGATACTTGCCTATCAGAGGAGGAGACCTGTTCATGTGCCCTGCTTATAGGGGCCCTGGTCAGAAAATGGCTCAAGCCGGTCTGTAGATTGCTTGGTACAAGATCTTACCAAACAGCTCTGTGCATTCTTAAAAACTGGATCTTCTAAAGTCATAGTTATTGCTATGGCTAGGTTCTTGAGCTGGGCCTGGGTCCTTAGAAGAAAGAACCAGCGAAGCAGCACGTAACCTGTTTTGTATTTATGTGGGCACTCTTTAGTCCCCATCCAATAACTATTTATGTTATTCTAATTCCCTCTGTTACTTTGCCCTAATATCCCTCGATTATGTACTCTTTTTCTAATATTAACCCAGTTTTAAATTGTTTTGGGGTTTTAAATGATATGTTCTTTTAAGAATATTTTGTCTGTGATTTTATGTCTTTTATATTAGATTGTATTGTTTTTATGTGTCTTTTATGATTGATTATGATCGAATAAAGACTAATCGAGTTGTATGGGAGAATAAGTGGGTGTGCGCAGCTGTATGTGTGTGTGAGTGGTTGTATGGGTATGTGAGTGGGTGTACAAGTTACTGTGTGGATGTGTGAATGGTTCTGTGGATGATATAATCAGCGGTGCCTTCAGGGATGTCATAATATATGTCATGAGTGATGTCATGAGATGATGTTACTGACCATCTCATGAGTGATTTAAATGTGACATCAGAAGTACTGCATTTCGCAGGCGTAATTTATAGTTAGCTCAGGTAACAATAACTGCTGAATTTCAATGGTTTTGTACGAGTGAAATCTGAGTCTAACTATAACGTCCCTGTAATTTTGTTTTTTTAAGTGAATGTATATTATAGTTCAAGTAAAGGCCTGGTTTCCATAGGAAAATCATCTTTTCATTTGCCAATAACTTTGCTTTGTTTGACAAATCCTCGCAAAAAATTTCAAAACTAGTATGACAAAGGTACAAAGGTAGTTTATTGTGATGATTATTTAAAATCTTACAACATTGTGAACTAAAAGAAAAATTTAAAAGTTATATTCCAGTTTAAAATCATATAAAATGACATTAAATAGCCTTTACAACCCATTAAGTATTTGCAGTAATTACATCTCTGAGTTTCTTTTTAGCTAACAGTAGAAACTTGACAAAGGCGGAGTTTAAAATGATATCATTTGAGATCATACATTTCCTCACGGCCTGCCTACATGACCGTATGCCGCGTAACTTGAGATGAGCTTTTAGCAATGATTTTCTCTCTTGGAGGAGTTCGGGGCAAATACACAAAAGATGTTGAATGTCTTCCTCACCCCTATTGCACAGTCTGCATTTCGTTTGGGTTACTTGAAATTCCCATGGGGGAAGATGGCAAAGCCCTGGCATGGATGCAAATCTCGCATTGAGGAGCACCTGGTTTTGTTTTTGCGTCCACGGAGTTATTAGATATTGTTGTATCTCCTGCTTATTATAACCATTTATCACCACCCAAGCATGTTTCCTCTTTGTAAGGGTAGCTTTATCCTTTACGATGGATAGATGGGCTGCAGTTTTATTAATGATTTTCTTGAATGATGTCTTGGTTATATTTGTTTCCCATATAGATGTAACCCCAAACTTGTTAATTGAATCCCTAAGATATAGAGCTGCCGAGGAGGTAGTATCCTTCTTTATTTCTCTCCATAGGAGCAGCGATATCTCATTTTGCTGGTCGCTTTTTATTTGATTCCAGACTTTTATAAAATGACTTTGCCTTGCATATTGTTGATTGGTTAAACCAAACTCCAACCTTACCTGTGCCGGGGAAGCATTCACTGGGAGGTGAAATAACACTCGGCAAGGTGGGCAGCGAATTCTGCACAGTTCTAAATGCAGCCGCTAGTGAGTTCGCTTTTCTTTGAGCGTCACTTTTATGTAGCTGGTAATTGCCCCTTGAGTCAAATAATACGCCCAGGTATTTATAGGCCTCTACTTGTTCAAGCTCGATTTTGTCCATGAACCATTGGCTTTTGTGTTTCAACTTAACGTTTTTGGCTACTACCATAATCTTGGTTTTGGTCTCACTTATAACCATTCTGTTCACTTTAGAATAGGTATATGTCCTTTTCATTAAGCGCTGGAAGCCCACTTTTGTGTGGCTCATAAGTATAACATCATCCGCATACATCAGGCATGTGAGCCGCTTCTGAGCTAGTTTGGGGGGGTGCGCATTTTCCTCATCCAATATTCCTGGTAGGTCCCCAAGAAACAAATTAAAAAGAAGGGGGGCTAAAACACAGCCTTGCTTCAGACCTTCGTTAGGTGGGATCGCCTTGGATAGGGTTTGACCATCCCCCATCCTCACACTCACCCATGTCTCTGAGTATAAGAGGCGAATAAGATTAAGTAGGGGGACTGGGATTTTCATTTTTTCTAATTTTTTCCAGAGTAGTTTTCGATTGACGCAGTCGAACGCAGATTTCAAATCAAAAAAACAAAAATACAAGGGTTGTTTTGATCTTATTGATTTATTTATAAGTAGAGCAAGAACTAGAATGTTAGTCGAGGTACCTAATCCTTGTATAAAACCTGTTTGGTTAAAAGGCATTATTTTTGCTTCGGTCACCCACGCAGTTAATTTCGTCAATATTGTTCTGGCATCAGAATCTTGCAATGTAATAAGTCTATAATTTTCTGGCAGTGCCCAACTACCTTTTTTAAAGATTGGTATAATTAAGGATCCGCGCCATGACTTGGGTACCGTTCCTGTCCGGGCGACTTCTTTATACAATTTCTCTGGGTAAGTCGCCCATAATTCCGGGTTTTCTTTGAAGAGCGCAGACGGTATCCCATTTGGTCCAGGAGCACCGTTCTTCTGTTGTTTTATAAGTTTGATGATCTCTTCTTTTCCTGTATGGTATTGTATATCTGTATCATCATCATGATAGGTAAAGGCATTCTCTTTGTGTGATTTATGCCCTTGTTGAATTTCCAGAGAAGTTGACGGTAAGGGGTCTTGATTCAAATGTTTCTTCAAGAAATTGTACCATTCCTGCTCCGTTATGGGAGATGAGATGACATGTTTGTTGGGTCTAGCAAGACCATTGATAAGGTACCAGAAGTCTCTTGAGTTCTTCTTATTACTTGCAAAGAATATTTTTGCCCAGATTGCTTGTTTCGCTTTGTTTTTCTCACCCCATATCAATTTTTTCAAATTCTGATTTATTAACTTTAACTTTCCTGTGATTTCTGCATTTACCCCCAGTTTCTTAGTCAGTCTAATGGTCCTATTTCGTTCTTTTTTTAATACCCTAATTGTATGAGGTAGGTTTAGAATACCATTATTTTCCTTTTTGGGTGCGTTTCCATTTTTAAACCTATTTGCTTTAGTTTGGCCTTCAGTTTTAATCAACATCTCAATCAGATTTTCCCATTGCTCAATTACTGATTTTGATGTAGTGTTTTTCAAGCATTTATCCAAGATCTTCTCCACTTGATCATTAATTTCCTCTTTATTCCTAATGTTCCAGATTAATTTTTTATAGTTGAAAGAACCGATATGCCCTTGGACAGTCTGATAGGCTTTTTTCATAGCTATTCCTGTATCCATTAGTATTAACTGCTGGGCATGGTCACTTTCAATTACTTTATTTAGTTTATATGAGATAATATTATGAAACATATATAGTGTAGTCATGGTGTAATCAATCCTCGAGTTTACATTGTGACCGAAGTAACTGTAACTTGGTGGGACGTCCGTTTTTATTCTACCGTTAAGTATTCGAAGTCCCATTGCTTCAATATCCTTTACGAATTTCTGTCCTATTTTATTTGTAATGCTGTTGTTATCGGTCCCTATGTCCTGCTCAGGAATTAGCCATTGATGGTTTTGCAGTAGCGTGGTCTCATCTCTTGGATGAGATGACAATAAGTTAAGATTAAAATCGCCAGTTATCAGAAAATCTGCTTTCGGATCCTCCAACATTTTATTAGTTAGAGCGTTGTTCAGTGTTCCACATGTTGACTCCCTACTTTTGTTGGTTGGCAGAATATAGACCGTAATCAAGTATAGTGTACTAGGATTTTGGGAGGATGTTTTGAAATTAAGTTTAACCATCAAAATATTTGAGTCATCGATCTTCACTTGCTCATGATCAATATGCAACGCATTAGAAATAAATATTGCCTGCCCTCCACTGGCTCTCCCGAACCTCTGCTCTTTCTTCGCATTTTCATAGTAGCCGGCATAGCCGTGTAGCATAAATGGATTAAGTTCCCAGGTTTCCTGTAAAGCCACAATGTCTGGATTTCCCACTATAGAGTCGATTTGTGCATTATTAATTTTCCCCGTCAAACCATTGATGTTCCATGAAAGTAGACTAATTCTTTTTTTAACTTCACTATTATCCCCTATTAGTGTAGGATTGCCATATCATTGTGACTGATTATTATGGAGTGCCATGTTAATCCATTTATCATTTATTTCTAAGTTTCTTCTGGTGCGTTTTGGGAGGTAGGGCAAACCTTTTTTTCCGGTGATCTGCCAAGTGCGTTTTTTAAGACTGATGGAATCTTTGGCCCTACCAATTTATTTATTGGTGATGTATCAATTTCTTTAAACGGGGTAGGGTAGACCTCTGGGGTTTGTTTAGTTAGTATTATGCCCCAGGATTTAAATGTTGTCTGCTCCTTCATTATCTGTTCAGCTATGAGAAATGATGTTAATGAAATTAAGGTTGGAGTCTGGGTACTCTGTTTATCCTCCATAAACTGAACAGAAATAATGTCTTCAGTTGAGATGTAATTCAGTGAGGGTATGGATTTGAACAGTCGAAGTAGATTCCCTCAATTGAGTATATCGTGGCTACCTCTAGAGCGAAAATCTGGGGTGAATATAAGTTTTTCACTGATTTTTGGACTATGTTGAATAGCGGACTCCTTTTTCACAATTTGTTTTGTTGTATAGCGGATAGTTTTATTTCCGTCCCTTGTTATAATCTGCAGGTGGTCCCTTTCAGGTGTTATTTCGGGACTGGTTTCTACACACCGTACTGAGAGGTCCCCTTCTTTTTTTGACTCATCCTCCGTGACAGCTTTATTGTGGGAAGGAATCCTAATTACAGTCAGTTTAGTAGGCATGGTTTCGCTCATTTTGTCACAGTTAGGTATTATAGACGGTATTACTTCTTTATTTTGGATTTCATCCTGAATAGATCCTATTTGCACATTGTCTAATCTACTATTTGCTACTTGGACTTCCCCTGGTCTGTTGTCTTCCCGTTTCGGGCATAAAGGTTCCTTTATCTTGTTAGATGATACTAGGTTTAGGCGATTTGCTGGTTTGCTTCCAAAAATAGGGAAGAAGATCTTTTTATCCGCTTTATTATTTCCTGAAGTGGATAGTGACCGATCCTCAACTATTTTGCTTATGGTATTCAGCTTTGGTTTCTCATTTTTTCTTGCTTTGCGGAGTTTTTTCTTTTGCCGTTTTGACATCCTGGAGAAACCTTCTAACACGGAATCGCTATGAATTTGATCGTTTTTGGAAGAGTTACCTATAGTTTCATCCAAAATTTCTTTTTCCAGAGGGGCTTTTACCTGGGGGAGTGAGAGAGTGACTATGTCACCAGGTTGATATGTTTGCTGTAGTGGTTCATTGGATTTTGGGTTGTCCACGCTAACGCCAATTGTAGATTTTTCGATTGTCTTCATACTAGCCATGGTTGTTTTAGATTTATCCTTACTGGCTTGGATGTTTCTTTTTGTGTCTTCTATTATACTTGTTAATACTGCTGGAAGGGTTGATAGTTTGTCCATGATAGGAACATAAATGCAGTCAGAGGCTGTTTTTTCACTTTCTCTTTGTGCTCGGATTATCAAATCATTTAGTTGGGCAAGTTTGTTGTCGATTCCCGCCACATTGTTTGCCATCATTTTTAGCAGATCAATTTGTATGTCCATTTTGTTTGATTGGTAGTGAAGAGCTTCTAATGTAAGGGTCGATGTTTGATAGAAGATATCCCAGGGTTTCACTGTGTCATGTTGTTTGCCTCCTAATTCTATTATTTGGGCAGTTTCACTCTTAGGCTGATCATATCCCCTGGCATGTATAGGCTCTTCCTTGATGTTGTCATTCTTGATGTAGGAATCGGTCATGATACTGGCTGAGTTATTAATTTCATGAGATCCTTCTGGGTTTTCCCCTAGCAACTTAATTTCATTTGTGTTTTCCTCGAGGGTTTTGTTATTCTTAGCACTCGGTTGGTACTCCCGATGGTAGTCGGGGTTTATTTCGGATTCCTCAGTGGTTATAGCCGAACGTTTCTTTATATCGACTATCAATTCAAGGGGGATCCTTTGTACTGGTTGTTCCGCTCTATCTTGGCTCTCATGGTAGTTAGGTTCCATGGGTTGGCTTTCATGATGGTTAATTTCCAAGGATTGCGACATCAATTTGTTAGAGGTTGTGACATCCAAATCAGACATTTCAAGGGCGTTAATATCATTCATTGGTGTTGAATTTTGCTTATCCTTTGAGAGATTCTGCTGAGGTAGCCATTGCCATTGGTCTCCTTTTTGTATGTCTAAATCAGCGGATTCGTATTTTTTCCAGTTATGATCATTTTGCCCCTTTTTTTCACTTTGTATGACGTTTTGCGGCAGATTTAGGGTTTCAATGGTGATATTAATAGGTTTCATAGGGGATTGAAGTTTGTCAATATTTGTATCTGTGCTCATTGTCATCATACCTCCTGCAGGATCCTTCAAAAATTGAAATTTATCTGGTATTTTTCCAGCTTTCTCGAACATCCGCGCAATCGGGGATATAAGTGACTGAGTCTGACCAGGAGCATTAGTTTTTACTTTTTTTAATATAGTTGATTGTTGCAATCTCTTTGCGCGTTTGGTTGCTGTTCCCACAGTTCTTACTTTTCCTGATCTCATGACAGAGAATGAGCTACAATTGTAGATTTACTAAGTTTGTTTTGTCTGCTAATTTGGTCGAATGGGAAACCTCCTGCGTCTCTCCACTTACACACTCGTGTCTCTAGGCAAAAGATGGCAAGGTGCTAGATTCGCACAGCACCCCGTCCACTCTCAAGCCTGTCTACTCTTATTTTATGTTACCTCTGACATCCTGCAGTGTGGACGGAAAACCACATACATGTAAGTCAGGGCAAAAGAGCAGCTGCCGTCAGGGGGAAATACTTCAATGAAGGCGAATTTTGCGGTCGAATTATCGGTGTAAGGAGACAAAGGACCTAAGGGGGAAGACTTAACCGCAACCCAGTGTGATCGCTTTCATACAGGTTGTGTGACAAGAGAATGCAGAACATCCAGCTGAGATTGATTGAATTAGGTTGAAATATATTGAATTATGTTGAATTAGATTGAGGAAAGCTCAGTCGAAAGAAAAGAGAGTGACTGTAGCCGTGACAGCCGGGAACTGATGAGAAGGAGCACTTTCACACTCCTTGTCACAGCCACGGTTCTCCGCTCCTTGATGTTGTTGATAGCGGCCGCAGTGTTGGTTTCACAGCGCTTAATCAGCGCTCACACTGCCTTCTCCTTTCTCCGCTCCTCGCTCTCTGGTCCACAGCTCATGCAACTCTCTAGCACTCTCTAGCGGACTCTTGGCCCGATGTTGTACACACCCGTGGGGGCAGACTCTCCCCCACCCTGCGGCTCTGAGTTTGCTTACCGGAAGTGCCTTTTGGATGCTTTTGGCGGCTTCAGTGTAGCTTTTCAGCTTTTCAGCTTTCGATGTGTCCGCACGCAGGGGGGCCTCGCAGACTGCAACTCCTCACCCCCACACACGCAGCAGCGGCAGGACACACGGCGGAGGCAACGGCAAGACAACCGAGCCGTCACCGCTTTGCAGCCTCTAACCACAACACCGCAACACCCTCAATCAAAGCACAGACTGGATTATCCCTCAATGTAAAGAAAGTGAGGGCTGGGGAGCAGGAGGGTGACCTGCCACCACATCAGCCCGCCGGCCCGACCTGGCTAAACTTCTAGTCACCGGCTCTTGTCACCGTAACAGCACAGGCTCCGCTCACAGTTTCACACCGTTCCGCTCGAACTGCAGACTGCGGGCAGGCTCCTCCTCCTCACAGGTGAACGTGATCAGCAGCACAAGCAAATGTGTGAATGAAAACTAGTATGACGCTCACTCCCGTGAAAGTTTTCAGGTGATTTGTCATGCAGAGGCTGAGAAAAGTGGGAGTCCCAAAATGCATTTTCCCCAAGTTTACTCCCAAAGGAAATTTAGACATGGCTACAGCTCGAACTGCTAAACAGAACTACACCAAATTTAGCAGAAAGGTAAAAATTGGTCCAGGGAAGGCCATTTTTGTAATTCAGTGTACATTTGTTCAGAAGTTTTAAAGATACTAAGCAAATCCAAGGATTATGGGAAGAATCCCTCAGGCGTCTGCAGGGACAACAATGTGTAAGTTCACTGTGTAGCAAGGGGAGCTGGAGGTGAGAAACCTCTCGGCAGACCCACCCTCTACCAGAGCACTCACCAGGCCCAGCCTAGACCCGGGCACTCGCAGTAGTCCAAAATCAAATAATGTCTGAACTGGGGTGGCAGAGTGGACTAAAGAACAGTGATGGATTAAACCCAGATCTGTTGACTGGGTGTGAGTGTTTGATTGGTTCAGATGCTCCGTCCATCACCACCCCCTTTTGTTCGCCATAAGTTGGCAGGGTATGCTCAGACGTGAGTCCCTTGCTCACTTTGCCACTGGATTCAAGCAAGCCTGGCTGAAGATGGCTGGAATGCCAGAAACCGGTCCTAGGAAGCTTGTTTCCGGTCCAGGGAAGGCATGGCTTGGCAGTTTGGGCTGGACTGTTCCCATGAGGCACAGGGTCAGACTGATTTGCATATGGCCACGTCTGAACTGGGGTGGCATAGTGGGCTAAAGAACGGTGATGGATTAAACCCAAATCTGTTGACTGGGTGTCAGTGTTTGATTGGTTCAGATGCTCTGTCCATCACCATCCCCTTTTGTACCACTTTGTTTGCCATAAGTTGGCAGGGTATGATCAGACGCGAGTCCCTTACTCACTTTGCCACTGGATTCAAGCAAGCCTGGCTGAAGACGGCTGGAATGCCAGAAACCAGCCCTAGGAAGCTTGTTTCCGGTCAAGGGAAGGCATGGCTTGGCAGTTCGGGCTGGACTGTTCCCATGAGGCACAGGGTCAGACTGATTTGCATATGGCCATGTCTGAACTGGGGTGGCAGAGTGGGCTAAAGAACGGTGATGTATTAAACCCAGATCTGTTGACTGGGTGTGAGTGTTTGATTGGTTCAGATGCTCCGTCCATCCCCACCCCCTTTTGTACCGCTAGTTCTATTGTGGGCTCTAATTGTCACACGTTTTCAACTGAAGACTTGAAAATGGAATGTCGGCAGCCTCACGGAACATCAACTAGTAGCTGTGCAAGTATTTCATGGACAGTGTTTTCTTTTATTTGTTTAAAGCTGTTTAATGTCAAGAGATTTTAGAGTATGAATTATGTTTCAAAACATGCTTTAGTCTTTGAAGTATTCCATACTCCTTAACCCTGGTTCAGGCAGGTCGCTCCCCCTCGCAGCACAGCACCACCTGTGCGTCCGCACTCTGTGCTCGCTGCCACCGCTGACGCTGTGAGTTCAAGGTATTTCTGCCTCTGTTGTGTTCTCTGCTTCCTCTGTGCCCCTTTTGCCCCGCTGTTGCCTTACTTATGTTCTGTGCCTGTTGTTGCCCTTGACCTCTGTGCCCCACTGTTGTGTTATTATTAATGTGTGCTCACTGCTGCCCTTCTCTCTGTGCCCCTTTGTCTCCTGCCTCCCTGCTCTCCGACCGTTCCCACCGTGGCGTCCCCTGCGGCCTACCCCCCTGCTCGCCCATTCGCCGCCCTTTCACGCTTCCCAGCTGCTCTTCCCTCCCACCTCCCCTTATATGGCGGCCGCTGCATGGTGAGGAGAGCGACTCTTGACCCTGGTTCAAGCAGGTCGCTCCCCCTCGCCGCACAGCACCACCTGTGCGTCTGCGCTCTTTGCTCGCTACCACCGCTGACGCTGTGAGTTCGCGGCCCCCTGCCTCTGTTTTGTTTTCTTCTTCCTCTGTGCCCCTTGTGCCCCGGTGTTGACTTACTTATATTCTGTGCCTGTTGTTGTCCTTGACCTCTGTGTCCCACTGTGGTGTTATTTTTAATTTGTGCCTACTGCTGCCCTTTTTTCTACACCCCATTGTCTCCTGTCTTCCCCGCTCTCCGCCTTTTGCTGCTGCTGCATCCCCTGCAGCCCTGCTCCCCTGCACACTCATTCGCACCCCGTTCCTGCCTCCCAGATGCTCAGAACCTCCCACCTCCCCTTACATGGTGGCTGCTGCGTGGCCGCGCAGCAGATGCGCACAGCGGGCATGCCACTGGCGTGCCGAAGGTGCGCCTAAGGCAAGCCCGTCTGCGCCCATCCGCCCCTGGCCCGCGTCCAGTGCCTGACCCCCTGGTCCCTGTGATCGCCACACTGACCACTGCCACTACACTGCCAACACCCTCCATGCCCTCAACACCGGATGACCGCACACCTGCTTCCTGGCTGCCCCGAAGCACACCAAAGGACCCTGCTCCTGCCAGAGCTGTAGCTTCGCCAGGCTCCGAGCCGGCAAACCTTCCACTGTGACAGGGCGTGACCACCTAAGGTGCATACTACTGAACACCCACTCTGCACACAAACATGCTGTTGAACTCTGGGACCTGCTCGACACATCCTCCCCGGACGTCGCCTTCCTGACAGAGACCTGGATGAACGCATCCTCGGCACCTGACATCCCCATAGCCATCCCGGACGGGTACAATATCACTTGTAGAGACCGCACCAACTGAGTAGGAGGTGGAATCGCCATCATTCACAAGAACACCCTAAGGGTCTCGACCAGCACCAACGACACCCTCAACACCACCAAACACAAGCACTTCCAGATCCACACTGACCACAACACCACCCTCAGAGGAACTCTTGTCTACAACCTCAATTCAGCGACTCCATCGGCGACTTCGTCAGCGCGCACTCCCTTGCCTCCACAGGCTACATCCTCCACGGAGATTTGAACTGCCACCTCAAGATCAACAACAACACTAACTCCACAACCCTGATTGACAACCACAGACTCAGACAGCTCATTACAACACCCACCCACTCCGCCAGGCACACGCTTGACCCCATCTTCTCCGCAAGCTCCCACGTCACCTTCAACCACACCAAAGAACTCCACTGGACCAACCATCGCTGCATCCACTTCACCTTCCAGAAACCCACCACGCACCACTGCACTCAACAGATCCACCACCGCAGCTGGAGCAAAGCCATCGAAGGCAAAACACCACCCTCGCCCGAAGCCCCCCCAGCTGACCCCACCGATGCCGACACCGCCGCCAGCAACCTCAGGCGATGGATCGACGACTGCGCCAACACTCTCACCCCGATAAATAAAACCCTCCAACAGACGCACTATCAAGAAAGCCAGCTGGTTCACTGCGGACCTTCAGTCATCCATGCAAACCTGCCGAAAACTAGAGAAGAAATGGCACCACGAACAGACACCGGACAGCTTCGAAGCCCACAAAAACGCCATCCGCAGACATCATCACCTCATCAGATCTGCAAAAAGGGCCTCCTTCAAGGACCGCCTCGACAACAACGCACACAACATCAAAAGCTCATCAACATCTTGAAGGAACTCTTCAACCCCAGCTCCAACACCAATGACATCCCACCATCGCAAGACCTGTGCGACTTCCTTACCACCTTCTTCCATCTCAAGATCACAGACATCCATGACAGCTTCAACTACCTGGCCGCCCCGACAGCCACCGACACCTCAGACTCCACGGCCACCACCCACATCAATCCCCTGCTCACCTGGACCAACATAAACATCGACAACACCATCAAAATCATAAACACAATCCACTCCGGATCTCTGTCAGACCCATGCCAACACCACATCTTCAACAAAGCTAGCGCCACATTCGTACCCCATCTCCTCAAGGCCATCAATGACTCCTTCAAGACCGCGACCTTCCCGGAGAGCTGAAAGCACACCAAGATTAACGCCTTACTCAAGAACCCTAAGGCGGATCCGAAGGACCTCAAGAACTTCCAGCCCATCTCCCAGCTCCCGTTCCCGGTGAAGGTCATCGTGAAGACCGTCAATGGACAACTGACCTGCTACCTCGAGGAGAACAACATCCTGGAGCTGTCCCAGTCCGGGTTCCGCAGCAACCACAGTACTGAAACTGCCCTCATTGCCGCCACTGATGACATCAGGGCCCAGCTGGACAATGGCTAAACCGCAGCCCTCATCCTCCCGGACCTATCAGCCGCCTTCGACACCGTCTGTCACCTCATCCTACGCACAGGCCTCCACAAAGCAGGGATCCAAGACAAGGCTCTTGAATGCACCACCTCCTTCCTCCCAGGCAGAACCCAGAGCGTCCACCTCCCCCTTTCCGTTCCGTAGCCTCCGAGATCATCTGCGGCGTATCCCAAGGATCATCCCTCTGCCCGACATTGCTCAATGTCTACATTGCACCGCTCACCCACATCGCACGACTACACGACCTCAACATCATCTCTAATGTTGACGACACCAGCAGACCCTCTTCCTCACCAAGGACCCCTTCACCGCCAAAAACAACCTCCAAAAAGGAATGAAGGCCGCCGCTGAGTGGATGAAGAACAGGTGTCTGAAGCTGAACTCAATCTTCGGCTCTACCCCCTCAGCCTGAGACGGCTCCTGGTGGTCAACCGCACTGGTAGCAGCACCGACACCCACTGACCCCGCACGCAACCTGTTGTTTATCCTCGACTCAACACTCTCCATGACCAAGCAAGTCAACGCCGTCTCATACTCCTGCTTCAACACCCTCCTCATGCTCCGCAAGATCTACAGGTAGATCCCCACTGAAACAAGAAGAATGGTCACACAGGCCCTCATCAGCAGCAGGCTGGACTAAGGAAACGCCCTCTATGCAGAAGCCTCGGCCAAACTCCTGAAACGACTACAACACATACAGAATTCCTCTGCACGCCTGATCCTTGACATCCCTCACCACAGCCACATCATACCCCACCTGAGGGTCCTGCACTGGTTTCCCGTCAACAAGAGGATCACCTTCAAGCTCCTCACCCACGCACACAAGGCACTCCACAACACCGGACCGGCATATCTCAAAAGACGACTCACCTCCTACACCCTGAACCACCAGCTCCGCTCCGCCGACCTCGCCCTCACCACCATCCCCCGCCTCCGAAGGGCAACCACAGGCTGCAGATCGTTCTCCCACCTTGAAGGCCTGGAACACCCTCCCCATTCTCCTACGGCAGACCCAAGACCTACTAACCTTCAAGAGGGCTACTAAAGACCTGGCTATTCCAGCAGTAGCAGCACCCCTCCCCCCCAGCGCCTTGAGACCCTCGCGGGTGAGTAGTGTGCTTTACAAATGCTTGATTGGTTGATATTTATATTTTCCTACCTGTATTTAACTTGCTATGTGAAATTATGCCCCAAGCTGTCAAACTTTTGAAATTTGTTAAGTTAGCTATTTTAGAATTTTAAAAATGTTATTAGTGCCCTTAAAAGAAAGAAACGTGTGCACTTTTCACACAACCTTTTATTAAAGCAAATATCGTTATGTAATTTTGAACGGTTCAGGATTATTTCAGTAAATAATTGATCCATAAAGAAGGGTGGATTCCGTACAAACTCTCTAACACAATAGCTACTTCATCGGCATTCTGTGTGCATTTTGCATAGGGCACCTCTTTGAAATGCTTGAGTTAAGCTGAAAGAATACATGCAGTAAAGTGCTTGTGATTCACAAAATCTGTGAGATCACCCCACCGACTCAGTTTTGTCATTTCACTTCCTTCTCCACAGTCCTGATTGAACTTGGTCCAAGAGGCCCGAGCTTGTTGCAATTAACTCAAGTGAAGTTGATAATTACTGCGGTAATTATTGGCGGAAAATGCTAATTATTGCAATTAACATCAAGTAAGAATGTGATATGCCAAATAGTGATTACTCGGAACAGAGCCCTTTAGTTTCCCATCCTACTCAATTACGTCCTAGCTTTATGTATAGGAGAGAGGCTGATTTAAGTCTAACATAACATTTCTATTAATACTTTATATGAAATGTATTTGAAAGAGAGCCTCTCATATAGCTTATGCATATTTGAGAGTTTACAAAAATATTTAAATTGGCCAATAGTATGTTTGCATAGATTTCCTAAAATACATAGGCGTACTTATTCACATAGCTTTTTCCAGTAAACAGTCAGACTCGTGTTTCGAAAAAAATGTAACTTTCACGTGCATAATATTACGTGATGCACAAATCATGAAGCCACAGTAACTACATCTGATCGTGCCAGGGTGCGCATTCCTACAAATAACATGCACATATTTTTTATTATTAGCTATCGGGCGTTTCTGAGTGGCTGGTCAGTGAAATCTCTTGCAAATCGAGTGAGCCCCACTGTCTCAACTGAGGCATTCACAGTTTGCAAAGCTTTTCCCACACTGATCTTCACTTCTAACTTGACAGCGCTAGAGCCCAAGTGTAAGTATAGCAGGAAATGTGAGGATTTGAACAGTGAATTAGAGAAGTTGCACCAATCTGCAGATCGCAGTTTGGCTGTAGCTAACTGAAGCATTTTAAGAAACAGCGCGAATTAATCGGAGGAGAAACATGATTCCTACAAATTCTTAAACCTATGCTTTTGAGCATTGCTCTGTCATCAGTAAATACACAAATAAGCTTAGCAACAATTTTATAAGTTACTACCTATTTGTAAATAATTGACATCGGCAATTCATTATGACATAGGCAAACTGTATAGGTAAAACACAAATAATTATGATTCAGTCAAAAACTCAACAATTATGACAGTGTGTCGTATATTGCATATTGGTAAGGACAAAAGTCGCTGGGATCTGTGCAGCAGTACCATCCCTGGCATAGTTAGGTTTAATTTTAGGGCTAATGCCATCAACAGAGAAAACAAACACTGTGGGCCACATTCGTATTCTGCAGGTGATTAGGAGTAGAAAAAGGAGATGGGTCGAATGTGTCTGATATTTTCTCGACAATTACTGGCCAGTATGGGTATACAGGCAGGGAATACTGATTATCAGGCTGGACCAGAAATACTCTGTATCGAGCGCCGTGCCCGATTCCAGGCCTCTTTTCAGCAGGAGAAAATGTGGAAGGAAACATATTTATTTTGCATGAGTGCGTTTCTGCACCCAATAAATTCTAGAATCGGATGGGAAAGTATCCCTTACAAGATACTACTCCTCCGACCATGTAAAGGAGAAAAGCGTGGGGCTTTGTCGCTCCGCCTTTACCAAATGGTTTGTTTGGGTCAAGCCTTTTCATTCATTGCTTGAAGAAGGTGGTACGCACATTTTGGGAAACCAAGATGGGTGTTCCTATTTGAGCGTCAAGCTCTTACCTTCTAGGTGTACGAGATTGCATAGAGTTTTCTTCCTTGCAGTGCATGGATAGTGACGCATAGGTGTCCATTGCCCACATGAGCAGCAGGAGAAGGTGGATCTTCCGGGGTTTGGTGAGAGCTGGAGCAGTGCAACTCCACCTCTCGATTGGCAATCTACAGCCTTTGGCTCCGGCAGAGGTGGCGGCTTTCGGACTCCCTGTGGATGAGGCTTGATGACGCGGGTGTCACTGCGACAGGGTTGGCTGCAGTACTGGCTTGCATAGGTAAGAGCGGTGAGGCAGGGTAGGGTGGGGGTGGTGGAATTAGACAGAGGACGGGCTTACTAATATTAAATAAATAAAAACACTTACCTTGTGCTCGCCGCATAGTCGATGCGGCAAGCTCAAATGAGTGGTTTTATTTATTTAATGTTACTTAGCCCGTCGTATGTACATATCCCCCACTCTTACCGCCCTACTACTCTTACCTGTGCGGGACAAGATCATCCGTAAGGACCGCACCAAGCAAACAGGAGGAGGCATCGCCATCGTCCATAAGAATTCCATCCGCATATCAACCAGCTCAGACGTCAACCTCGCTAGCGCCGAGCACCTTCACTTCCAGATCCACACCGACCCCAAGACCACACTCAGAGGCACCCTCCTCTACAGGCCACCTGGACCCCGAGCACAATTCATTGAAGACATCACTGACTTTATCACCCCACACGCCCTCCCATCCGAGGACTACATTCTACTGGGAGACCTCAATTTTCACCTGGAAAAGAGCAACGACAACAACGCCACCACCCTTCTGGACAATCTCGCCAACCTCGGACTCAAACAACTTGTTAATACCCCCACTCATTACGCAGGTCACACACTCAACCCTATCTTCACCTCCAGCAAACATATCTCCTTCAGTCACACCACAGTTCTCCATTGGACGGACCACAGCTGCGTTCACTTTAGCTACAAAAAGAACACAACACACAACCATCCTCAACCTACTCTGAGAAGAAACTGGAACAAAATCACCTTCGACCAGATCTCCTCATCGCTTCTTCAAAACCCCCCTGCCCACTCTTCGAACCCCAACCAAGCAGCCATCAACCTCACTCAATGGCTAACCAACAGCGCAGACATCCTAGCACCTTTGAAAAAACATCACATCAAACTTAGCAGCAAAAACGCCTCCTGGTTCAACGATGAACTTAAGAAATCCAAGAAACTCTGTTGTTCCCTTGAGAAGGCCTGGAAAAAAGACCCAAACACCAGCACCAGGGACGCCTTAAAAAACGCCACTTGCATACACCACCAACTGATCTGGACCGCAAAGAAAGCCGCATTCAAAGATCGTCTAGACAACAACGCCCATAACAGCAAGGAATTATTCATCATCCTCAAAGAGTTTACCAACCCCACTGCCAACTCCAACGACATCACTCCCTCTCAAACCCTCTGCGACTCCCTAGCTTCGTTCTTCCACGACAAAATCGCAGACATCCACAACAGCTTCGACAAACAACCCGAAGACCAACCCATACAACCTTCCGCTATTCCTTCACCCCCCTTGAACATCCTTAATGACTGGAACCCAATCTCCACTGAGGACACCATCCGCCTGATGAACTCCATCCACTCAGGATCCCCCACAGACCCATGCCCTCACCACATCTTCAACAAAGCTGACTCCATCATAGCACCACACCTCTGAGACGTCATCAACTGCTCCCTCAACTCCGCCACCTTCCCGGAAAGCTGGAAACACGCCACACGCAGCGCCCTCCTGAAAAAACCCACAGCTGACCCCACCGAACTCAAAAACTACCGCCCCATCTCGCTCCTTCCATTCCCGGCCAAAGTCATCGAGAAAGCTGTCAACAACCAGCTCGCCGCCTTCCTCGAAACCAACAAATCCCTCGACTCATCACAGTCCGGCTTCCGAGCCAAACACAGCACTGAGACCGCACTCATCGCAGCAACAGACGACATTCGAACTCTACTGGACAATGGAGACACAGTCGCCCTCATCCTCCTCGACCTATCCGCAGCCTTCGACACAGTCTGTCACAGCACCCTGTTACAACGCCTCAGAAACATTGGAATCCAGGGAAAAGCACTGGAATGGATCACCTCGTTCCTTGCCGGAAGGACTCAGAGAGTCCGCCTCCCACCATTCAAGTCGGAGGCAACTGAAGTCATCTGCGGCGTCCCACAAGGATCTTCACTCAGCCCCACCCTCTTCAACGTATACATGAGCCCCCTCGCGGCCATCGCTCGCCAACACAACCTCAACATCATCTCCTACGCTGATGACACTCAACTGATCCTCTCACTCACCAAAGACCCTAACACCGCCAAAACCAATCTACATGAAGGAATGAAAGAAGTAGCCGAGTGGATGAAGCACAGCCGTCTGAAACTGAATTCAGACAAAACAGAAGTCCTTATCTTAGGTACCTCCCCCTCCGCCTGGGACGACTCTTGGTGGCCAGAGGCCCTTGGAAAAGCACCCACCCCGACGGACCACGCACGGAACTTGGGCGTCATTCTGGACTCCTCACTCTCGATGACCAGACAAGTCAACGCCGTTTCATCATCTTGCTTCAACATTCTCTGCATGCTCAAAAAAACATTTCGCTGGATCCCCACCGAAACTAGAAAAACGGTCACCCACGCACTGGTTACAAGCCGCCTGGACTACGGAAACACCCTATACGCCGGTACCACTGCAAAACTTCAGAAAAGACTCCAACGCATCCAGAACGCATCAGCCAGACTCATACTAGACATCCCGCGTAAAGACCACATTTCTGGTCACCTGAAAGACCTCCACTGGCTCCCCGTCAATAAGAGGATAACATTCCGCCTCCTAACCCACGCACACAAAGCACTTTACGAACTTGGGCTCGAATGCCTCAACACACGACTCTCCTTCTACACCCCCCCCGCCAGCTACGCTCTTCCAATCAAGCCCTTGCTTCTGTACCTCGCATCAACAAAACCACCATTGGAGGAAGATCCTTCTCCTATCTAGCGACTAAAACCTGGAACTCACTTCCCATTCACCTTCGCCTCACTCAGAACCACCTAGCATTCAGAAAGCAACTTAAAATCTGGATATTCGACAAGTAATTCCCCACCCTTCCTCAAGCGCCTTGAGACCCTCTGGGTATGTAGCGCGCTATGTAAATTCATTGAATTGAATTAAAGGAGAAAGAGCCTCTTTTTTGCCAATTGAACTTCATGGGATGAAGAGGTAGGGGAAGGTAAAGTTGAATTGTTTAGTTAATTAAAACCATAACAGTATTAAGAGTACATGACAGATTGAAATTCAGGAAAAGTTAATATACACTTCATCAAGCATTAGTTTTATTATCTTAAACTAACCAGATTAATATACTTAGGTTAAAACCGAAATACCACAAAAACAAAAAAAATCGGAGATGACTTGCTTGCATTTTTTCATTAAAGAATGGTCAGAATATCATCTGAAGGTAAATTAAGTGTGCAAAATAGGCAGGCAAAAACAGGTGCATCGTTCTTGAATAAAAGCACATCTTAGTGATAGTACAGTGTGCAAAATGAGCAAGGCAATACTCCAGCTTCTTTATTAATAGTCATAAAATACATAAGGCTAAATAAAAGTATCATTCAAACATCATTCCTATGTTGAAATATAAAACATAAGGATACTTAATATAAAAATGGTTTAAAAGTGCAAAAAAAGCAGGGTGATCCCAAACTTCACTCCTTGATTAATGCCAACAGGGGACTCCTCGTATGATGGATGCCATATACCAATGAGCTAAGAAACTCATGTTTTATTCATGAGTAGCGTAAAGTGTGATGTGCTCTCCAGAAATATCGTACCAACATCATTCATATCTTAAAAGATAAAACCTTCATCTGAAAACTTTTTCAAGGTGCAAAATGAATCAATTTGGACCCAGGCTTCATTCTTAGATTGATTAATAATAAGTACCACCTCTAAAATTAATTCACTTTGCAAAGAAACTGTTGATAACTCATCGTATTATTCAGGAGTAGAATGCATTGTACGGGCTGGAGATATCACGTTATTCCTTCCCCTCTGAGTTCCAGCGACTGACCATCCAGAGAGCAGATTAAGTGCTATTGAACTGTGAAGGTTTTAAAGGTGCAGTGACCAAGCTGAGAGTTCCAAATACTTAGGGGATGTGAAATGACAAGGCTTTCTTGTGCAAGACTTTGTAGGTTTCCTTCAAGAATTTCAAGAATCTTGCAGTTGGCTGAGCTTGGGTCCCACTTATGCATGATGCAATAGTGTCTTGACACTTCCTGATTCCCAAAATACGAAATACTGAGGATAACCAAAAACGCCTCAGCCAATTCAGATCTGTGCATGGAGAGTTAAAGTGCGTGTGGTCAAATCCTGACAGACCTTTGCTGAAAACCCTCTCCCGAGGGAATTCACATTGCTGACCCTGGTGCAGAAATGTATTAAATTTGATGCTTCTTCAGAATGTTTGTGAAATTGACATAATTGAATGGTATAATCACAGCAGTCATAAAAAGCCATGTAAAAGTTTGGTGTGCCTTCGTCATTGGTGACAGACGCTTACCCAAACTTTTAATTGATTCTACTTTTTCAAAAACAAACACCCAAAGTGGAAGTTTGTTGTTGGCAAAAAGAAAAAAAATGGCCCAACACAATGGGAGTTTTATTCCATGGGGTGGGGGTTATTTTTTATATTTTTACTGCTGCTCAACGTTGGATATTCCTGACTGTGATGGACAGTAAAATAAATCAGAGTGCGTACTCTCAATAGAGTGCATGGTCAGATGGCCTACCTCCAAAGGCCTTTACTCCTTTGGGCCCCCTGAAGAAAGTTTATTTTTAATGGAGTAAAGTTTATTCTGTTAGCCTAAACCTTGTGGCCTACTTGATTTTATACGGGCAGGTGGACTCTAACTCAGCCCATTGTCATTCCATGCCCAAGGTTGTACCAATAAACTCATACAAAGGTCTGCATTCATGGCACATAGTGTGTTTCTCTATGATTGCTGTTCAAGCAAATGTAAAATAGTTATTTTTAGGCATATTTTGAGCATGACTAGGGTAATTTTATTCGCTGCTATGAAATGTGTAGAACATTTTTACATGAAGGAGTCAACTACTGTTACCCCATCTTGATGGTGTTTCAATGTGTGTTGAAGAGGCACACATAGCTGTGATCATACTAACTAGTTAACATGCTCCCTCACAGCGTCACTTTTAGTTGTATTTGACACAATTCGACTTACCTTTGCTTGCTGAGTTTTGGAACCCATTTGGCCTTTGTGCTACCAGGATTAAAATGGCTCTGGGTGGATTCACTATCCACCTTTTATGTTCTCTGGCTGCACACAGTGGTTTTCCTGTGGATCAATCTGTAATTTGATATGCTTGCCCATATAAGTCAGTTCTTTAAAGGTAGACCTGCCAAACTTACACTGAAAAATGTTTGTCTTCCAGACCATTGATCCTCCGGTTTATAGTACCTTGCTCGTTGTTAGGTAACGATCTCAAGTAAAACATATTTGGAAATATTGTGTGAACCTCATCGTTTTTATTATGATTGCATTGTGCCACACTGTGTTCTCTTTTAGGAGTGTTTCGGTATTTTAAGTTTTAAAAATGGTGCTAACAGTATTGCTGACTTATGTCCAGTAGCCGGGGTTGTATCTAATTTTTGGTAGAGCACTAAGATTTTGTTTTGTATTATCATTATTCTCTGGGTAAATTTGTACTGTTTGCCCTACATTTTCACTTTGAAAACATGTTTGCATTTTTAGATATATTTTAACAAACAAAGCTTTTGTTTTCATGTACAGGGATATCTTGGCTTGGCATTTTGGGCTGGACTGTGCCCATGGGGAGCAGGGTCAAGACTGATTTACATATGGCTGGGTCCAAACTGTGGTAGCATGTTGAGTAAAATACTGATGGATTTAACCAAGATCTGTGACCCGGGTGAGTGTTGACAATGTTCAGCATTCTGTCCATCATCTTTTTGTCCTGCTATAATTGGAACAATCGAGTTTGGTCCTGCCCCAATGGGAACAGTCCAGCTCAACTGCCGTCAGGTCCTTCCTTAACCAGAACACAAGCAACCCAGGAGCAGTTTCACCTTAGTTATGGGCTCATCAGCCAGGTACAGCTTAGTTCCAGTGGCACAGTGTGCTCGATGCCCACATCTGGGAATACCTGTACCACTCAGGGAGATTAACCCATAACTAGGGCAAAACTGGCCCTGGGTTGCATTTGTTGCATTTCAGTGAAGACCTTGCTTCACAGTCGGGCTGGACTGTTTCCACTGGAGCAGTTCAAGATTGATTTGCATATTGCTGGGTCCAAACTAATGTGGCATGGTGTACAAAATAACACATTTTTGGGATGTGGCCCTGAGTAATTACCAGTGGTTGAGATTAATTCAAGTATTCCATCCATCACTTTTTGTATACTTTGATGTGTTGCCCTAAGTGGGCCGGGTATGCCCAGATATGGGTCCCATGCACACTGTGTTTGTAAATTGCATTTATGAATAATAAATATCTATTACAGGAGTACTACTTCCCAGGCTCATAGATGCCTTTTGTGAATTGAGCGCATGGTCTTAAGTCCTTTCTTAGCAATCATTCCTTTGATACAGTAAAAGATATGGAAACCCCAATCACAAAGAAACAGGCATCCATGGGGCATGTGTGTTCTGATAGCGTCTGCACGCCAGCTGTTCTGCCTAAAGTGTTGGGTCCACTCATTGTGTGGATGTTTATTGATAGGAAACACTAGAGGTCCTAATCATAGACAAGACATCTTGGTAAGAGTGGTCAGGCTTTTTATGCCTAGAGCTAGCGAAGTCTTTTAGGGCTATCTGGACTTGGTCCAGTCTCCCGGGGAGGAATGGATAAATACCAAACAGCGGTTTGGAGAGTTACTTGTAGTCACCATAGTGAGAAGTGAATGTGGCTTCTTATTAGGTGCTAGAGTTGCATCTCAAGATATTAGGCAATTTAAGTACATTGTGGTCGTGATTTACCAAATAGATAGGTTTGTGATTATTTTGGCAGCAGACAACTTTTTTCCTGTGACATTTGTAGACCTTTGTACTCTCTACCATTCCTATGTGGCTCTTAGAGTATATCCATCCGTATCCCTTCCCTATGTATATAGAGATAACTCTAATCACTAGTATATGCAGTAGACCTTTGTACTCTCTACCATTCCTATTTGACTCTTAGAGTATATCCATTCGTATTCCTTCCCTATGTATAAAGAGATAACTCTAATCACTAGTATGTGCAGTAGACCTTTGTACTGGAGTGGTGTGGCTCACTGGTTAAAGGCAGCAGACCCGTAAGCAAAGAACGGCCCGGGAGCAGGGTTCAATTCCCGACGCGGCAGGGTCGTGGACCAGGGTCAAAACGGACTCGATAATTCTCGCCTTGGTGCCTACTCTAACCAGGGAACACACTCGGCAACTCTGGGAATTAAGTTTGCCTCATCTCTACAATGGCCCCTCACAGACGCCGGGGATGCCTGGTTTCACCTTGGAGATACCCAGAAAGGGACCATCTCACAGGGAAAACCAGGACGGGTTCCCCAGCGGTCTTCAGCGCCAGGATACTCCATGGAATCGCAGTGCGCTTTACAAATACACCCACATTTACATTTACTCTCTACCATTCCTATGTGACTCTTAGAGTATATCCATTCGTATCCCTTCCCTATGTATATAGAGATAACTCTAATCACTAGTATATGCAGTAGACCTTTGTACTCTCTACCATTCCTATGTGGCTCTTAGAGTATATCCATCCGTATCCCTTCCCTATGTATATACAGAACTCTAATCACCAGTCTCTTCTTTCTGTGACTTTACATCTTGTACATTTGCAATTTTTTTCTTTTTTTATCTTTTATGTAACTCACGTAATCCTTAGTCCTTATGTTTTGAAACTGGTTCTTATGTAAAGCGCTCTGACACCTTCGGGTAAAGTTTGCGCTATATAAAATCGCATAAATAAAAAAAAAGCAGTGGCGCTTCAGAAGATTATACTGAGGCAGTTATGATCTAAGTTTACAAAGGTGTGTTAGGAGTGGCAGTGGGAGAATTGTATATATTCATAATTCAGAATGCTTCCATGATAGGATGTGAGGATGTGGATTACAAGTGGTGAGCAATTGTTTTGCTAAACCAATTATATTAATATATCCGTGTTGATTTCCTAGTAAACCAATGACCCCTAAATTCAATTTCCCATACATGCATTCAGAACAAATTAATGATGCGCCCAAACTGTCCAAGTCAAGATAAACAAAGACGCCACAAATAATTGTTTTAATATTTTTATCTGAATAATTGTGCGCTAATTATGCTCCAAGGTTTGAGACTCTCAGGCGTCCAATGTTCACACAGACTGGGCAATGTCCACCAACAAAGCGATCTACTGGATGCATGCACAGGTGTGCTGTGGCTTAGGACCTCCAATGACCTTCCTGAAAAATGTCTACAATGGACCAATTACACTCCTTAATGATTAAAAAATAATTCTATGCCCAAATCATATATTAAAGCAAGCAATACCTGTAAATGGAAAGGCAAACGGCCATGGGTGCATAATGCCTCTACATAAGTGAGCATATTTAAAAGGACATGATTCTGAAGCTTCCTCAGTTCTCTAAACTTAGGGGCTGATTTACAAGCCCCTTGCGACACTTTTATGCCGCCGTTGCGTCACTTTTGTGATGCAGCGGCGGCGTAAACCATACGCCACGTTGTGTCTTATTTACAACGTGACGCATCTAGGCAGATGCGTCACCTTATAAAGCCCTGCCCCACATGAAACCTGTGTCAGGTTTCATGTGGGCGTTCTGTCGCAGGGTGGGCGTTCCCTCGCAGGAAAGCCACGTAAATCTGACGCAGTGAAATCTACAAGATTTCACTGGGTCAGTTTTACGACGCTGCTGCGTCAAATCCTTACGCCTGCTTGAAGCAGGCGTAAGGAGTGAGGCACCCTTTTGAGTTTTGCGGCCACTGTGCATTGCAGGAGTTGCGTTGTGCTTGCGACTCCAGCAATGCGCCGCCCGTGCGCCTCTAGATGCGTCACGTATCTGCCCCTCCTTGCACCATGGTGCGCCGCATTGTAAATGCGACGCATCTGTGGTGGCGCAAGGGGGGGATTACGTGATGCATCTGTTCTGGCGCATCCCTGCTGATTTGCAGAGATGCGCCAGAAGACGTAAATATGCCCCTAAATACCTTAGCACATTCGAGTAGCAATGAGACAGTTTGATGTTGGAACACCTATTAAAATGTAATGAAATAATGTAGAGCACATATCACAGCGTGCACATATTGAACATCTCATCACAGCGATGAATCCATATCACAGGGCAACTTACAGGTATTCGCAGGAAGTGAATATATAATCATGGTCTGGGCTAGGCATCTGTGCAAGCCTAAAAACCTGGAACTACTTCTTTCTACGAGCCTATCTATGTCTGAAATAAACAAATAACTGCTACCAAATGGTTCCCTAAAAGCACACTACAGCATTACTCACATAAAAATAGGTCTACGTCATAGCTACACGTGTCAGTCAATCAGTATTTTTTTTCACATGCTGGTACCCAAATTGACATCAAACTCTCTCAGCTTGGTTCTCTGTAATCTCCAATATCACATTACTCCCATAATGCCGTGCAACCTCAGCCGTAGGTGTACAAATGGCCTAGGGCGTGGAATGTCATTTGATACAACACACATGGCTCAATCTAACTGACTTTCTCACAGAACAAACACATGTATAATATTGCGTTATGAAAATATTCTTAGCGCAATGTGCATCTCCATGTGGTTATTTCAAAATGCTGTGAGAGTACTGGAGAGAATGGATGGACATGGATAGCAGAGTGAGCCGGAGTCCATTTGCTGAACTTTTCCCTGAACAATATAGTTCATTATGATGCCCAGGTACCAAACGTTCATATAATCTGTCTAAAAAGTGACTGGGCCTATGCAGGGGTGGGTGGGGGGCAATTATAGCTGTTTGCCCCAGACCTGCACTTTTCATGGCCCTGTGCTGCCAATGCAAAATATATTTATTCATCACAAAACACGCTTTGACTGATTTTGTGATGTATTCATGATGAGGCAGGTAAACAAAATAAAATGCTGTAGCCAGCTCCAAACATGTCCAAGGGCATTGTTTTTATTCTGAACGAGGTGAGTCAGAACTCAAGCGTTGTTGGGGTTTCTAAGGTTTGGAGAAGGATTACAATTTATCCCCACAAAACAACCTCCCAGCCGGCATAAAATGTAAGAGAAATAATTATTTTGTATAGTGGGGAGGGGGAGGGGTCCGGGGGGGAAGTGGGGGCAAGTGAATGGGGGGGGGAGAGAGAGAGAGAGAGAGAGAGAGAGAGAGAGAGACTCCGTTCTGCGTTAGAGAACGTACAGGTTAATTGTTTATCCGAACAAGTCATAAAATATTTGCTCCAAAGCCTGCACGAAGATTCGTGGCTTACCTAGAAGGGATTAGGAGGCGCAGTGGCAAGTACCTAATTCCAGGCTCCCAGGATGCAGCTGGAGAACGAACCGGATGGCTGTCATCAGGTCAACTGCATCTTTGCAAGTCGCAGAAATGCTGGATGAAGGAAGATTCAGGATAATATCCCTTTCACCAAGAAAGCGAACTGCACCAACATAGGTGACCTAACTTTTAAGGGAACTGAGGAAGGGAAAAAACATCAAAAGCGTCGGTACTCCAAATGGGTGGGAAGTGGATTGAAGCGAAGTAAGCCCAACAGCCAGGGCGTTAAATATTAAAATCAATGCCATTTCCAGTGATAGTGCCTCTCTTTCCCCAGAAGTGTACATTGTGAGTGTTTTCTGTACTTATGAGTGGAAGCACGAAGACCTCTCAGCCTCAAGCGTAGAGGGACTTCCAAGAATCCCCTTCCCTGTTTTCCAAGTTAGCAGGCCTATTGACCGCTGTTGGACTTGGCCCTTGTTACAGGGTCATCCCTGAACTTTTTGCCTTTCTCCTGTATTTTGTCTGACCTGTTGTTGGCTGTTTTATGACTCTGGGCGTTTTACCACTGCTGATCAGTGCTAAAGTGCATATGCTCTCCCTATTGTAAATTGATGAATGGATTAGTGATTCCATGATTGGCTTGTTTGGTTTACTTGTCATACCCTAGTACAGTGCACTGAGTGTGCCCAGGGCTTGTAAATCCAAATGCTGCTGGTCGGCTTGCAGCACTGGTTGTGCCACCCACTGAAGCAGCCTTGTAAAATGTGTCTCAGGTCTGCCATTGCAGAGCCTGTGTGCAGTCTGGTACTGCTATGTTGACTGGGCAAGTGGACCCTCTTGCCAGTCCCTAAACCATCCGTTTGCTTCCTATCAGACACCATTATGGTATCCCCAGGGGCAGGGTGCATTGTCAGTATAAGGTAGGACAAGGCATGATGTGTGTGGCATGTTCTAATAGTGAATTACAGCCATTTTCGTTTTTCACTATTGCAAGGCTATCTGTTCTCCATAGGCCAGAGTGGTCAGTTTGATTATTACATCCTATAATCCTAACTGACTATGAGAACATGGTGGAAATTCGAGTTTAGTATCTCTTTACTCAGAATGATAAAATACATCTTTTAGTGAAGTTAGTTTTAACATTCTGTGTTTGAAAATACCACTTTTAGAAAGCAGGTATTTTCTTGCCTAACTATCCAAGCCTGCTTCTGCTAGGTTGTGTATTCCCTGTCTGAGGTTTGAGTGACAGGGGCTGGGGGATTTCAGGAGACAGGGTGAGTCAGCCCAAAGCTGAATACAGATATCTGCATCTAGATGGGTGGAAGAAGTTGCACCTGGGACCTGAATAGGGCTGTGCCTTCCCTCCACAATGCTGGCTCTACCTCTTGTGGTGTGTCTGATGTTTCTTTCCTGCACTGTGAAAAGAAAGAAGGAATCATGTAAACAAAGTGCTCCAGGACTGACCAGAACTGGTTTGGACTAGGCAAAAGCCTCTCTGCCTTCAGAGAACAAAGACAAACTGAGTATAAATATTGGGACCCTGAACCCAAGAATTTGGATCACTTCTGGAATTTCAAGACAAACCTCTGTCGCAGAGAGTAACAAGAGAAGCTGAAGGACCTTGACTGCCCTGAGCCAGTGTGCTATTTTATGGGGTGGGCCTGCAGTGGTTACTGATTGCCAAGGAGAGGGGAAAGGAACTTTTTGTGTACTTTCATCCTGCTTGAAGAAGAAGCCCCAAGGGCCTGAAGAGAGCTGGCATCCTGTTATTAGAAACTCAGGGCTACAAAAGTATCCTTCCAGCATCTTTCAAGCCGCTGTGAAGCTAGCCTGAATGCAGTGTGTGTGCTCGGATTAATTATTGACATTCCGGTTCGGTGCCATGAGGTCTGCAGTGCCAGCTGACTGAGTTTCACCACCGCAGGCCTGTAGCTACAGCGCTGTGGGTATCCCCGCTGCAGAGTGGGCTCTGATTACTTATTGCCACTCCGGTCTGGTGCGTGTGTCAGCGCACAGCTGTTGGCTGGCATATACTCTGCAGCATGGGGGCCCTGATTAATTCCTGCGCCATCTGGTTCGGTGCACGTGTCGGGTCACAGCTGTTCGCTGCCGTGAGGTCTGCAGTGTGTGAGCTCTGATTACTGATTGCCGATCACCGTTCTGGCCCTAGTTCCAGGAAGAGGAAGACCGCTTCATAAGGAAGCTGTGCTATTGCCTGGTGACTGATGATGCTTCTGCAAGGGGGACCAAGCAGCGTTACACTCCATCCAGCAGGACATCAACAGCCAGAAGAGGAGCTGCGTGGAGAGGTGGAATAGGCTGTCCCGACCCCTCCGTGAGGTGCCATCGAGGGAGGAGGAATCCGTCTGCCAATTGCCCCGGCGGGGCCGCAGGACCAGAACTGGTCCCCAGGTAATGAACTTCCACCCGCGTTGCCGCCTCGCATTGCCTTAGTGGGTGGGAAGTTGGCATGCCTACCAAGGGGGAGCTTGTAGGCGCAGTGAGTGTAAGGCACTCTTGTTTTAATTGCGGGTCAGCCTCAGATCGTGCCAGCATCCCGCTAAAGTAAGCACCACAGCCCGTCCTTGTTGCTGGCATTTCATTTCTTCCCTCCTTGGGGCCCGCATTCACCGCGCACCGATGGCCCGTATCTGAGGGCTTGGTCTTTTACGTTGGTGTTTACACAGCTGCAGCACTCTATCATAAGCATAACTTTGACTCACGGAGTGCCGTATTCCTGATAAAATCATTGTTGCTTACATTACTGGCCCTATACGTCTGGGACATTTTTTTAATTGTGCACAAGGAATACAGAAACCTGCAAGTTTGTTTGCCTAAGGATTTTACTAAAGAAGAAGATTTGTGTATGTGCAATTTTTGTCGTTGGTCTTGTGATAAATTTATATAAAAATATTTATTTTTATACAACCCGTGTGGTGTCCATCTGTAATGTTTTCGCTGTGTTACTGTGTGGGTTCACACATGCTTTACGCAGTGCCTCTGATATAAGCCTGTGTGCTCGTGCTATGTTACCACAGAGTGAGCATGGGTTATCCAGGAGTGTAACTCCCTTGTCCTGACTAGAACCAAGGGTCCCCATTTGGACAAAGGTGCAAACATTGCCAACTAGATAGAGACCCCCAGTTCTAACAACTGCTTCCTGAATATATGCCCAAGACTGGCTTTTCTTTGTGCAACTGACAGAACAACAACCCTTTCTCTAATCGGCTCCTGACAAGTTGCCCATGCTACCAGAAAATCAGAAAAGGACCCAGCATGATAGCCTCTTAACAGAACCAACAAGCAAATGCTGAAAAGACTACAGGTGGTACAGCATGCGGCAGCACGTATACTCCTTAAACTACCACAAATGTCATCAGCATCCACAGCACTTCAAACTCACCATTGGCTCCCACTGCACGAGAGAATCCTGTTTAAAATACTCTTAATCACTTTCAGAACTATGCAAAACCTTGACCCAATGTTCCTCTCAGCTAGATTCATACCTTATACCATATCCAGAACTTTGAGAACATCATCAGCAAACCTCCTCAAACCGCCTAACTTCAAGTACAAAACAAAGGGAGGCTAAACAGTAACCACATTAGGAACAAAAGCCTGGAATCTATTGCCAACACACCTAAGGATGTTAAAGACTGAGGCCTGAAGCGTGTAGCTTTCAGGCTGATCCTAAGCGCAAATTCAATACATTTCACAGTTTAGGACCATAAACTCCCAGAGTCTTGTTCTTTGTTTGATTTGACTGAATAATTAGGTATGCAAAGTTGCTTTTCATTGGGTGTGGGGCTTTGCATGGATCATAGACATTTGCCTAGTAGGCATTTTGGACTTTGTGGGGTACTTAAAGCTTGATCCTAGAAATAGCTTGCATCAATGAAGAGCTTTCAAGACTATAATGTGGACACGTATTTCCAAATCCCGACAGTGTCTGTCAGTCTGATTTTTGAGTCTTTGCTCCCCAGCAATGAGCTATTATGGAAGCCCAGTGTACACGATGTTACAATTCTGCGCGCACCAAGGCTCGCATGTACTCCACCAGGGCTCCTGATGGGGAAGTGTGAGATCGGCTGAATATAGGAGAACTATAGGTTTATGCCCTTAACCACTGCGTTTGCTCGACGATAAAGTGAGACTTTAGTATATTTATATTAAATGTGCTTGTTGTAAGCAACATCTACTTATAGCCTCAACCGTGGCATTTTATTGAGATTAAAAAATGACACAGAAAAGATGTGCTAACCAGTTAACACGACCTGAACCGATTTGTTTTGGAGAAAAAGCCCTTTCAGAGCATTACGCTGTCAGCATATTTTGAAATCCCATTGTTTGTAAAGCACACTCCTTCTCTACGATTAGAAGCGTCTTAACAGGATGCACGCATGCATTATGTACTTGTTTATTTGCATACATGTGTGCTTTGTCCTTAAGGTAAAGAGTTTGTTACACAGACTGAATTAGTGTGCTGGAACGACATCCTGTTTTGTAATCCTGGCATATGTGCATGCTTGTAAAATGTACATACTTTTCATGCTTCTAGTGGCTCTGGAAAGCAGCTGTTAGCATGGTCATGCCTGCCTCATTGATACTGGAGAGCACCGTTTTCAGGTTGGGCGAGGGTAGCGCCAAACCCCTGATAATTGTAAAGGAGAATAACATGGTGGGAACAGCCGTAAACACTCCTGGGATATCCTGAAAAGTGAACTCTTCTAGAGTAGCATGACCTAGCTTTAGATGAACTCCTAACACCAAATGAAACCAAGCACAAATAATGCAGAAGCATTATATTGTGTGATATTTACACACAACATTTTTAGGGACAGATTTTTGACCCTGTAACATAACACAGTGCAGCACCAAAAGTTGCTGCACTATGTTGTACGAGAGGGAGAGAGGACAGTGCCATAATCAGTGCGGGGAGTCAGTCCCGGGCAGCTTGAATTTTAGGGGCGGTGCCCCCAACTGCTGTGACGTGCGGCCGTCGCGAGGCGGCAAACGTAGGATTTGCCAGCACACCCGCTCATACATGCAGCCGCCATGTGACGGAAAACCCAGGGCCCACCATGGGTGGTCAAAGGTCTACGCAGCTGGCCATATCCACAGAGCTATGGCACTCTCCTTCCATCTGCCTAGCATCGGCTCATAATTAGGAAGCCTAGCAACAGGCACACACATTTGCACCATAGTGCAAGGGTGTCTGTGTGATTCGATCATAGGTTTTGTACTGGAAGTGTGGCCTTCAGGACTAAATACCATGCTAAGACTAACTTTACAACTTTTTGCACTTTGTAGTGTGCTGTACAGTGCAGCACACATACAAAGTCAGAAAAGAAAGGAGTAATACAACTATTTCTCCTTTTAATGCCTGTTTCAAAGTGGCATTTTTTTATTACACAAAACGCTGTCTGTTATTGTTAGTAAGTAGGGTTTTGCATCAAAAGACAACACCCATGTAACAATTTATAGTCTGGCACAGAGGGCTAGATGTAGGTAATTTCTTTTTACCGATTCCTAAATACTGAATTTTACCTATTCGGTATTTAGGAATCGGTAAATAGAATGTAGGTAAAAAAATCGGTAAATTTTACAGATTCAGTAATATTCTTTATTACCGATTCGGAATTTACTGAGTTGGTAATAAGGAATACATTCCCATTCATTCCTATGTGCCTGGAGGCCCATAGGAATGAATGGGAATCCATTCACTTTTACCGATTCGGTAAATACCGAATCTGTAATAGGGAGACCATATTCAAGGCTGTCAGGGTGTCACATTGACACCCTGTTGCACCCCTGAATCATGCATGTGTGCACATGTGGCGCACATACGTCCTATATGGTGCATGAAATTCTGCAGGATTATATTTCACAAATAATAAAACAATTCTTCAGCACCATATTTATGAAGAGCCGCATGCTGATTATGTCCTTGGTGACACTTGAAAAAGATTTTGGTATACTGACAGCCACTTTATGCATCATAAAATGTGCAATTTTATGGAAATTACAGGCCAGGTTTACAAACCTTTTGCACTGAGTTTGTGTCACAAAAGCAACTATTTTCAGTAGTAATGGTGCTGTTACCACAACAAAGCATTATAATCTCATTAGTAGAACCCCAGAACCAGAGTCTCATTTCGTGCTACATTTGTCTTGGTGTCCGTGTTAATTGTAATAATAATATTATTATTATTATTATTATTAATAATAATAATAATAATAATAATAATAATAATCCATATTTGTAAAGCGCAAACATATCACCCTTTAAGGTTTCAAGGCACTGGGGGCCGTAGGAGAGATTAAGTGAGCTATTGCCCAGAGTCACATGGTGCTGAGCTGCCACTGGCAATCGAACCATGAGCGCCACACTCCGGATTCAGCCGCTCTGGCTGCTGCACCACACCTCTCCCTCAGCATATTAATATGTTGTGAATGCATTAGAACCCTGCTATAGTCACTTCTATTGTTTTCCGGTACGTTTCTGGAATTTTGAGTTGTTAATGCCATGTTTTGCTGGTACATGCTGCTATGCTGATGTAAAAAAAACTTTAAATTTCAAAGTAAAATTTGAGAAGCAAATAACCTAAAATATTGCAATGTCTAAATGATAACTCAGAGAGAATGAACTGCTTACTGATTTTGTTTTAGTTTTTTTTGTTTTTAACAACCTTAGTGTGCTAACAATAATGCGTTATTAACTTCAGGTAAAGAAATGTTACTTAGACACACTATTCAGGGACTTTGTTTATTTCTTAATCGGCAAGAGTATCTTCTCAGGTGTGTTCATTAGCAATGTTCTCATTTGGAGCTCATCGGTGCAATATACCAGACGACGTTGTTGAGCTTGTAGTGCCACTATAATGCACATTAATGAAGGGCTATGTGGTTCCAATGAAAAGATCTTTTCAGGTGAGTATTGTTCCTGTTCTCTTGAGTAGCGCTCTGGTTAGTGTCCTAGGCAAACCCCTCAGGACAGGAGCCCTGGCTTTAAGAACCATGATCACTTTTGAAGCAAAAAAATAATGCTTTTTTCATCACACATTGCTGCTCTACAGGGTTTACGTAGATCCTAGTTCACCCTCGAACATCCTCTTTCTAATACTTTTTTGACAATGCCTATAAATGTCAAATTATTGTCCAAAACATGTGTAATGCTCCATTGTAAGCAATCTACATGGTTGTACGCTCTGCCAAGTTTTTTTCTTTATTTGTATGGTCCCAGACTGCTGAAAGTTTTTACTTCTGCGCAGTGTGAGGCTGCTGATGAGCCTTCCCAGCTTGTGTGTCTTTGACTTTTGCATGACTCCACAGTAAACATTTGCAAAGACTGCACAGGTGGCATATTGTATTGTATTGTATTTAAGCCTGGATGGAGTTTGCAGAGTTCCACCATGCGGAACTTCACAAAGTGCTAAATAAACTGCTGCACTACGCAGAGCTCTGCGAGCAGCAGAGTGCATTAGGTAAATGCTGTTCTCTGTGATTTTCAGTGCCAGGTGCTTGTCCGAACTGTGAAATCATTGCGAATGGCACTAAGCACAGCGCAAGTGGGTGCTCCTTCCTTTCTGCCGCTCGAGTAAATTTTTATTCGAGCGCCAGCTTTCTCAACCAGAACGGACGGTTCTCAATGCAGGCGGTCGCGAGCATACGCGATCACTCGCAATCAGAAATCCGACTACCCACGTTGAGAAATCTTGCCGGGAAGTTGATTTTCCACGGTGGCGCTGGCCAACTTTACGTTGACGATCGCAAACGAGGAAATATCTTGCTGGGAGGTGGATTTTCCTCGCTTGCGCTCGTCAACTAACTTGACGTTGACGAACACGAATGAGGAAAAAACTCCTCTTCGCAAAGCATAGTTTTCTTTAACTTCGCAGGCACCGTGCATTGTGAAGTGCGGAAAACTCCACAAACTCCACGAGCGGAGCGGAGTTCAGCCTCCAGACCTAATTGTATTGTGTTGTCACAATAAACACATACTAAATAGGCTATACCCAGACAAGCCTCAAGTGTTAAAGTGTTCAATAAACCCTGTTTTTAACTTTTAATTGCCTAAATGTTTCATTAATTCATAAGTATGTCTTGAAACCACTTTTCTAATTCACTGTGGGCATGATTCACAAATGTAACACTTTTTAGTAAGTTTACTACTTTTCAGTATTCATGAACACCGAATTTAAGGTACTATGGAAATTTAAACCACTGTAGTAAAACCCGGACTATACGCGGTTAGCCAGGATCATAGTGCAGCATTCACCTGTAGAAAATGATGGAGGTAGGGACTAAAACCCATAAGACATAATGTCAAATTAAATTATTTAAAATAGTTGAACATATGAATAAATATAAATTAAAAATTTTAAAAATGATTTAAAAATAGTACTTATTGATTATTTAATAATTTTTTTAATTAGAAAAGTAATACATTTTGTTAAAAAATTGAAATTTTTTAAATATATATATGTATTATGATTAATTTTATATCACACTTATAATAATTAATGCAACTTAAAAATAATTTGTTCTGTAGGTAGAAATTTATTTTTTAACTTAAACATCGGAAAAATAATGTAATATATTTAACAATGGAGGCCCCCTGCTGGATTTGGGCCAGTGGATGCATGGGGAGGCACATGTAGTGCCCCCTGTATTTGCACGCCCACTTCCTACATGGTGTGGCATGTATGCCTCAGTGTGCAGGAAGATGTAGTCGGCGGTCTGACTTCAGTGGTCTGCCTTACAGGCTGTCCTATGAGCCTTGCAGACTGGTGCAGTCAGACTGCTGCAACACCGCCCGCCAGACCAGGATTTAACTCCTGATCCCACAGTCAGTCGCACCATTGGTTTGGCAATCCTGCAGCGGACAGTGGAGGTCCGTCGCCACTGTAGGACTGCCAAATTGTAATCAGACCCTTAATAATGAATTAAAATGAATTTCATTACCAATATTAGCAACATGAAACAAACAAAACAGATAGAAATTATAGAAAAATTATATAAAGTATATTCCAAAAATATCTAAAGCAAAAAAGTAAAAATTACATATTATCAACCCTAACTAACCCACTCCTATGAAAGTAAAAGTAGAAAAAGTGTTGGAATTTGGAGTGGTCAGATTTACTATTCTCACTCCAATCTAAGGGGCTCATTATGATGGTGGGCGGACTTGGTCCATTCGCCACCATAGCGGTGTTTGGGACCGCCCGCCAGACATGGGACGGTCCCACAACGGCTCTTAGGATGCACCCGCTATACTGGCGGATGAATCCTTGGCCTTTATCATTGGAGGTGGTGCTGCTGGCTTGAGCACTGTCCTCAATGACAAAGGTGCATGCACCACATTTCCCTGCACCATGTGGCAGGCACTACGTGGTGCCTGTCACTTGATGCATGGAACTGCAGGCCCCCAGTGCAACCCCCACACACAGAGGGGGGCCGTAATGGGCCCCTCAAATCCTGTCTTTTTGCGGCAGGATAAACTCTGCAAAAAGACCGGCGGAAAGGGATACCGTAATCCCTATGGCAGTGCCTGCATGGCACCGCCACAATGTTGCCCTGGTTCTGGGTTTCCATCCACTGCGGAACCATTGTGATTCCCACCGCCATCCTAATTTGGCGGTGGGAATTTTCAGTATGATGGGTTAGCAAGGTCGAATTTACTATTCCCAATACAATTTTAGCAACTTAAGGAATGTTGGAGTTTTGAAGGTCAGACTTACTATAGCCACTCCAGCGTGAGCCTAAGTAGGGAAAGAACCTGACTTTGGAGATGTCATATAGCTTTACCATTTTCACTTCAATCTACGAACTGTACAGAAAGTGTTGGTATGTGGAGGTTTCACATTCACTATTATCTTTCCTAAATTAATTTTTTTAAATAAAAGATGTAAATATAGACCAACAATAACTCATTTAAAATAATGCATTTTGCACTAAACAAAAAGCAAATAAAACTCAAATAAAAAAATATCCATTTTATATTACAGTTAAAAAAAATACAAAGCAACATTTAAAACTAAAACACTTCACTCCTGACTGCTCTAACAAATGAATACAGATAAACAATTAACATGAAAAGAAACATAAAGAAAAATATGATGAAAAAAATTATTACAAAAATTAAAACTGTAGCAAATAATACATATAATGGTAACACAATATAAGTAAATAAAATGATCAAACACTACGTTAAAAAAACTATTTATAATTAAAATAAGTTAATCAATTACTTAATTTTCATAATTATTTATCAATTAAAACATAACAATATGTTTATTAAAGTATAACAATACATTCAATACTTTATATATTTTTTAAACTTCCCACCCTAAAGCCCTACTAACCCTGTATCCTGCTACTAAATTAATAAGTTCTCATTCAATTTAAAAAATGTAATTTCGAATACAAATTGCAACTTGTTCACTTATGCCCACTACCCCTCCTGGAGTATAAGGTATATCAACCAGGACTGTCCAGCCATCTCTGTCCAGGGTTTTTCATTCAATATAACACCATGTGTAACCCATCTCCTTGCAGTCAACCTGGAGGCCTCAGCACTAGGTGTCTCTCGGCCTTCCTCTTTTCCTTTTCCCTTGAGAGTTCCAGGTCTTTTCATGATTTCTTCATGAGCATGGAGTTGGAAAGTCTGCTAATATAGTTTGTTGTTACTTATGGTGTTTATCCAGTGGATTTGGAGGATTTTCCTCAGACAGATGTAGATGAAGATATGGACGTTAGTGGTGGTGGTGACTGTTGTCCTCCAAGTTTCAGCTCCATACAGAAGGAGTGATTTTTACATTGCCAATTTTACTTTGGTGTTAAAAGTCCTGATCTTAGTTTGCAGGATTAGGTCCAGAAGCTCCAGATTTTCTTTAGCTCAAGGAAGGCAGCTATTGCTTAGCTGATTCTTGCCTTGACATCAGTGTCTGTGCCACCCTGCATGTCTATGAAACTGATCAGGTAGATGAAGGCTAAAAACCAAAGTTACAAACTAAACACAAATATTATTATTGTGATTTGTAATTTAGATTTATACGAGCATATTAGACCAAATGGCATCAAAACGCTCTCAAGGCAACTTAGTAAAAATATCATGTTTTCACCTGCCTAGGGAAAATCAAGTACAAATTCAGGCTCCTAATATTTTTCGGGAGATAATTCCACAACCTGGCAGCAGCCACCAAGAAAGTATGTTCTCTCCAGTTAACTTTACTGCACCTAGGAACTATCACCTTACTCGATCTTGCTGTTCTCAGAGTTCTACCAGGAGCTTACTAGTTGAAGGTGGTCCAAAGATAACATGAGTCCTGCTGATACAGAGCCTTACAAACCTTGCACAGGGTTTAGAGTGTCACCCACTTCTTCACTGGCACCTAGCGAAGAGTCCTAACAAAGATGTGTTTTGGCTGACCCAGGACCAATCAAGCCACAGCATTTTGTATAACCTGGAGCTTATTTATAGAATACTGATTAGCATTTAAATAGAGGGCATTACAGTGGTCCAAGCGAAAAGTGGTTAGTGCACTGACCATCAATCCCCTTAGCTCCCTCAGGAGAAAGGAAAGAATTGTCTTTAGAGTCTTAATGATACATAAGCAGGAGCTCACTGTTCTATTAACTTGGTTGTTAAACGTCAAGAACTTGTCAAAAATCACCCCAGATTTATTGCATCGGCCAATGGAACTGCTAAAGTACCACAAGTTTCTAGCTTCCAACAGTTTGACCAGATCAAGTTTTCTGCTCCAAAAGCCACAATCTCGGTCTTCTCCATGTTCTTTTTAAGACTGTCCTGCCTCACCCAAATGCCGACTTCTGCCATACAGAACTTAAATCTGTCCGCCACCCCTTTCCAGTAATCAGAGATGAACACGATGATCTGGGTGTGAGCCGAGTAGGACTATACCTGGAACCCAAAGCAGCACACCAGTTTTGCCAGGGGGCAACATAAAAGTTAAACAAAATACGGCTGAGGCAGCAACCCTGCGGAACCCCACATGGAAGCTGAAAAGGTGTGGTGATCTGCATTGTCCTCTGCTTGTTGTGGTTCTATTACTGAACCTTGTGATGTCACCTGTGAGGTTTCCATGCACAGGCATTCCACCCCTGGATTCCTTTCGTGGCAGTTGCAGCTGTCTTCTCTCCCCCAAGCTGGACGGCTCTCTTATCTACAATAAATCCTTATCTACTATTTCCTGTCTGCGCCTCATCTTTATAATGGCGACGAGGATGGTCCTGAGCAGTGAAAGTGAAGACATTCAGCGCTGCGACAATAAGAACATTTCCTTTATCTTCGATCAACACCAACGTGAGTACCCTCTTCAAACTGTCACTTCGCTTGCCGTACTCATTGAGAGCCGTCGCAGCTGCAGGATTTACTGAAACTGGGAAACTGAGATCGAAGAATGCTTTGTAGCCAACATTTCCGAAGATTCCATCTCTTTTGCTGAAAGTGATTGGATCAAAGCTGTTGAAAGCGATGTTGTTCTCAAAGATGTAACTTCTTTCATTCAAAAGGGTTGGCCCAAAGAAAAATCTCTTTCTTCCGAACTTCAAATTTATTGGAAAATTAATTCAGAGCTTTCTTTAGAAAATGGTAAAGTTGTTAGAGGCAACAAATTCATTCCCCCTTCTGTCTATCGGGAGAAAATAATTGCCGATGCCCATTCTGGACATCTAGGAGCCACCATTACCAAGAGAAATGTCAGATCAAACTTTTGGTGGCCTAAAATGGATAGTCAAATTGTTGAAGCCATTAAAGTTTGCTCACGTTGCAACACCAGTGATAAGGTCCTTGTCTTGGAAGGTGTTAGTAATTCTGTTGTTCCTCCTCCCATCAGAGCCTGGCAGAAAATTGGTCTGGATTTTCTTGGTCCATTCCACGTCCTTCCCAACACTTCCAAATATTTCTTGGTTCTCGTTGATCACCTTTCTAGATGGGTTGAAGTTGAACCCATCAATGTTCCCAACTCCAAAAGTGTCATTGATTGCTTGAGTAAGATATTCTTGAGGGAGGGTTGTCCAGAAGAAATTCTCACCGACAAGGGTGTACAGTTTATTTCCAAGGAAATGGGTGTTTTCTTGAAAAATTGCTGTATTAAGCACACCAGAACTCCCTTGTACCATCCCCAGAGCAATGGCAAGACCGAGAGATTCAATAGAGTCATTGTTGAATGTGTGCAAGCTGCTTTCAGGTCTAATAGTTGTATTTTTCAAGCTGTAAGTGATCTCATTTGGTCCTATCGTATTTCCCCTCATGTTACTACTGGTTTCTCTCCCTTCGAACTCATGAGAGGAAGGAAAGCCTGCTCTCGAGCTTTCCCTTTTTGGATGGCCAAAAGTTCTCACCGGGGCTGTGACTTAGAAGAGGTTTGGCAATGTGCTAACAAAAAATCTTCAAGTTCTCTGTCCAATAATGAACAATTATGCAAAAAGTCCTCTCCCAGCATTCGTTCAGGTGATTGGGTTAGAATTAAAAATCCTGTCACTGTCAAAAAAGGTTTTTCAAAATTTCTTGATTCTCAACAGGTTGTGGAAGTTCGCAAAAATGCTGTCAAATTGTCTAATGGTAATTGGTGGAGCACTTCTCGTGTTGCCAAAGATCCTTCCCGTGCAATTGCTCCTTCTCCTAAAATTGTCAATGTTGAGAATACTTTAAGGAAAAGTTCTAGAGCTATTGTTAGACCTAACAGATTTCGTGATTTTGTCTAATTTGTTTTTTTTTGTTATCATTCTACTTTCAGGTTTGTTTGTTTTTTTAAAAGGGGGGAGGTGTGTGGTGATCTGCATTGTCCTCTGCTTGTTGTGGTTCTATTACTGAACCTTGTGATGTCACCTGTGAGGTTTCCATGCACAGGCATTCCACCCCTGGATTCCTTTCGTGGCAGTTGCAGCTGTCTTCTCTCCCCCAAGCTGGACGGCTCTCTTATCTACAATAAATCCTTATCTACTATTTCCTGTCTGCGCCTCATCTTTACAAAAGGTTTGGCCCTAATATCCCCGCAGCTGAGTAAGAGTACCAGTAGCTCATCAAACTAATGTTAGAAATTGGGTCTCTAGCTGGCAAAGGTATGCATCCTTTCCTAGTAGGGACCAAAACTCTAGATGGTAAATTCAAATACACACCATAAATTAACCTGTACTCACCCTCTGGAAGCTTGGCACACAGCGGTCAGGCTTAGCTTAGGAGGCAATGTGTAAATTACTTTGCAACACTTATTACAGTAAAACAGTGAAAAAAAATCACACTAATATAATCCACACCAGATTTTAAAAAATCAAGCATAATTTAATGAAGAAAACAAGTCAAAATTCAATAAGTTGAACTGGAGTCCTGAATATTTAAAGATTAAGTTGAAATATAGTGTTTAAAAGCATAAACACTAACTGGGGACATCTGGCTGCGCTGGACCGGGTCAAATCTGAAAATTCAATCCGACCAGGACAGAGCACAGCTCGGATACAGAAGCCATGCAGGCCAACTGAAACAGTACCTTCTTGGAGAAGTGTCGATGCAGAGAAACAGCTGCATCAGTTCTGAATTACACAGTCTTGTCGTATTTGAATCCCTCACAATGAAGTTGTTGAGTCGTTGTCGAGCTTCAAAGTCAAGTCCCACATCGTCATCGAGCCCCTTACGATGAAGTTGCTGCATCGTCGCTGAGCCTCGCAGTTAGGTCCCGTGTCATCAAGCTCCAGGTGATGAAGGCAATTCGTCATTGTCTATCCGCTCCATTGATGCTGTGGAGTCCTCAAAGCAGCACTGCACCAGCTTCAAAGGGAATGCATTGGTTTGACCCGCGCATAGCAGGTGATGCATGGATTCTTGCAGAGCAGCACAGTAAAATACAATCTCAAATCGCCCAGGACTGGATTTGGACAACTTTGCTGGGTAGGATTCACACATGGTGGAGCACAGTTGTTGGTTGAAAGATTGCAGGCAGTCTTCAATGTCCCTGAGACTGCAGGACAGGAGGCAAGCAGGCAAGCCGGCAAGCCCCTTGAGTCATTTGGTTCTGGGGAAGTTGAAATTCAGTTCCAGTCCTTCTCACCACCAGGCAAGGTTTCTGCAGGCAGCAGGGCAGGTAAAGCAGAGCAGGAGCCCAGCAAATCCATCGGAGTGTCAGTCCTTTCCACAGCACAGCAGTCCTTCTTCCTGGCAGTGTCCTTAGGTCCAGAATGTGCTCAGTTGGTGGAGTCAGGGGTCCAGTACTTATACACAGTTGGGCCTTTGACGTGGGGGAGACTTCAAAGAGAGGCCTTTTTAAATACACAAGGGTCCTGCCCTTCCTGCCCTGGCTCCATACTCACTACTGGGATGTCTGCAGCTCTTTGTGTGGGGTCAGGCACATCCCTATTAAGGTGAATGTATCAGCTCCTCCCTCCCATTTAGCTGAGGAAGTCTCACCAGCTGGTGATGGGCCATCAGTATGTGGATTACACGCATCAGCTCCCTTTGTGTATGACTGTCTAGAGGGAATACACAAAGCCCAGCTGTCACCCACCCCAGACACGTATTCAGAGACAGGGAGAGGCACAGCATGGTTAAAGCAAAAAAAAAAATTCAAAGATAGGCATTTTCAGACTTATAAGTTAAAATCTGACCTCACCATAAGTTGTGGTTTTAAATTGTGAGTTCAGAGACTCCAAACTCGACATTTCGATATTGTTCCAATTGGAAATTACTCTTCTAAAATGGAATAAGGTAATCCCAATGTTAACCTAGAGGCAAGATGGAATTGGACAGGTTAAACTTAAAAGTTCATGTCCAACTGTTTAAATACACTGCATCCTGCCCTTGGTGCTTTTCAGGGCCTACTCATAGAGTGACCTTTGTATGTATTGAAAAGGAAGGTTTGGGCTGAGAAAGAGAGTTAACTTGCCAGGTCGACATGGCAGTTTAAAGTACCCACACAGAATCTGTAATATTAGGCCTGAGATGTTTAAAGGGCTACTTGAGTGGGTGGCACAATCAGGGCTGCATGTCCACTAGTACCTTTTAATTTAGAGGCCCCTGGGGACATGTATTGCAATTACTAGAGACTTATAAGTAAATTAACTATGCCAATTGTGGATAAGCAAGTGTTAGCATGCTTAGAGTACAGAGCCTATGCACTTTAGCACTGATTAGCAGTGGTAAAGTGCATAGAATCCTTAAGCCAACAAAAATGAATTCAGCAGAAAGGGGAGGAAGAATGTAAAATGTTTGGGGGTGAACCTGCAGAAAGGGCAAACTGTGTTTGATTTTTCTTTCTTTTGCTGTATTACTCAGCCTGCACTGCGGTTTAAGTTTTAGAAAAACAAAAGTGAAACAAGCGACAATAGTGTAATATGCAGTGAGTTATAAATGTCTTACAGTGTTCTTACACATCTCCTGATAACAATAGTACCCCCTTTTTATGGCTGTTCTATCACCTATGAAAGGAAATGTCCCAAAAAGGAAATACATGCAAAATAGCCCATTCTGGTGCAGTGGGTAGCTGCGGTATTTAGGCCAGAGGTCAGTCGGCACCCAGTGAAACCTGCCAGGCCCAGACATTTTTTAAAACAAGCCACCTAGAGGAGACCAAGGTGATGTGACTTTCATGAATCCCAATACCTTTTTTAACCAATAGTTCAGTGCAAACAGTAAACTTTGGCTACATTGCAAATTGTCCCATATTTCTGTGAAGTAAAATTCCAGAATCTGTAAGGATAAATAAAATTCCTACTGCTCAGTATTCTTACGCTTCTCCCAATCAAAATGCAGATTCATACTACATACATCCTTGATTAAGATACATCAAAATCAGAAAATGTTAGTCATTGTTGCACAGGGATTTCTGGAGAGGTCAATTATAAGTAAAATGCTTTAAGCCGCATATGCCCTGACTATTGCTTCAACATAATTTGGTTCAAGAGGATGATTCCTCAATGTGTTGACCCTGACAGGGTTATCTAGTTATTAAGCATTGTTTTTAAAGATGTATAGTCTATTATAGCAGCCCTTTGTGACATGACAGGCTATTTTGGGTTGTTCCGGATTCCACTACTGCTAGTTAGAGTATTTGCAGACCTCAGCAGAAGTCACATTAACCTAACAAACTATCTGGCTCCTGCTAACAAAATTTAGATCTCTAGAGCAGACACATTACCTCAGCAAGCTAGATTTCACAAAAGATCAGGCCCCCATAAAGGCTGTAGGCTGAAGCAGTGTTAGTCAAATGTAAGTCAACACTGACTTGTGATGACTCTGCCCCAACCCAATAGGCTATCAAAGCACTATGCCATATTGGAATCTGAACAGTTTCTCATTAGACATTGCTTTGAATGGCTGGTAATTTAATGAAACTACTTAATAAATTATGTTTTATACATGATTTTAAATAAAACACACAAACTATAAAACTAATATCAACAACTTTTGCTATTAAGTTCAATGATACGTTTTCCACCACAATATTCTGGCCACAATATTTTTGACTAACTATTTTTGATCCGATAATTTGTTTAACACTGAAATAATTTAAAATACAATTCATGGTAAAATATATTTGTTTTGTTATTTAAAATCTATAACAGTATGCAATTACTCTAAAATGATTATTGATATTTGAATTATTAATGACACTTAAACACAACTTCAATAAAGGAGTTGGAACCCGTCATCAAAAACTTAAAAACATATTAGTCATCATCAACATTTAATGTACTAGACATTTACACATTCCTTCTCTACATACATAGAGTTCCTCACTAACCAGGCAGTAATTTCACTAGAGCATTATACAGAGGATTTGATGTGATCTATAAAACTATAACCAACAGAGTATATTGTTTGTGTACAATTCAAAACATGTGAGTGCCTCAGACAATGACAGCCAGCCAGCCTCCTCTTTAAAGAACACTACATCATATTGCAATAAACGTCCATAACCCACTTATATCACCTGTCACTAGTCTTTATGCTAATCTTTGACCATGTACAGTTCTCCGCTGCCTTTTGACTAGGTTTGCTGTATAGAAATACTGTATACATACATACAATGTGGACGTTTAAACATAATGCAGAAATTAAGCATTGCTACTGGCTTTTGATGTTTCCTTGCTAATTGGTTTGATGTGTCCTGAAAGTGGAAAACATGAGTCTGACGTTTCATATGATTTACACTCAACGTGTACTAAAGCATAGAGCACAAAAAAGGCAGTTCTAAACCCCATCTAAAGTTATGTCGACTTTGCAACAGCACTCTACTTTATTTAAATTCATCTAATTTATCCTGCAGCATATTAAACATGAGTCCCTAAACACTTGCCTATCACTCAAAAAACTGTCAGACATAATTAAGTTAATTTTGAATACCATTCATTGGAATTGCGAACAAACTATTAACATTGATGGGAACATATGGGGCAGGCGACCTTGCAGTTTCAAAGTTTTTGCACACAATATGCCTAGAGAAGGAGACAAGAATCTTTCTCCATTTCTCTCATTTTTCACTGTCTCTGCATTTGTCATTGTCTCTCTTGTTCTCTTTCTCTTCTTGCTGTCTGTCTCTTTCTTCCTCTCTGATCTGTCCTTTCCCACAGTGCTTTAAACATGATCTGTACCCTGAGAGGAACTGACCTTCTCCAAAGGGTTTAAACATGAAAGAAAGCTCACACTAGCCTGAGGGTGTGGCCGTCCATAATACGCATTGGAAAACAGTAACTGCCCTGTGTGAGCCATATTTCTAGAAACAATTTTACAAGTGGTGAACTTTGAAAAAGCTGCCAAATCCTGCTTCAGTTTCATGGCCAAATTCCAGGGTTTCCATACCAAAGTGCAGCCATACACTAAGATCAGAGTACTGCTATACAGTATATTTCTTTAGTAGCCTCACCCCCGCTAAAAATCGGCCTCCGACATGTGCAGGCTTCTCCTTGAAGCTCCTCTAGGCAATACAATAGTATCAACCTGGACGAATGGCCAACTCATCACGGCCAGGTTGGCAATAGCAAAACACATCTGGTAAAACACCTAGGGGGAGATGCATCAAGCCACGCAAATCGCAAAAGGCTTTTTTGCATTTTTTGAAATGTATCAAAAAATCGCAAAATAAGGAATCACAAAAATGTGCGATTCCTTATTTTGCTTAAGCATTTAAGGAAGCGCAAATTTTGCGATTCCTTAAATGCGATGTATGTGGGTTTTAGAAATTGCGAATTTGGGTTAAGAAATCGCAAATTACCACCAACTTGTAGTTGGTGGTAAATTGCGATTTCATTAAAAAATGCCCTCTTTGGCATTTGTGAAGGTGGCATGTGACGCACATACATGCCCATAGGGCGTATGTGCGCCATATGCACACACATGCAAATTTCAGGGGTGCAGCAGGGTGTCTTTGAGACACCCCTGCACCCTTGAAATTATTCTCAATTTGCGAATTCGCAAATTGCGATTCGCAAATTAAGAAATATTGTACAATCATTTCTATGGGCCTCCTGGCCCATAGGAATGCATGGGAAATTATTCCTTAATTGCGAATTCGCAAATTGCGTATTCGCAAATAAGGAAGACTAAGAAATCGCAAAAAAATAGCGATTTTCTACATACATTCCACTTTGAGATTTCTAAATAGCGATTCCTTAAAAATCGCTATTTAGAAATCGCAAAATGGAATCTTGATACATCTACCCCCTATTCTCCATGGCCTCTTCTATACCAATGCAAAGACAACAGTTGATAGACAGAATGCAGAACAATGTCATACATTCACCCCAGTACAGAGATCGGGCCTAAATCCATCGTTTTTTTGCACCCCACACCACCCCAGTTCAGACATGGCCATATGCAAATCAGCCTTGACCCTGTGCCTCATGGGAACAGTCCAGCCCGAACTGCCAAGCCATGTCTTTCCTGGACCGGAATCAAGCATCCTAGGACCGGTTTCTGGCTATCAGCCGTCATCAGCCAGGATAGCTTGACTCCAGTGGTGTGGAGAGCATGGGACTCACATCTGAGCATACCCATCCCACTTGGGGTGACAAATGCAAAGACAACAGTTGATGGACTGGGTGTGAGTGTTTGATTGGTTCAGATGCTCCGTCCATCACCACCCCCTTTTGTACCACTTTGTTTGCCATAAGTTGGCAGGGTATGCTCAGATGGGAATCCCTTGCTCACTTTGCCACTGGATTCAAGCAAACCTGGCTGAAGACGGCTGGAATGCCAGAAACCGGTCCTAGGAAGCTTGTTTTCGTTCCAAGGAAAGCATGGTTTGGCAGTTCGGGCTGGACTGTTCCCATGAGGGAAAGGGTCAGACTGATTTGCATATGGCCATGTCTGAACTGGAGTGGCAGACTGGGCTAAAGAACGGTGATGGATTAAACCCAGATCTGTTGACTAGGTGTGAGTGTTTGATTGATTCAGATGCGCCGTCCATCACCACCCCCTTTTGTACCTCTTCTATACCAAGGCACAGGTGCACAGGAATATCACAAAGAAGAATTTATGGGGAGAGGTCTGTGGGAAAGGGTATGAGCATGTCAAATCTAGCGCCAGGAAGAAGAAATCAAAGTAATATTGAATCTGGCAAAACATTTTGCACCACATTACTTATTTGATTATTTATTCCTGCAGTTCTGTATAGCATGTAACTGACCTTAGGGTGCCCATCACTATACACAAGGACTCATCCTTATAGATGGAGTGCGGTAGTATTAACAATTGGATTCAAAATGAGATAGTCCTTGAAAGCAAAATAAATTTGAGAAAATAGTCATCAGCTAAAGTAAAGGGGATGGAATGAATAACTTTATTGTGTGGTTACTTAAAACCATTACATTAAAACCAAAGTATAAAATTACAAAAGTTAAAACCAAAGGTGTTTCTGCAGTCAAATTATCAAAGTTCAGTAGGACACACACAGTCCGGGATCGGGGCGGGCCACCCGATGCCCCACAACAAAGTCTCTATTCCTGCGTGGCCTTGGCGGCCATCAACTCGGACCTAGTCTGTTGTATGAATTTTCCGAATGAGGCCATCTGTTTTACTATGCTCAAGGTGTATAGTTGATGGATTGCTTCCTTAGCTGTGCGTGACCCGGCGTCCCTAAGAATGGGCCTGAGGTAGAGGGTGCGGGGTACACGTAGGGCAAGGCAGCAGAATAGTAAGTGGGCCAATGATTCACGTTTATAATTACAGAGTCTGCATTCCCGAGGTCCCGTGCCTGCTTTTCCCGGGTGATATAGTTCTTTAAGCGGCAGGGGGTGCAGTCTGTAGGCGAGAATCTTGTGGAGTGCTGGAAGGCCCACGGCCTGCGTGAGATGGTTTCGGGGGTTATGCGCGGTGTGCGGCAAGCATAGGGACTCGTGAAAGGCTCTTTTCGTGAGGGACTCCAGGTCCAGGTCCCGGGAGCATGCACGCACTTGCTTTGTTGTCACGTGTTTGATGGTCGTGTAATTGACAAGATCTGGGTTCCACAACTCAATCGCCAGATTCAGTTGCGTTTTGGCTGTTTCAAGGGTGGCTGACCAGGGGTTCCCTGGTTCAATAAAGATGTATTTCAAGACGGCCTTCAGTGTGTTGTCGCGTGCCGCTGTTGTGAGGTAGTAATATTTACTTAGGGCTGCCATCTCTTCCAGCGTTTGTTGGTTAAGGGAGAATTCCAGGCGAATTAGAGTGTTTCTTGTGCATTTCGGTAGATGGTACAGTCTCTTGTATGCCCCGCAATGAATTTTTTCCATCTCCTTATTCAGTTTGCCTGGATACGCCTGTTGTGCGTAGTTTAGGGCCGGGATTAACTTGGCCTTGAGGACTCTTTGGATGGCAATTGCTGATGGGCTGTGTAGGGAGGCTTGTAGTTTGTATAGGGCAAAGGTGATGGTCTTACCTTTACCCTGGATTTTCTTTAAATGGGAGCCCCTCAGTCCTGATTCATGGAAGGAGACCCCTAGGTACACGTATTTCTGGATGCTGCCCAAAGTCAGGTGGCTGAGGCTCCATTTTGCTCTTTTTTTTTTGGGATAGTGCCCGAAGATGACTATTTTTGACTTGGTCGGGTTTGCTACCAGCCTGTTTTTGTTGTTATATATTGCCAAAGCGGTGAGTGCCTTTTGAAGTCCAATTTTTGTGTGATCCAGGATTACGAGATCATCCGCGTACTGCATGAAATGTATTTTGATTGCCCCGATCTTTGGCGTTGCTAAGGCGGCCCCAGTCAAGGCCATCTCCATGTCTGCTGTATATAAATTGAACAGCAGGGGCGCCAACACGCACCCTTGTTTTAAGCCACGGTTCGTGTCTATCTTGTCCGTTGCAGAGTCGTTTGAGAGTTTGATTCTTACCTAGGTGTTTTGATACAGGGATTGTATCGCTCTTAGCAAAGAGGGGTCGATGTTCCAATGGACCAACTTTCTCCATAAGATGGTGCGGTCTACTCCATCGAACGCAGCTGAGTAATCGATGAAGCAGGTGAATAATGGGAGGCTTTTGCGTAGCCGTGCTCGATTAACTAGGTAAGAGAGTGCTGTGATGTTATCTACAGTCGAGGAACCTGGTCTGAAGTCGGTTTGACAGAATGGCAGAAGATTTTCTTCACTTGCCCAGTCTGTAAGGTCCTTCAAGATGGCACTTGCGTAGGCTTTGCCCTCGATGTCCAACAGGGCGATCATGCGGTAGTTTGTTGGATCCGATTTGGTCCCTTTCTTATGAATGGGGTGCAGGAGTGAGCCTCGCCATGAGTCGGGCACGGCCCCCAATAGCCAGCAGTCAGAGAACAAGTAGGTCAGATTTTCGGACCAGAATTCAATATTTGATTTGAACAAGTGGCCTGGGAGGCCGTTAGGGCCCGGTGCGCCGTTTGCTGATTTTTTAAAATATTTTGGACACTAGAGATTTTCCGGGGGGGGGGCATTAGGTCGGTGATTGTGGCTGGATTCACTTTTGGTGGAGGCGTGTTGTGTGGCTGGGTGGTTGGTCCTTCTTCATAGTAGAGCACTTTTACGTGAGAGACCCAGACCGATGCCTCAAGGGAGTTTTCTCTATGGTTTGTGCCTCGACCAAGATGGCTTATGTAGCTCCAGAACTCTTGTGATTTACCAGGGCTCAAAAGTTCAAAGATTTTCAGCCACTGTGCATCACAGTGATTACGTAAAGGGGATGGGCCAACAGATTTGAACCAATAGTTAGTTAGGGTTCAGGGTTAGAACTTAAATTGATTGAATTAGGATTACCATTAGAGATCAAGGCGTAGCAGAATTTGTCACAGAACCTTTTGAATGATTCACCAGATGGGGTTGAACCTTATTGTAGAGGGTGTGGAGATCTACATTTTTGGGGCTTTGACTATAATATTGAAAGATGTTTTTTTGTTTCTTGAACCTTGAATTTTCAACTGGCATGATTTCAGCTCTCCCTAAAGCGTGGCAGCCCCCTGAGGGGGTGAGTTTTATTTTAGTCAGGTATCTGAAGGAGCAGGTGTGAGTGTATTGCTTAATGCGCAATGCAAGCTATTTTGAATATGCTGCTAGCTTATATGGGGACTCAATTAGGCGTAGAGATGGCTGGTTTGATGTGTTCAAAATGCTCCAGTGATGAATCTCACTGCTTCATGGAGAGGTGCCTTCAAGAAGTTTTGATCCACATCTGAACAGTACAAAGCTAAAAGTTGTAGCACATTTGAGGTCAGATGTCCTCTGTTCTTATAGGTTGGTTCACAAAATAACGAGTTGGAGGGTGTTGCAGAATGCTACCCCGAGTGATTGCCAGTGGTTAGACAAATTACATTATTTCTATGATTACTTTTTGTATGTTTGATGTACTGCCCTTAATGGCAACGGTATGCCCTGACCGGAGTGTCGTGCTCATTGTCCCCCTAAAACCAAGCTATGCCTGCCTGATAAACCCTTGTCAGTGTGAAAACCAGTCATAGGAAGCATGCATTCTGGTTCAGTGAGGACCTGGCCTGGCAGCTCCGGCTGGACTGTTGCCATAAGGACCAGGGTTGCATATGCTTTGCTTATGGTTGGGTCCAATCTGAGGTGGCATGATGAGGAAAAGAATGATGGATTGGAATGCTTAATCAAGCAATTGCCAGTAGTTAAACACATTGCAAGCATTCCTCACATGACCTTTTTGTGTGTTTGATGTACCACTGAAAGTGTCAAGGGTATGCCAAGACGTGAGTCTCATGCTCACTGTTCCACTGAAAACAAGCTATATCTGGTTGATAACCACTTATCATGCCTAAACCGGCTCTAGGTTGTTTGTGTTCGGACTGGTGAGGACCTGGAGAGGCAGTTCAGGCTGGACTGTTCCTATAAGATGCAGGGTAAAGGGTGATTAGCCTATGGCTGGGTCCAAACTGAGATGACATGGTGAGCAAAAGAACAGCGAGTTGGGATGCTACCCCCCAAGTGGTTGCCAGTGTATAGACAAATTGCAAGCATTAATCTCACCACTTTTTGTGCATTGGGAGTTGCTCAATCACCTGCCTAATTAATTTGCATTAGAGAGATAACAAATTGCAACTCTCTGAAATTGGCTGGAGGATCATTGTTCTTTATCTGCAACTTCTATTTGGGCCTGGCCACTTGGTTACTTTTACAAACCTCCATTGAGAACCCCGAGGGAGAGAGCCTTATTCATCCCGACCGTAAATGGGTTTGAGGCCTTGTCTGGTCTAGCCACCCAAGACTGACTGATTTCCACCAATCCAGCCATAGCGGAATCATTATTATATGGAAAGGGGCCGATGAAGTAACACCAACCTCTGTGCCCAACTTCTCAATGGTAATTACTCATCTGGCCGCAGAGCCTTGTTCCACCCTATCTATCTCCCCTAATTTTACTACCAATTATATAGCTGGCCTCAGGGCCAAAAGGGGAGATAGTAACTGGGAGCTGCTTCTTGCTAGTTTTCACATCATTGCCCTGCAGGAAACATGGGATCCCAAGGAATCGTACTTCATGGATGGATTCCTAACCTTTTGTATACACGCCATTTTGTCTCCCATGGGAAGAGCTGGTGGGGGGACTTTTGCTGTTACTTAATCTCAAATTGCCATATAAGGCTAAGCAAATAGACTCACGCTCTTCCAATATTTTGGCTGTAGAACTAACAGGGAAGGATGTCCAGACCCTATTAGTGGTCAATTTTTATGACTCATTTACTAGAAGTGATGATTTAGAGCATTTAAGATCTCTAACCGCCCTTTTGACTGATTATGAAATTAATGCTGACACATATTATTATATCATAGTCCTGAGAGATTTTACTATTCATGTTTGTTCTCTTAACTGTTTTTTAAAATTTGATGAAGAGAATTGCCCGCTGGGTCTTAGGCACTTTGAACATACTCCCTCTGGGACTTTTCTAGAGAGTCTTTTTTATCAAACCATAATTTGATCTGCCCAGCACAACTGGACACGTCTTCCCCCATACCCACATTTATTTGACAGGGCTGTCAGAGCACCATTGACTTCATTTTAGTCTCTGGATCTCTGATGGACTCGTTGGGTAGTTTTGGTGTAACGCACAATTGCCTAAGTGATCATAACCCGCTTACACTGAATATTAATATTTTGGTAATTGATGAACTTAGACCTATGGCTCATGTAACTAAGTTCAATATTGCCCTAAAAGATCAATCCCGCAGGCTAAGATGGGAATCAATTACTTCTGACAGTTTTATTGAAAACCTAACTACTGTCTGTGCAGAGGAGTTTGGAATGTGTACAGATCAGGATTCCAATCCATTATTAGTCCTAGGTGCCTTTGCAAGGAAAGTGGTGGCTAACTTGACGGTGCCTTGTAAACCTAGGCCTACAAAACATAAAAAATGATTTGAAGACACTTGCTTGTGTGCCCACAAAGCTTTGATGGAGGAGCTAAAGGGGAAACCTAGATCTGCTGAGAGGGTTAAGTTTGCTAGAAGGGCCTATAAAGACGCAATAGAAGATAGCAAGAAACAATTAAGAGAGAAGGCCTAGGATGAGCTCACTCAAGCTAGTGTTTTGTCAAATAGTTCAAAATTTTGGAGTGTGGTTAATAGTCCTACATTTGATAAAACATCTAATGTTGTTACTGATTATCTTATCCCCCCTGAGGAGTGGGTTCAACACTTTGGGGGTATTTACAGTGATGTGAATCATGGGAGTTCGCCCTGAACAGCTGACAGTGGCTGTGTTTTAAATCCTCTGCCTTTCACTGTGGAGGAAGTCACAGAGGCGATTGTGTCAACATTAAGGGGGAAAGCCCCGGGGCGCGATGGTGTTCCGGCTGATCTCTATAGGGCCGATCCTATTTTTTGGGCAAAAATGTTAACTTGTGTTTTTAATGCCGCATGCCAAGTTGGCTTTCCCCTTTCTTGGGCCAAACCAGTTATAGTTCCTATCTTTAAAAAGGGTGCCAGAGATGACCTGGCATGTTATAGGCCGATTTCACTTCTGGACTCCGCTGCCAAAATTATGGGGAAAGCTGTCCTTGCCCGCCTTACGGAATGGTTAGATCAAAACTGTATTATTTCAGATCTCTAATATGGTTTTAGACTGGGTAAAGGCATATTGGGTCAATGTTTAAATCTCCATTTAATAATTGGGAGGTACACGGTTGCAAAGCATGGGGATCTTCATCTCGCCTTTATGGACCTATCCTCAGCTTTCGACATTGTCAATCGATCAAAACTGTGGCCTACCCTCCATAGCATTGGCTTAGATGCAGACGTGATTTCTTTTCTGTCGTCTATTCACAAGAACACCTCAGCCGCAGTACGTTATAATCAGGATGGTAGCCTCACAGATTCTTGGCCGGTCAAAAGAGGGGTTAGACAGGTGTGCATTCTAGCACCCCTGTTGTTCACACTCTATATTAACAAATTAGAGGCCGCTTTGACATCCAGTTGCAAAGACATCTCAAGAGCTTGTACAAAAATGATCCCAGCATTGCTCTATGCGGTCGATGCTGTTTTGGTGGCAAGGACTTCTAGAGAACTGCAAACTCTTTTAGATTGTTTTATTGATTTTATGGATTCTCTGGATCTGGTCTCAAATTTTAAAAAGCCACACTCTATGTCCATTGACACGGGTAGAGCTAGGAAGGCTAAATTCTATTGTAAGAATATGGAATTGACTAAGGTCCCTGCTTTCCCATACTTGGTGGTTCTTTTTGACGATAGGCGCACATGGTTAATGCCAAGCCTGAATAAAAGAAACACACTAGCAAGAGCATAAGGGTCCATTGTAGAATTTGCTAAAAGAATTGACTATAAACCGCTCCCCGCCCTTATGAAGATCTATAACGCCAATGTGAAATATGGGGATATACTGAGTCTGGCGAAATTCAGGCAGCGGAAAACATCTTTTTTCGTAGAACTGCTGTCTCTCCCGGCCTCTACCCCTGTTTTTAATCTTAACGAAGACCTAGGATCTGGCTTTATTGCGGACCAGATTGCGGTCGCCCCCTAACATTTTGGCTGAGAATTTGGGCGCAACCGTCCCCTAACTTAAACTAGTTGATCATCCAAGACTGTATCTCGCTAGACAAGGGACTAGATATACCCTGGATACGTTACATTAAGTTTCGGATGGACTCTTTGGGCTGTCCTGACCTTTTTCTGAGCCCTAGAGCCCTGGGAAAGTTAGCTATTAGAGACTTAAAGAGGCTGTTTTTGGATAGATCAATGCTGACAAGGGAGGAAAGGGAACTAGTAAAACCTACAGTGAGAGGTTTTGTCACCCTGAGCTTAGGTAGAGAGTTGCACCCGTATTTGTCTTACATAAATAAATCTTTTCATTTATTTGTCTTAACTAGATTTGAGCATAATATGGCTCACTGGCTACTAGCCTTCCCGAAAGGGTTTTTTAAAGAAGGATCGTTGAGTCCTTGTCCTTGTGACAACTTCTCTGAACAGAATATTCTTCACATGATATTTTTCTGTGATTTTTCTGTGTCATTAAGGTGGAAATTCATCATCCTCCTCCTGAAAGACCAAAATTGTGAACAAGTTAGGCCAGCGCTGGCGTATTTGCAAATGCTGGCATCACCCCTGGTGTGTTTTGGGTTGCAAGTTATTTAACAGGTGCAATAAGGCGTAGGAATAGGCTTGCGGAATAGTAGAGTGTACTGTGTTTTAAATGAGGTTATTTATTTATTGTTATGTACCTTTTAATACTCTGCTATGTAAATAGTCAACTTTTGATGATTTTAGATATGTATTTGATATAGTTATTTAACTCCCGAGGACTTGAGTAGGAGTGCCTAATATATATTGTTTTTTAAATATATTGTCTTTGCGTAAGAATCATGTATTAATGCACTGTTTGAATTTTAATGCTTTATGTCAGGCACTTTGATGGTTTTAACTTAACCAAATAAAGGTATGTTTGACCTGAATTGACTTGGCTAGAGTCATAGAGATAGTGGCATGTGATGTGCCTGTGTTTGCATTTCAAAATTGAAAAATAAATGTAAGCAGCCCAATTTCCTCAAAGGAAATTGGACAGCTGTTAAAAAAGTTTCAGTTTTGCAGAATGTCATTGAGAATTGGCAGAGATTCCATGGACTACTGAATACTCCTCCTGAAGCTGCCAACTGATTCTCTAAAGGGAAGAGATCCAAAGGAGGCCCTTCCCCTTGAGAATAAGTTGCCACCCCAGTTTTGGAGTCAATCACCCCTCAATAGCTAAAGTTCCAAATTTCGGTTGCAAACCATTGATACATATAATACCTAATCAAAATTTAAAAGGGACTCCCACAGCCCTCCACTTCCATATTACGATTCAGTGTGCAGTGTGCATTTATAAATTGTTTTAGAAGTCTGTAAACCACTACAGACTCCTAAAATAGTTTAAATAAATAGTACTTACAATTTTAGCAGTTACAAACCTTCTGATTGTTTTATTTTTGTTGTTTTGGAGCGCTTAGAGCAGGCAGAATAAATTGGTGGAATATAGGGATTCTGTGTCACTTTTGTCACTCTTGTAACACGGCGCTCTAGCCAAATTCCACCAATCACTGCATGGCGGGACTTTTTGCGGCGAGGCTCCAGAACTGCGAGCGAGTTTTGGTGTCCTCTAAGGACATTGTATAATGAGGGAGGTTGCGGCCAGTCACTGTGAGAGGGCTGCTTCTTGAGTAGATTTGCTGCCACTGGAGTAGATTTTTTACATGACCGGTAGCACAATAAATGTGAATGTCTGCTCGCTCTTGCGCACCGCATGGTGCGAATTGTGCTGATTTGTCCACGCTGCTCATGTTACTGGTGCAAAATTGCAGTGGGACATGCATATTTTCACCAATTGGCAAGACTCAGTGGAATCTCAGAGAGTTTCTATTTAACTCCAAGAGCTCTTACTGATTTTAGATTTTCAATCCATGATTTCATATGAATGCAACATGGATGGGACTGGGATCGAGCTATGCAGAGCGAAGATGATTAAGAATTCCAGCCTAGATTTATAAATACTTTGCATCAGGTTTGTGTTCCCTAGAACCAGACTAAAGATTAGATTGCAATGAGTGATGAAGTTAAATTGAGTAGATAAGCAGCATTTAATGATTTTTCAAAGAAAAGGAAGATTGTTTGCTGGGTGGAACTTGTTTAGATCATTTGCATCTGCTCATTGTTTTCAGGAGCGGGATAATCTGCTGAGGCAGTCTGAAACCTTATTCCTTCAGTTCCAGTTGAGTTTATCAGACTTGTCCACGGCAAGTAATGTGCCTGCGGATCTGCTTTAATATTGTGGGTTGAAGTGGATCCTTAACGTGTAAAGATAGTCTTGTTTTGAAATTGATGAGATGAGAACCCTTTCTGTCATTCCTCTAAAAGAGTTGCAGGTCACATAATTTTTTACTTCTTGAATATAGGGTGACATGTCATTTTGATTGGACGATACGGAGAGTTCAATCTTTCCAATTTCAATAAAGACATTTCAGAATTCTTCATGTCTTTATTATGAGTTGTTGAAGTCCTGATATGGGGGCTTCATTCTATTCTGTTTTACCAAGTAGAAATGGTTATAGGGTATGGTCTTGCTTTGTGCAGTTATTACCTGAAGGAGGTATTATTCCTACATGTGTTGCTCTTAAGTTGTTGCTGTTGTATTTTTTCACTTGATGCATAAAGTGGTCAGATTGATAGTCAGTGGATTTGATGCCAAACTCTTTCCGCCACCCTGAGCTTCTTTCAGCTTTTTGGCATTCAATCGTGCTGAATTCTTGCCTTGTTCTTTTCACCAGAAGTGACTCATCCTTTATAATCATCAAGTTTTCAGTAAATTTATCAGCCTCCCATGTCACATTCACTCCCTCGATCAGAGGCTGTGGCTTAAGTGTGATGTTTGCACTTAAATGAGAGATGTAAAGCCTTTTTGAGGTTCCATTTCATCACTATCTTTTTTGTGCACATAATTCAGTGTCTTGACTGAAATGAGTAAAGAGGGAATATTGATGGCCGGGCAAGTCCACCATTATTGGAGTCTTCTCTACCATGGGACCTTCATTCACTATAAGAGAGTATTTTGTAGATCATTTTGTATGAGTGGGAGATAACAAAATTGTATCAAGTCATTATTATTGAGGAATATATTATGCTGAGTGGCTTGGAAGTCCTAGATGCTCCCTCAGTTAAAGATATTGCTTGTGGATGACAGTGCTTTGCCAGGTATTAGTTCTAAGGTTATGCTGGATCAATAAGTTCTTTCACTTGCTGGGTGGTTTGCATGAGGTGAATTAAGTGGTTTTGACAATCTCTCATCTGAGTTGTATTCCCAGGGATTCCAGATCTGCAATATTCCATTAGGATTTATAGAAAAGGTTGTACTATTTTGGTGATGAGTAATAGACCTTGGAGATGGGTAGTGAACCTTGCTTTGAAAGGAAGGTTCACTGGTGACTGTGTAGTCATCTGATAACATGTTGATGTTTGCTTGGGAGAAAGTGCTGATTGCTCTAATACCTTGATTACAAGTTTCCCTGAAGAAATCTGGTATTTTCATTCAGCCAAATTACCTTCACTATTTGTTCTGATAAATCTGGGGGTTGGAAATAGAGAGAATTGCATGAAATCCCTTGCTAAAATCTGTATTGTCCTTTGATTTTCACATACTGGCATCCCAGTCTTTCAGAGCCTAAATCTCAGTGTAAAACATGAAAACTGGTACTTCTAGTGGGCCCCATAACTACCTTTACAAACGTCCTCAGAATTTAAAGGCTATTCATAATGAGTGCTTTGAACTGATTTCTGATGGAGTTAGTTCTCAGTGTGGTCTATTTAGATCTTCTTTGGCTTCTGCTTCAGAGAATTAATTCATTTTGTTCACCATTGATTCTTCATACCGTCTCCTGAGCTCCTCAATTTCCAAAGGGCTAATTCCCGGTTGCCTCTCTACTGTGAATTGACATTCAGGAGCACACTGATAACTCACCCTATGAGAATTCAGTTCAAATTGCAACAGGATGTGCAGGTGACCACTGGCAGCATACAACGCATCCAGTAAGACCTGCAATAGATTATGAACTGGACCTCATGAGACCAGAATCCTAATCCTCATTCGCTCTCGGGCTCCTTTGAATGAGTACCAAAGATGATCCTTTATAAATAAGGAATTGAAATGACGGTGACTTTTCCTAATAAACCATTGATTATTTGTGAGCAAGAGACATGTATGGTATAATGCATCACTAGCTATACAAATTCTTATTGTAAGTCATCAAGAAATTCAGTGACCATATCAAAGCAAATGGTTACCAGCTTAGTGCTGCTATATTACATTCAATCTAATACATGATTTGTCATATATGTGGTGTATATAAAAAAAGAAATATAAAAACAATATATTAAAACTCTGTAAAAAATTGTGTTACTGGTTGAGGGGGGTGAAACTCTAGTCAAGCAGCAACCACAATCCTTGTCAAGATAAGGCACATGCAAACCCCATACTAAACTGTTCTCAGCCCTCTGGTAACTTGGCACAGAGCAGTCAGGCTTAACACAGAGGCAATGTGTATAGTAATTATGCAGCACTTCAAACAGTAATAAAGCAAAAACACAACACAAGAAAAATACCACACCAATTTAGTAAGATAGACTAAATTTGAATCCCTAAAACAAGACCTAAGAGACAAGATCAAATCAGTAGAACCAGAGACACACAATCTCAATGATTTATTTGAAAATAGCACAAAATTGCACAAAACTTCAACTGTGGGTACCCGGTTGCACTACCCCAAGACAAAGTCACAAATTCAGGCTGACTGCGATGGAGAGTGAGCAGACTATGGGGACCCAGTTAGGCTTGCTGAACATGGTACCTTAATCCTGGTTGTGAGTAGATGTAGAGTATTTGTTGAGAATGCATCCCACAGCAGATACAATGCAAGGTCTGGGCGATGAGATATGTTGTGCATCGGCGGTTGCAAGGAGCTGCGAGGTGTGATACGATGTTCATGCATGGAGCTGCAGTGGGCAGCCACGGTTCTGATTGGTATGATGGGCGAGGCAAAGTCCTTGCCTGTAGATGCATCAGCCCGGATGGACTGCAAAGGGTGATGCAATGTCCTTGCACCAGGGAAGTCTGCACAGCAAATGGTGCATCAGTTCCGAGGTCAATGCATCGAGCAGAAAAGGTGATGCATCTGCTCTGCAGGAGATGTGTCAAGGAGGAGATGTGGTGGTTCTGCTCGATCAATCAATTAGTCTCTTGTAGAGTGTGACTACTCACCCATAAGAGTCTCTAGGCTTCGGCGGGGGAGCTGTAGGTACGTTGAGGCGCTGTGGTCCAGATGAAGTGCCAGGTCTTGAAGTACTTCCTGAATTGAGACAGTGACTGTAATTGCCTAAGGTGCAGAGGCAGGGTGTTCCAGGTCTTTGCTGCAAGGTAGAAGTATTTTCCTCAGGCTGTGGTCTTGCGGATACATGGGATGGTAGCCAGGGCTGGTTAGGTAGAGCAGAGGTCTCAGGTGGATATGTGGAATGCAAGGCAGTGGAGAAGGTACACAGATCCCGTGTCATGTAGGGCTTTGTAGGCATGTGTGAGGAGCTTGAAGGTGATTCTTTTGTTGACTGGGAACCAGTGGAGCTCTCTTAGGTGGCTGGTGATGTGGGTGTGGCAGGGATGTTGAGGATGAGTCTGGTGGCGGTGTTCTGCATGTTCTGCAGTTTATTGAGGAGTTTCTGGGTGATGCCAGTTTAGAGTGCATTGCCACAGTCGATTATGTTGGTGACAAGTTCATGGGTGTCCATCTTTCGTAGGGTTCCATTTGAATATCTTTTGGAGCAGGCATAGCATGTGGAAGCAGGATGATGAGCTGGCGTTGAACTGGCGGCTCATGATGAGCAAAGAGTCCAGGATGATACAGAGGTTCTGCATGTGCTCTGTGGGTGTGGGGGAGATTCCAAGTGCTGTGTGCCACCAGGAGTTATCCCAGGCAGAGGAGCTGAAGCCCAAGAGGAGGACTTTGGCTTTCTCTAAGTTGAGCTTGAGGCAGCTGTTCTTCATCCAGGTGGCAACAGCCTTCATTTCGTCATGAATGTTCTTGGTTACTCTTGGTTCATTGGTGAGGAAGAGAATCAGCTGGTTGTCATTGGTGTAGGAGATGATGTTGAGTTGGTGGTTCCTGAGGAAGGTGGTGAGTGGGGCCATGTAGATGTTGAACAGTGATGGGTTATGGGAGGAGCCTTGAGGCAATCCACAGCTGATCTCTGTTGGTTCCAAGAAGAACGGAGGTACTCTGACTCTCTGTGTTTGCCCAGTGAGGAAGGAGAGAATCCATTCCAGGGCTTTGTCGTGGATACCAGCATCGTGAAGTATTATGAATATGGTGCAGTGAGGAACGGTATTGAAGGCAGCCAAGAGGTCCAGGTGGATGAGGGATGCAATTTTGCCTTGGTAACGGAGAGTGCGGATGTCGTAGGTGGCAGCAAGGAGTGCAGTCTCTGTGCTTTTGTTTCTTCAGAAGCCAGACTGGGAGAGGTCCAGGATGTGGTTTGTTTTGATGAACTCAGAACGTTGGGCATTGATGTCCTTCTCGATGACCTTTGGCTGGGAAGGGGAGAAGCGAGTGAGTCTGACGTTCATGAGGTCCATCGGGTTGGCCATGGGTTTCTTCAGCAAGGGGTTGATCTCTGGATGTGCCCAGTCTTCTGGAAAGGTGACGGAGTTGATGAATCAGTTAATGGTGCAGCAGAGTTCGGGGTGATGGTGAGGCCTGCTCCGTCGAAGATGTGGTGCCTAGTAGGGGTCCGAGGATGCTCTGGAGTTGATGCTCTTCGTGATCTTTAGGGTGTCATCCTCTGTGAGGGGATTCCAGCTGAGTAAGGTCTGTTGGGGTCCAGCATTGTAGGGTGCAGTGATTACAGATGAGGTGGGAGGATCTTGAGTATTGAGGCTGTCAATGCTGTTGTATATCTCCCTGATCTTGCAGTGGAAGTAGGTGCTGAGGTTGTTACAGAGGTCTTGTGAGGGGGATGTCTGCTGTCTCTGTGCTTGGTCTGGCAAATTATTTGACCACAGTGAAAAGTTCCTTGCTATTGAGTGCATTGGTGTTGATCCTTTCTTGTAGGGCCACTTTCTTAGTTCTTAGAGCAGGTGGTGGTGTGCTGAGACAGTAGTCTTGAAGGCTGAGTGGTCTTTCGGGATCTTGCTGCTTCTTCATCTCTTCTTGAGCCATCTACATGTGTGTCTAGACTTATGGAGGGCAGCAGAGAACTTTCTTGGAGTGCTGCCTGCTTGTGGCTTTCTTCCGGAGGACCAAGGGTTTTGGCGCAGTTTGAGATCCATCGGTGGAGGTTGCCTGGTGCAGTATTGGCATCAGTGGATGTCAGTGGAGGGATTTTGCTGAGCACGGTGGTGAGCTGTTCTTCAGTGACTTTGTTCCAGCTTCTACAAGGGTATGTGGGTTTGGTGAAGGCAAAGTGGATGCAGCGGCGGTCGGTCCATGGAGTTCGGTGGTGTGGCTGAAGGTGATGTTGTCTCTGTCGAAAGGATGGAGTCTGCTGAATGGGTTGGGGAGGTGACCAGTTGTTTTAGTCTTATGGTGGCAAGGTTCTCCAGCAAGGACAAGGTAATTTTGTAATTAGAGTTGCCCAGGTAAAAGTTGAGGTCGTCATTTTGGCTGAGAGGTCTACTGCATGGGTGTTAAGGTGGAGGGTGCTTTTCTGTATGATAGCGATGTTTCCCCCTGGTTTGGTGATGCTGTCCTTGTGGACTGTCTTGTAGCTGTCCAGGATGGGGGTGGCAATATCCGGAGTGGATGTGTTGTTCATCCAGGAAGAAGGCAATATCAGGGTTGACTGCGTAAAGCAGGTCTCAGATCTCCATGGCTTGTTTGTGGAGGGAGCGTGTGTTGAGCAGGATGCAGTTGACGTGGTCGGTTTCAGTGTTTGTCAGTCGGGCTGTGGGAGAGCTGATGTGCAGTAGCAGGTGAAGGTGCAGCTGCAGTTCCAGCATGAAAAAGGGCCTTGGGTGTCCATCGGCAATGCCCAGTGGCAGGCATCGTGGCATCCGGTAATGAGAGCATGGAGGGGCCGGCATTGTAGCAGTGGATGGTCCGGGTTTCAAGGTCTGTGGTGCAGGGTGCAGTCCAGGCACGGATGGGAACTGACAGGCTTGCCTTTAGTGCACCTTAGGCATGCCAATGGTGCGCCCGCAAAGCATCCACCATAAATATGTGAGGGGGATAGCTGGACAGCTGGGAGGTGGGAAAGTGGGAATTTGCACCGGAAGGGGCCCACGTGGGTGAGCTGGGGCATGGGGAAAAAGTCACAAACAAGGCAAGAGAGACAATAAAGCATAAGCAGAACATGTTAAAAACGTTAAAAAGAGAAGGAATAGCAAAAAACAAAATCAGAAGGCAGAGAGACAGAGAGACAGAGGTCAGAGAAGAGAAGCTTCCCACTGGACCATCAGTGATGAGGCACAGGCAGGTGCCTGCAGGTGGAGGAGGGCCTCGAACTCTGACTAGTATGGGTCAGGAGCAGCAGATCATTTGGTGGAGCTGCATGAGAGGTCAATCACTTCACTAGATGTACCAATGGAATTGCAGAGCTCCTTCAGGCCGACTTTCAAGTGTCCAGGTCTTGGGTGGCACCACTTAGGAGGGCAGGACTCACAGAAGGCAGAGTCTAGCTGATGAGTTCAAGGTTGCTGGAAGACTGTTATATTCCTGGGGCTTCTAATCAGGAGGCCAGCCAACTAGCTCTTTAAGTCACCATATGGTCCTGGATTAAGATATGCAGGCACACTCCTCCTCAACCATGCAAGAGGGTAGCAGTTCAGCACAGCAACACAGCTGTCTTTCAGAGCAGCAGTTCAGCAGAGTGACAGTCCTTTCAGCAGCATAGAGGTTCTTCTTACTGGTAGAGTCCACAGGTTCAGAAGTCTGATGAAGAGATAGTGTCAGACCTTTCATCCTTGGGTTGGTCTTTCCCCAGACTTTTTGCCTTTTTGTCTATCGTTTTGCTGTCTTTTCTTTTGTTGGCCTTAGGATGCTGAGCACTTTACCACTGGTAACCAGTGCCAAAGTGCATGTGCCACTCCCCTAAACATGATGCTATTGGTGTATATCTAATTGGCATATTTGCTGTACTGGTAAGTCCCTTGTAAAGTGGTATACCATATATCAGGGCCTATACTGTAAATGCTACTAGCGGCTGCAGCACTGATTGTGCCACTCACAGAAGTAGACTTTCAAACCTGTCTTAGGGAATCCACTGCAGTGCCTGTGTGTTCAATGTATTGCCACTTCAAATTGGCACTTAAAACTATTTGCCAGGCATTATACTCCCCTTTTGTTACATACACACCACCCCTAAGCTGGCCCTAAGTCACCCTGAGGGAAGGATGCCATGTACTTTTATGTTTTACATGGCCTGGTAGTGACAAACAGCTATTTTCATTTTTCACTAATGTGAGGCCTACCTTTATCAGAGCCCAGCATTGGGAATTCCTTTTTTTGTTAAATACTCTTTATGTAAAGAATGAACACATAGGTAAAAGAATACATTTCCTGGATAAGGAAGCGAAACAGAAATAAGCTCATAATGGTAAAGTTCATTTAGAATGAAGAAAACAGCGTATTCACGTATATAACTATTATACAAAAAGGTTACAACTACATGAAGTTAAGAAGAAAATAGTATAACATTATAATATTTTACTAAAAAGTGTGTTCCATAGGATAAAAAGAATATACTTTCTATGTCATTTTGAGATAAAGAAAGAAAAGAGAGATAGAAAAGAAAGAGACAAGAAAAAGAAAAGGAAAGAAGAAGAAAGGAGTGTAAAAGAGAGAAATAGATAGCAGAAAAAACTTAAGAAGAAGGGAAAAAAGAGCATCATGGGAGAGAAGATTGTGAGGATAGGAAAGTTGTAAAGGGTAACCATAGTAGATCTAGTTTAATTTTTGGGAAAATAGAACAATGGGAAACTGATGCAATTCTATGTTTATCACATATTAGATTCCACCAAAGCATATAGATATTTTTGGAAGTGTCTTATCAATTTGTTAATTTAACTTTAAAGGCAACTGCAATAAAGGGGTCAAATAAGAGAGTTTTAGATGACCATTGACTAAAATCTGGAGACATAGTACCTAAAAATATATTATGAATAGCAAATGGAACATCACATGAAAAAATTGAACAGCATTTTGACTAAATAAGTTTCCAAAAGTTAAGGACCTTAGGGCAATAATAAAGTAAATGAGTCAGTGAGTCTTCAGAGGAAAGACATGACCAATATAATTGTGAAATAGAATGGTCAATTTTATGAAGAACAGAGGAGTAATTACAGCTCAGCTAAAAATAAAATATAATGATTGTGTAATGTTGGCAGCTTTCGAAATTTTGGAAATCTTTTGCCAAAAACAATCCCGTTGTAGAGTAGACAATTGTTGAGATAAGTCTAGTTCCCAGGATAATTCAATATGGGATTTATTTGCGAGTATTGGTGTGTGTGGATAAGGTTTTTATATAAAGGAAGCACTGGGAGTTGGATCATGAGGAACATGAAATAATGGTGTAGTGGGAGTAAACGAGATAGGAAGAGAGATAGAAGTGAATCCTTGTAGACAGGATTGGACAATAGGGGCTAATTTATTGTATTGTTGTATACAAGAGTCAGGAAGGTTAAATTTCTCTTGGAGCTAAAGGAAGGGCATTTTTGAATTATTTTGTAACAGTTGAGGTTTAAGAAGAATGCCCTTTTCTTTCCAATGTTTGTAGTAAAAAGATTTGTGGTGAAATGTATTATGCTTATTATACTATATGGTCAATGAAAGAAAAGAATCATATGGGTCAACATTTAAAAAAAAAAGTGTATGTATTAGGTGGTTAGAGTATCTTAATATAGGGTACTTGGAGATGAAAGTACAATCGGACATAAACATAATATCTTGAAAAGAGAAGTCCGATAGCAGGGAGCGTTCAACAGTAAACCATGTTGCAATCGGTGTTTCTAAATAGTCTTTGGACATAGCATTAAATTGATGAATTAAAAAAGCATTGTGATACAATTTAAAATCTGGAAAGCAAACACCACCTTCTGTTTTTTGGATGAATTAATCTAGACAGAGCAATATGTGCTTGTTCATTATTCCATAAAAATTTGATGCAAATAGAGTTGGTCTGGGAGAAATATTATTTAGGAACTTTAAAGGGTAATATTGAGAGTAGAAAAAGTATTTGAGGAGCAATCATCATTTTAATCGTATCAAGATGACCCCACCAAGATAAAAATAATGGGGTCCATGAAGCAAGCAAATTAGTAATCTTAAGTTTTAATTGCTGAAAAATTGTTGGCTGAAATATCCGAAATATTTGAGGAAAACCAAGTTCCTAGATATTTAATCTTTTGAGGACACCAAGTAAAGTTAGTAGTATCAAACATATATTGGTAACATGTTGGGTTTATTGGTAAAATCTCAATTATCGAAAAATGTAGTTTGTATCCTGAAACATTAGAAAATAAAGCAATCTCTTGTAAAAAATGGTGGGAGGGATTCACAGGGATTGGACATATAAATAGGAGTATCATTGGCATAAGCAGATAATTTAATTTGATGGGAATTAGGAGTGACACCTGTAATTTTTAGATTGTTTCTAATACGTTCAAGAAAGGGTTCCAAACACAGGAGAAACAACAATCAGGAGAGAGGGTATCCCTGTCGAGTACCACGTTGTAAGTGAAAATAAGGGGAGAAAAAAACATTAACAAAAACACAGGCACGGGGATCAGTATATAATAATTTAATATAGGGAATGAATCTAGGACCACAGCCAAACCATTTTAGGGTATAAATCATAAATTGCCAATTATTTCGGTCAAAGTGTTAACGTGGCGGTGCGCGGTCTAGGGCCCGCCCCACCTTCTGGCGTGACAGTGCCATGGTGGTCCTGTCCTCGGCGCCAGTTAAACTCTTTGCCATGAGGAAAGGTCCATTTCTTTACTCTGCGCTCCTGGTGGTGGTGGCACTGTACTGTACTTTGAGGTGTTAACTTTTATGCTTCATAACTGTTTTTAAACTTTGTAATGTATAATGATAATGCAAGCATTGGGGCCTCCTTATGTGTTTATTAGTGTTTCTTTGTTTTTCTTGTAGCCATTGTGTGTATTTCCCAGATTTTTCTCAAGGGACTACATGTCCCAGAAGTCTTAGGTGGTGGCCATTTTGAAAGCTGACTGCCTATGAGTCAGCGTGAGCACGTGTCTCGGTGCTCACTATTCAGGATCTCTGTGTTGCAGAAGAAGTGCTTTGGTGCTGCGGCTAAAGGAGTGGTGCAGTGCCGTTGGGGCCTTTCCTGCCCCTTCCCCCCTGCATCGAGCACCGCAGCGTGCGGCAAGGTAAGACCGGCCCATTCTTAACGGTGAGATCTGTTCCGCTATCTTTTACCAGCTGGCAAGGGTTCTTCCGCTTGCGGCGCTGTGAAAGTGATGATTGGTATTATTGTCCTCGACTGAGCCTGCAGTACATTTGCACTTGTGGGGGTGTCGTTCCTAGCCGAACAAGTATACGTTCATTTTTAAAGGCATTCTTCTTTTCTTTATTATTTGCACTTTGTTTTGATCGAGTTTGTGAGTACTTTAAACAAGCGCGTCATTCATTTTACTGGGACATTCATAACGAGTGCAGTGATTAAAGTCGCCCCAAAGGTCAAATTACATTTACGAACAAGCTAGTGTACACTCATGTTTTTGTACATACTGTGATTATGGCATTAAAATTCGCTTGTATGGTAAACAAGCGCGTGCATGTTTAAACCTATATAGGAATGTGTTGTTTCATCTTAGTGATTAAACTGAGATTAGCTAAACACAGCAGCCAGTAGAATTGATTTCCCCATTAGCATTCTATGAGACCTATTGTGTAATGCCTGAACTTGTGTGCTTTATTGTGGAACAGTTGTAGGTGCACACTTAAGACATTTGTTTCAAGAATTGGCTAACCTTTGTGTATATGGTATCGGTGTATGTGTCTTCTTTTCTTTTGCAGATCTCCCTCCCCGCAGTCCCCTTCCTTCCCTTCCCTCACCTGGCTTCTCCAATCCTCAGTGCTATAATAGCTTCTCAGAGTTGGAGCTGCCTGGAGGAGGAAATAAAAAATCTACAACCAGATCCTGAGGCCTTTTTCATCATCAAGTGACAAGGCAGCTAGAGGGAAAGGGTAGTTCTTACCCAGAGCTAGAATGTTAGCGAACATTCTGGCATTATCAGTGGCAAGTCTGCCCCTGACAAAACCAGATCGATCCAGCTTAATAAGAATTGGGATGACGTTTTCGAATCGTGAAGCTAGAATTTTTGCAAACATTTTACAAATATAATTGGTAAGGGAAATGGGATGAACATTTTTACAAAAGGAGGAATCTTTGGCTGGTTTTGGAATAACAATAATAAGGGCTTCTAAAAAAGAGCCACAAGCTTTAGAATTTTATAAAAATTAGTTAAAAATATGTAATAATATTGGAGCAGAAATTGAGGAGAAAGCTAGATGTAGTTCAATTGAAAAACCATTTGGCCATGGCGCTTTGGACTTCTTTAAAGCTTTAAGAGCATTGGTTATGTCTTGAAGGGATAGATCATCTTCCAGGGATATGATAGTATCAGAAGGGGCATTGGGTTTGGGGATGTCTTGAAAAAATGTGTAAAGATCTTTTTCGGAAGGAATAGTATCTTCTGTATATAGGAGCTCATAGTATGATTGGAAAGTATCAATAATGTCAGCATCGGAATAAAGAAGTTTGTTAGTTTTTTCCAAGTGTGCCTATATTTTTGCGTTCAGACCTAATTTTTAAGTAATTTGCTAACATTTTCCCTGCTTTATTTTGGCCTCCATGAAATTTAGATTTAATCTTAAGAAGGATATGACATGCATCAACAGTGTCAATTATATTTAGTGTACATTTGGCTTTAATTAGTTTTTGTAGAGCGGTAGGGGAATTAGAGGAATAATAAGTGTGTTCCAAGTTTTTAATTTTTAAAAGAGTTTCTTTATATTTGGCTGTAAGTGATTTTTTTTTCTTTGCAGAGAAAGCAATTGTAAATGCTCTAAAATATGTTTTGAAGGCATCCCAATTATTATGAACTGAGGTTTCTGAAGGTTTGTTAAATTGAAAAAAAACATCAATAAAAGTGGTCGCCTCTGACATGCAAGTTGGGTCTGAGAGAAGGTGATTATTAAAATGACTGTGTTTGCAGGGAGTAAGTGATAGGTCAAAAGAGGTAAAAATGGGGGCGTTGTCGGAAAAAAAAAACAGAACCGATTTTGGAAGCATGGATGCATGGCAGTAGCTATTTAGAAATCAAAATATAATCAATAGGGGACATAGTATGATGAACAGGGGAGAAGAAGGTATATTCAGCAGTATCAGGATTTAAAGTTTTCCAAACATCATAAAAAGGACGAGAGGTGATGGCAGATTGAAATGCTTTATGAGTGGTATCAGGCCTGAATTTACATTTAGATTTCCTTTCAGAGAAGGGATCAAGCCAATTATTAAAATCACCACCAACAATTATATTGGAATTAGAAATGGAGAAGATTTTCACTTTGATACTATTCTAAAATTGTGGGTCAGCTTTAACAGGACCATAAATATTAAAAAAGTAATTTGTGTTTTACTAATTATGGCATCCACCATAACCCATCGTACACTTGTGTCACATTCAGATGATACAATTTGTGTATTAATTGATTTTTGAAAGAAATAGATCAATGGCAGGGGAGAAAACAATTTGTTTAACCCATCGATGTTTAAGTTTAAGAGATTCCATACCATTACAATGAGTTTTTCTTTTGGAAAAGCAACATGGGTAGTAAGTTTGGATAGGTGAGACAATACCTTTTGACACTTGACACTTGACAGGATGACCTAATCCATGCACATTCCACAAGACAACATTAAACCTGATGATGGGAAAGGAAGAACATAGGGGAACAGGAATGACAAGCTGCAAGAAAAATATTAAAGACAGAGAAACAATGAGTATCATATAATTTTAACAACACCCTCTAAAATATAAAAAAAGATGTAAAAACAAGAAAAGGAGGAGGGAAACAAATATAGAGGAAAGAAAAAGTATAAGAAAGATTAAATAAGAGTTGTTTAGAAAGAGTCTGAGTTTCCCAGGATTGTCAAATGAGCGAGAGCTTCCTTCATATGTAATTTTGCAGAGGCAAGGATGAAGAATGCCGTATTAGATGTTTAAGTGTCTCATCTCTGGTTGAAGAGCCAGGAATTCTTTACGCCGAGCCTTAGTTGCATTAGGGACATCTTGAGAAATGAAGATATTATGGCCCGACCAAGTAAGACGACGTTTACGTTTTACAGCCTTTAAAACATGCATGAGTTCAGTGAATTCCAGGAAGAGCATTATAATACTACGTTGCTTGTTGGAATTGGGATGGGCGTGACCCAGCCGATGTGCACGTTGTATATTCAGAGGTGATGATGAGTGAAGATCTAAAAATTCTGGAAGAAATGTCTGCAAAAAAAATACCATGTCTGTCCCATCAATATTTTCCGGAAGACCATAAAGACGTAGGTTATTCCTTCTATTACAATTTTCGAGATCTTCTGTGTGGAGTTTAAACTTGTGGATTTCCTGTTCTTATACAGGAATTTTAACAGTGATATCTTGAAGATTTCTTACACGTTGCTCGAGTTCCAGCACTTTTCCCTCCATGATAATCCATCGGTCTTCTATTTGCTTTAAGTTTTCATTCGTAGTGGACATAAAAGGTTGTAGACCTCGAACCCCATCTAGAATAGAGTCTAGAACTGGGTTTTGTGAGGAAAGGATAGGAGAAGGTGGGTCATTTTTGTGTCTTTTTGGTTTTGCACCTGTTAGGATGCTCGGTAGCCATTGTAGGTGGGTGGAGAAGTCAACGTGTTGTAATTAAAGCAGAAGAAAGATGGCCCATCCACTAAAAGAATTGCAGTAACAAGAACTACTGCTTGATGTACTGAACAAAAGGAGTAAGCGTACAAATCACTGGAAAGCAGCCAGCAGCACTGTATTAAGATAACAATATAATGCTACATAGGCTAACTCATTTAAAATTTGAAGCATGATATACAATCCCTGGTGTGATGACCAGAAGAAGAAAGTGTGTAAATGACTGGAGAGCAACAAACAACTATATATGCCAGTGAAAAGCAGAGCATTACCACAACGTCAGGCGCTGAGCAGTAAACCTTGTAACAGTAACAGTCATTGAGAAAAATATGACAGAGAAGTTGTGAGAGCCAACCAATTAATTAGGATATCAGCATCATATTAGCAAGCATTTGTAAACACAAATATAAGCATGACAAGAGACTTGTGGCAAAAAGCACTAAAAAGGAAGTGACTGGCACCACAAATGATATTTCCTGAGAGAGACTCCAGAATAGAAGCATGGAAGTCCACACAAACGACTTTGCTTGCCAGTAAAGTACATGAGGCTTACTTGTAAGACACCAGCAGGCATTTTGCGTGAAAACGATGGCAAAGTCCCCACATAGGCATTAGAAATCACTTCAGGAGCGCATTAATAAGTAGAAAAAATGGAGCGCGAATGCCGCGAAAACAAAATGGAGGCCGTTCGCAATTTGCTGAGGCGAAAATTACCAAGTCATCTCCAGGGCTCCAGGAAGATGTCAGGGGATTCTCAAGTAGCGTCTTCCATTCACCACAACTTCATTTCGACGGAACTGGAAGCATATGATGCATTTGAAAAGAAAAAAGAGGCGCTTTGGTGAAGAAATTCTCCGTGATCGAGTGGAGCTAAAACGAAGTCGCCATCTTGTTTCGGCATCCGAGCCACGCCCCCCAGCATTGGGAATTCCTAAATCCACTTTTAAGCTATTATCACTGATAAGAGAGGAGCAGAATGTTTATGGTTCATATGTTTGGAATGGCAATTATAAATCCTTGGATTTAACATTACTGTTTTAGAAATGCCACTTTCATAAAGTGGACATTTCTCTGCACGTCATGCCCTATGTGCCTGTTTTTGCATATAATCTTTATAAATTCATATCTTGACTCCTATTGATTGGATTTTTGTCGTTTTGGTCAAATTCTACTCAGTTAAACAGTCTCTATTTTCATAAACCTCTGTGGAGTTTTTTTGTCTTCTATTGATTGTGTTACTGTGTGTGTGTGTGTGTGTTGCACAAATACTTTGCACATTTCCTCTTTAGATATGCCTAACTCCTATGTGCCAAGTTATCAGAGGGTGGGTGACCATAGGTTATCTTTAAGTGTATCTAGCTTATCTTAACAAGAGTGGTGGTTCCTGCCTGGCCTGGGTGCATACCTCAGCCAACCAGGAAGCCCATTTCTAACCTTGGTGAATAGCAAAGAGGATAGGACTTGTGTTTGTGCATTACAATATAGTAACTCATTGTTCACTACAACTCTACACTTAGACCAATTTAGCCTTTTTCAATTCTCCCTGTTCTAACATCTTTTGATTTTCACAAAGTCCTTTAACCCAAGGCCAATTTTCTCTGCAATGTCTGTGGTCCTACCCGGCAACATGAAATTCGAGCTGGCCAGCCTGAAGGCAAGCACAGCTGCTCAGCTCAAGAGGTTCTGCCAGGAGAGAGTGGTGTTCCATAAGGGAAGTGCCAAGAAGGCAGAGCTCCAGAAAGCCTTAAGAGCATGGGTAGAGGCCCACCCAGGAAGAGGTTTGGATGAGGAGGAGGAATCAGTGTCTGAGGAAGGATCAGAGTGGATCCTGACCAAGGGTCTTGTCAAGCATCCTACAGAGGTGGGATACATGTCCTCGAACTGGAATTCCACTCTAAAGCAGGCAGCAGTGTGTCCTCATAGAGACTGTCCACACAGGAACTGGCAGACTGAAAGGAGGAGAGAAATCTGAGACTAGAGCTTGCAAAGATTGACAGGGAGGAGGCCCTTGACAAAATTACAAGCGAATAGGACCTCGCCGAACTGGAGAAGGAGCAGGCCCTTGATAGATTGGAGAAAGAGCAAGCTCTAGAAGAGATGATGCTGGCCATGGAGGAAAGGAAGATGGCCCATGAGCTTAGCCTTGAGAGCTGGATATTAGAGCCCTCCAAGTTTGGTCTAGCAAAAAACAATATTGCTGGCAGCATACCTGCAGTGTCTTCACATGAGTCCAGATGTATTATCCTAAAAGATTTGAGGCCAGATGTAGGTAATCACATATTACCGATTCCTAAATACCGAATTTTACCGATTCATTATTTAGGAATTGGTAAATGTGATGTAGCTAATGATTCTGTAAATTTTACCGAATCGGTAAGAATACGTATTTACCGATTCAGAATTACCCAATCGGTAAGTCCCATTCATTCCTATGGGCCTGGAGGCCCACAGGAAAGAATGGGAATTACTGATTCTGTAAATACTGAATCGGTAATAGGGGAAGACCTACAAGGGTGGCAGGGTGTCACATTGACACCCTGTTGCACCCCTGAATAGTGCAAGGGTGCACATGTGGCACACATACATGCCCTAAGGGCATGTATGTCTGCCACATGGCACTGTTAAAAATTGCAATAAATTGCTTTTTTCACGGGTTTCGATATTTACCACCAACTTGTAGTTGGTGGTAAATAATGAATCCTGAAATGAGAAAAGCACTCGTTTAAGTGCGCCCTACATTAAGGATTCGGTAATTTACTGAATTGGTATTTTAAGAATTCGGTAATTTACTGATTCCTTAAATTACCAATTCGGTAAATTACTGAATCCTTTCATTTGGCCTTCTACATCTGAAAAGCCCAATACCGGTCGGTAACAGCCGAAATTCGGTAATTTCGGCCGTTACCGACCGGTATTAGGCTACCTACATCTGGCCCTTAGTGCCTTGTTATAATAAGGGGGATGACATAGGTAAATGGTTGGCAACCTATAAAGTGGCTTTGAAAGAGCACAGGGTCCCAGAGGTGCTCTGGGGGAGGGGTAGCTTATGTCGGTTTATGCCCCTTGTGGAAAGGGACACACTCTTTACACTATAGGTGGAGTACCAGACCAGCTACCCTGCCACAAAGACCATTGTAGTCATTAAGTTAGGGTTGACTCTTGAGAAGTGCAGGCAAAGGTTCAGGGCCAGTCACAAACTCTCTACACAAACATGGGTGGATTTCTTAGTCTATGCCGGTAAGGTACTGAAGGGCTGAGTGAGGGGCAACAAAGGTAATATTTATGAAAGGTTGCACAACTTGTTTTTAAAGGAGCATATTATGTATACTTGTTTACCAGAGCTGGGCCATCGCCTGGTTGATAGCAAGCTTTCTGACTCCATGAAGCTTGCTAAGGAGGCGGACCTCTGGTTCAGCACCAGAGTGTCCAGAAATGTATTTGGGCGACTTCCAAAAGGATGGTCAGGTATCCCTCCAGAAGATGGAGGGGGGAGATAAAAAGACTGAATTCTTAAGGCCCTCAAAACAACTCCCAAGGAGAAGGGTCTCGTTCACATTCCCAATCTGGCTACCAGGAGAAAACTTACCATGACAAAGGTCAGCAGTCCAACCCCATCCAGTGCTATGAGTGCCTCGAGTATGGACACTACAAGGGGATCACAAGTGTTCAAAATGATCACTACCTCCCACTGGAGGAAAGATTTCAGGGGTGGCTAGTGTAGTGCTGGGAGAGGAGCTATCCCAGTTAATGAAGGGGATTTTACAGGGATTACACTATTGTCCCTGGGTGAAAGCAAGATGATTCCTAAGATCCATGAGCCTTCACCTCATCGAAGCTCGATGACAATGCAGCGACCTGATTGCGAGGAACAGATTGAGACATCATGCTCTCAGCCTCGACTCTTTACTCTATCCAAGCTACTTTCCCAGAAGGCTGTGCATGGGTCCTGTAGTTGCCCTGCCCTCCATTGCGGTCACCCTAAACTCTGAATTTGCAATGGTCCCTCGCAACCTCAAGTATCCTGTTGAACGCTAGTGACTTCTAAGCGCTGGTATTGCATTTCATTTTTAAAAATTATTATCTTAACTTCTACTGATTAGATTTGTGTCGTTTCGATCCTATTTTGTTTAGATACATATTCTCTATTTATATAAACCTTTGTGGAGCCTTTTTTTGGTATATTCATTATGTGTTGCACAAATATTTTACACATTGCCTCTTTAGATGAGCCGGACTGCGCTGTGCCATCAGTTAATGAGGGGGAGTTTACAGAGATTACCCTAGGTGACAGCAAGATGATTCCTAAGATCCATGAGCCTTCACCTCATCGAAGCTCGATGACAATGCAGCGACCCAATCGCGTTGAAAAGATATTTTACACATTTCCTCTTTAGATGAGCCGGACTGCACTGTGCCAGGCTACCGAAGGGTGCGCACAGGTTACCTTTTAGTGTGTATCTAGCTTACTCTGACTGGGGTGGTTGTTCCTGCCTGACCAGGGCGCACACCAGCCAACCAGGAAGCCCATTTTTTAACAGTTTGTGTCTAAGGCCCAATATTTATGTCTGGGTCATACAAGTGAGTGAAGCTTTTAGAGATTTCCTTCTGAAATGCATGTGTCTTGCCTACTCTGCCCTGGCTCTGGACAAACTACAGTGGGTATGCAGCCCTTTGCGTGCTTTTCTGAGGGAGAGGCAGGCCTTGCAGTAGTAAAAAACAAACTTCCTACTTTTTAAATATGCTGCATCTTGCCCTCAGGGCTGTCTAGGGTCTACACTCTGGATGAATTATATGTATTAAAAAAGAAGGTTTGGAGATGGCAAAAGGTTTATTCAGCCAGGCTGAAATGGCAGTTTAGAACTGCACACACAGGCTTCAATGGCAGGCATAAGACATGTTTGCAGAGGCTACCTAGAGTGGCATAATCAGTGCTGTAGGCCAACTACTAGCATTTCTTTACAAGCTCTGGGTACATGTAGTACCACTCGACTAGGGCCAGATAAGTAAATTAAATATGCCAATTGGGTGTAAGCCAAATATACTATGATTTAAGGAAAGAGCACAAGCATTTTAGCACGGGTTATCAGTGATCAAGTGTGCTGTGTCCTATAACTAGCACAAAGGAAGTCAGAAAAAAAGGAAGATGGAAATCTAGGGGAGGATACCCCAAAGATACAAGGCCTAACACACTCTAATAAAAAATTGCTTCTTATATGAGCTATTGTGTCACGTAAAAATCAGAAGTCAAGAGTTTTCCAATAAAATGGTACAGAACAAATGCAGTTTTTGCCCAGTATTTTTGCTTTGCTGTTTTACAGGATGAAGAGTTCTTAATGTTGGTAAAGAGCACTGGATACGAGCTTTTCTTCAGGTTTGTACATCAACCACAAAATGAAGAACATTTCCGTATGGACTCTGCTGTAATAGTTTGGAAACAGATGTGCAATGTAGAAACAAATGACTTTAAGGTAAAAATAGAAGGCAGCTTTGTCCTGCTGCTGTGCGGTTTTGCAACAGGGGTCGATCATAAAAGACAATGTAATACATGATGTTGCCATCATGTTTTTATTTTTTCTTCATCTATATAGTTCTAGATGTAATATTAGTCAGAGCGCCAGAAAATAAAATTAAGGTGCACATTGGGCAGATGGTCTCTTCTGTGACACTCTCAGCTTGCATTAATTGTGTATAAGGAGACAAAGGAAGATGTCTACCTTGCCTGGGGCGTCATTGGGATGTTGCTAGTTGTCTGTAATAAATTATTGCTGGCTACAATTAATTTCTGTAAGTAGCGAGCCTTTACAGGGAGATTTCACTCTTCCATATACAAAAGCACTATAAAACCAAATGCAAGTACATTGTGTGCCCAGGTTTGAAAAATGTGTTCTTTTTAACAATTGCAGTTTTTTTCCGGTCTTCGTTGGGGAACTTAAGAATACACAGAAACCCTTTTTAATAAGGAACTGGATTAAATAAATGTAATCTCTATCAATAGGTCTGCAATATCAGAATTGCTAGGATATGCATAGGGAATAGATCTGAAACACAGAAAAAATAATCTTTGTGTGGTTTAATTCCCGGTTTGTCCAATGCAATGCTGTCCTGAAAATTATTTTAGAGACTTTATAATAAAAGTTCATTCATTTTGCTGCTTTAAAGCGATACAGTCATAGCTCTAATGAGTAAAACTATATCTGTAAGTCTACCAATGTACTATTTTTTTTAATAAGAGTTTATGCATTTTTTGTGGCAGAATATCATACTGGCATTGATATTATTAGTAAAGCTTACATTCCGGATATTTTATATTTTGGATTGAGTTCCGGCATTTTGAACTTAGTCGCATTCCGTGGCAATTACTACCTTTGAAGAAACATGATTTGGCCTCAACCTGTAATAGGAGACTGTGTCTTCAGAAAACACATCACATCGACAATTTGCTCATGTCATGATGGGCTCCGCAGACCCGGTGTACAGCCGAGCTCCAGTATGTATGCGGTGCAGCGTGTATAAGGGATTCATTTAACTCAGCATTTCTCCAAGTTAGGGCGTGATTTCTGGACAGGATAGCTCAAAAGCAAATGAAAAGAGTTTGCCTCTTTCTGTCCCTGAGCGGTCTGTCTAATATATGCCCTAACTTGCAGAAACATCTGGTTAAATGAATTACCTGTACACACAGCAGACGCGTAAAAATAAGTGATCTTATTTCTCGTTGTTGAGTCAACTCAGCCAATCACGATGTGATCACTGAAATCTAAAAATGTAAAGACCTTTTAGGATGCTGCACCCCTTTTTCAATAGGATCTCTTTTCTTTCAACAATAAGAAATGCAGAGCAGTCAAGTGACATCATTGGCTGTGTGGGATGAGCGAACAATACATAAATATATACAATAACAAGTACTGAGCAAATTAAGTGAAAGTGTAGATCTAGAGCATGGGTACTCACAAACATTTGCACAGCGGCCACAAAGTATTGTCTGTGGTATGCACTCATGCCAGCAGGGTGGCGGTAGGAGGTCTGGATGCTTCAGGGATTGTGTAAGGAGGTCTAAAAAAATGTTGAAGAAACAGGCAAGCATTTATTTGCAGGTTAACTAAAGCGTTGTGATGCAGGACACCACCATAGTTACTCCTTAACTTCATTTAACCCGCAAATAAATGCTTGTCAGTTTATTTAACCTTTTTTCTGAATATTAGCAATCAGCAAGTAAACAGCAGCTCGTGCTGCTGTTCACCTGGGGAACCCCATGAAGGTCAAGACGGCCGCAAGCAGCCCCCAGGCCGTTCTTTGAGTATCACTGATCTAGAGTAAAAGCACTGTGGAGATGAAAGCCACGGATGAAACAGCTTTTCTCAATAGACAAATATGCAAACAGTCCTTTGTGGATCTCATAACTACAACACTGCAACAGCGAGTGACCCGAAAAGCTCTCTACCAATTGCTGTTCGTCACAGTGCTAGAGTGATGTCTGTTTTGATCTTTTTGGACCTCTTGACCATGTCATACCAGTGACAATAATTCTGCTACATGTGATTGACCTGATCAATCGACCAAAGCTTGCACAAATCTCTCACCATGTTTGAAGCATTTCTAGATAGAGATATACCAATAATAACTTAGGGCCTGATTTAGATCTCGGCGGACGGGTTCGTCTGTCACAACAGTGACTGGTATCCAGTCAGCCGAAATATAAATCCCATTATAACCTATGGGATTTATATTTCGAGGGCAAGGATATCCATCACTGTTGTGATGGGTCACTGTTGTGATGGATTAATCCATATCATGTGATCTAAATAAGGCCCCTAATGTCTTAAGAACATATAAGATTGATGACAGACCCTATGTAATTCTGTACCATATAGTAATAAGTTAGAAGCACCAATTATTTTGTGTTTTGTGATTTACAAATGAAAATAACATGAATCACATCCTGTGCTAGGATTTTTCATAGTGATCAAAGTCTTTTCCCATATTGCACCCACAGCCATGCACCTTCATCATGCTAGCTGCAGTGTGTCAAAGGCAGTGTTCTGCGCTATGCAACTTTTCCATCTGCAGCTGTAAGGAGCCATTGGTAGCATTGAGTGACTCGGCCCCTTCAGTAAAGCCCTTTGATGGTGCGAGGCTCACCTCTGCTTACAGCATGGTCACCCTTACAATAGCTGTCTGAAGTGAAGCATTGCTACGTTGTGAAGTTGTCCCCTCCAAATTTGCTTTTTTGAGAGCGCTCAGCCCGCATGCAAAGGGCATTTTGAACTGCTTCCCACACTATTCTACTGACAGGCCACGTGGAGGAAATCTAAGGAATGGCCGCACCCAGCGTCCTGATCGTCTTGCTGTCTAGGACGCTGGCTCTGCGCACTCATACAGTTTCCCTCACAGAGGTACTGAGAGTAAAGTGTAGTAATTACCCTGAAACAGTGTGTTGGGAAACAATCTGTCTCAGGAATTCTTACTTCATCACGGTGTGGAGATCTTTTTGTGGTTGTCAAAGAATGTTGGATCCATCAAGTAAACTTCAGAGATGCCCTAAGAGAACTTCCTGTGAGATTAGCCTCCATTACTTAAACAGCACCATCTAAGGGAAATATATGTATAATCCTAAGAGTCAATAAATAACAAATATAATGTGTAGTGTATTTATAAAATAATATCATACCACAAAAAGAAATGAATGTATTATGTGAGGCTGTGCAAAGCAAAAGCAGCCTTAACCAGGTAATACATGCAACCAAGGGAGAACCAAAGTGGGCCTAGAAGGGAAATCACTACACCCCTTCTTTGGTTGGGAAAGTAACTTAGTGACTTGTTTCCTGTGGTGGCACCTCATTTGCAACAAAACCCACTAATAATATCTCTCCTTGTCTCTTGGTTGATTATTTTTAATAATTTATACTCCATCGCCCCGCTAAGTGCCTCCAACATTAACACTCTGGCTCTATCTCACCCTATCCCTCCCACACTTTTGTTTGACAACTCTGAAGTTGCTCAATCTCTATCAGTCGTTACTAGGGGAAGGGCTGAATGATGTCCTGGCTGATGTTTTTTTATCTGATTTGGAGCTTATTGCAATTGCTGTTGGGGCTCTCATCTTCGCTGAGTTTCGGAAAGGCATTAATATACAACCCATTCACAAAAAAGGAGACACGCCTCAACCAAACACTTATAGACCTATTAATCTATTTGACTGTCTTCAAAAAGTCTTTTGTCGCTGCATGCTTTCCAAAATCCAGGTTTGGATTTTCGAGAAAGACATCTTTAGTCATTTCCAAGTGAGCTTCCGGATCAAAGTTTCCACCATCAATCAGGCCTTCTACTTTTCCTTGATTTACTAGAGAACTGTTGATATTGACTAGGGCAATCTCTATGTTGCCATAGTCAATCTCAGATCCACTTCTGATTTGGTCCAACGCCCTACCTTCTGGCAGGTTCCTATTGACCTGAAAACGCCCTTGAAGATCTTGTCATTGGTGTTTTATCTCCATGAGGGCATCTTTGCATGCATTAAGTGGGGGGAACAGGATCAGTTGACTGATAGGATTCTCATTCTCAGAGGTGTTCACCAGGGCTGCATACAGATCAGTGGCGTCACTAGGGTTGGTGTCACCCAGTGCGGGTAACTCATGGTGTCATCCCCTCACAACTTACCCCATGAATCCATGTTGGACCTCCTCCGAGTCCGCCAGTGCCAAATAACAGGACCATACAGAATGGTTTCAGTGCTAACTCTCACATTGCACCATCCCATGTCACCCCCTGTCCCCGCCTCTCATTTACCCCTATTCCCTCCAGGTCCGGGACCTGAGAGCATAATTTCAGAAATGCTCTGCAGTCTGCGCATAGACCCCCTTGCCTCCTCTGATAAACAAACAGCATCGCAAGTCGCAACCTCTGAACCGTCTAAGGCTTGCTTTCTGATCTCTTCACTTCCTTTATTGAACTGTGTTTCCATTACACTTCTCTCTACAGCTGAAAGATATAGCCACGCCCTCTCTGTGGGGGTGGCTTGCACTGAAAACAATGCAAATGCCCACATTTAAAAACTAAAAAGAGCCACGCCAGGTTAGATGCGTTACTTTTTGTAAAAGTAAATAAGCTTTGCTGTAATTTTTTCCGACCTTTATATATATTGTGGGCGGTGCAAGATGGTCTGTTGTCGTTCTAAATGCAGCAATACTGTAATGACAAAGCAATTACAATGTGAACATGAGGATGCAGTCTTAACTATGATTAGGAGTCATCTGTTAAATCTACTTCTACTTTCATGAGTTACTGGTACTAGCTAGTTCCTTCAACGGGCAACAAAGAATGTAGCAATCCTGCTACCCTAAAACAACCCTATTGAGAGGTCCAGACTTTCGCTACTAAGTCTAAGTGGTTGTAATTTCTATGCAAGTAAGAAAGGAAACATTTAAAATCAATTCCTTTACCAAAAGAGACGGAATCTTTAAGCAAATTCCAACACTTGGAGACAACCCACCTGAAAGCAGAAAAATAATGCACTCTTATCTTAATTCATCTTTCCCCACTATTTGTTTACTACTGCTAGAGACAAAAACATGTAAATCAGGCTATTCTCTCAGAGTAGTGCGCGAAGGTTAGCTTTGGTGAGGTGATGTAAGGAATTGTTAGTAGCCTCATGTGATTATGGGTTGGCGGCTGACGCCGCTGAGACAGTTTGTAATATTTATTTACAACAAGGGGTGGTGAGGAACAGAGTCTCTGAATTAAGCAGAAAGCTCTCACCCAGTCAAGAGATCAGGGCTAGATCCAACACCGTTTTTTAGCTCACTGCACCATCCCAGTTTCAGAACCTGGCTGTATGCAAATTAGTCTGTTCCTGTCCCAGTGCATGATGGGAACAGGGCAAACCAAACTACAAAAGCCAATTCTTACACTGGGAAGGAAACAAGCTCCCGGGGACCGGTTTCTGGCATTACAGCCGTCTTCGGCCCGGTTTGCTTGAATCCTGATGGTGCAATGAGCAAGGGTCTCACATCTGAGAATACCCTTCCACGCTTAGGGTGGACAAAAATATTTACAACAAGGGGTGGTGAGGAACAGAGTCTCTGAATTAAGCAGAAAGCTCTCACCCAGTCAAGAGATCAGGGCTAGATCCAACACCGTTTTTTAGCTCACTGCACCATCCCAGTTTCAGAACCTGGCTGTATGCAAATTAGTCTGTTCCTGTCCCAGTGCATGATGGGAACAGGGCAAACCAAACTACAAAAGCCAATTCTTACACTGGGAAGGAAACAAGCTCCCGGGGACCGGTTTCTGGCATTACAGCCGTCTTCGGCCCGGTTTGCTTGAATCCTGATGGTGCAATGAGCAAGGGTCTCACATCTGAGAATACCCTTCCACGCTTAGGGTGGACAAAAATATTTACAACAAGGGCTGGTGAGGAACAGAGTCTCTGAATTCAGCAGAAAGCTCTCACCCAGTCAAAAGATCAGGGCTAGATCCAACACCGTTTTTTAGCTCACTGCACCATCCCAGTTTCAGAACCTGGCTGTATGCAAATTAGTCTGTTCCTGTCCCAGTGCATGATGGGAACAGGGCAAACCAAACTACAAAAGCCAATTCTTACACTGGGAAGGAAACAAGCTCCCGGGGACCGGTTTCTGGCATTACAGCCGTCTTCGGCCCGGTTTGCTTGAATCCTGATGGTGCAATGAGCAAGGGTCTCACATCTGAGAATACCCTTCCACGCTTAGGGTGGACAAAAATATTTACAACAAGGGGTGGTGAGGATCAGAGTCTCTGAATTAAGCAGAAAGCTCTCACCCAATCAAGAGATCAGGGCTAGATCCAACACCGTTTTTTAGCTCACTGCACCATCCCAGTTTCAGAACCTGGCTGTATGCAAATTAGTCTGTTCCTGTCCCAGTGCATGATGGGAACAGGGCAAACCAAACTACAAAAGCCAATTCTTGTCTCCTTTCTGGTGAAGAATTGGCTTGGTAGTTTAGTCTGCCCTGTTCCCATGATGCACTGGGCCAGGGACAGACTGATTTGCATATAGCCAGGTTCTGAGCTGGGATGGGATGGGGCAGTGAGATAAATAACGGTGATGGATCAAGCCCTGATCTTTGGACTGGGTAAGAGTGGTCTGTTTAACTCAGACACTCTGTTCATCACCACCCCCTTTTCTAAATCGTTTTTGGCCACTATAGGTGTGGCAGGGTATACTCAGACATGAGTCCCTTTCTCACTGCTCCATCAGGATTCAAGCAAGCCGGGCCGAAGAAGGCTGAAATGCCAGAAACCGGTCCCCGGTAGCTTGTCTCCTTTCTGGTGAAGAATTGGCTTGGTAGTTTAGTCTGCCCTGTTCCCATGATGCACTGGGCCAGGGACAGACTGATTTGCATATAGCCAGGTTCTGAGCTGGGATGGGGCAGTGAGATAAATAACGGTGATGGATCAAGCCCTGATCTTTGGACTGGGTAAGAGTGGTCTGTTTAACTCAGACACTCTGTTCATCACCACCCCCTTTTCTAAATAAGTATGTAATATTTTGCATTTTATTTTGGTATCAGGTGTCACCCATGTGATGGTGTCACCCGGTGCGGTCCGCACCCCCACATCCCTCTAGTGACACCACACATACAGGTTCCTATACTCTTTACATTATAAATCAACTCATTTTCTTAGTTGCCGATGACACTTTGCAGATCTCCAAGACCCGAGCAGGTTACAGAAACTTGTTTCAATGAGTTCTGTCTCACTTGTAGTCTGGACTTCAACACTTCTAATACAAGACTGATGTCATTTAACCCTCATAAATCCTTCAAAAGCAGTATAGTACTACTTGAGATGGTGGATTCCTTCTCTTATTTGGGAGCAATGTTTAGTAGTTACATGTCTTGGAAACCCCCATTAACAAAGTGGCCCTAAAGCTCAGACACATTTCGGGGGTAATACTCAATGGATACTGTGCCTCCGACACTAAACCTATTCCACCTGCAGTCCATGTCTACGAGGCTAAGGGACTGGGATCAGCCCTTCACAGAGTAACTTTGTGGGTATTTTCCAAAATTGAGGTGTTAACCAGAATGGAAAACAAATTCCTGGTAAGCCTTTCCTTTCTCTCCCAGTACCCTCTTGGATCTGATTTTTCTGGACATGGGAGTCAGAGGGTTAGCAGGTAAAGCCTATTTACACCCACTTTTGTGTTGGAGGCACCCGTGGACCACTCCTGAAGGTTCCCATTACATTATAGCCCTATAGACTGGAATGGAAGCTGATCAATTCTCTAAAGTCCCCTGGCTCATGGACATCAAACAGTTGCTATATGCCCTAGGGCTGTCTGAACTGTGGGTACATCCAGCTGCCACCACCTTTCCATCTATGAACTCACTGAAGCAGCACTATTGGGCAGTCACAGTGGGTAATGGCTCCAGGAAGGTTTCTTCCTCTAAGTTGTACAGTGATTTTCTTGATTTTAAGTTGCTTTGAGGGTGAGAGTCATATTGGGATTAGGTGACTGTCTGCATGCATAGGAAGCTTTATTTCCATTTCAGAGTGGCTGCTCTCCACTGGAAGACTCTACCTGAAAATGGACTTCCAATGGCATTGATGTTTGTCCAGCCTCTAATTTCCCAGTAGAGATTGTTTTAGCATGTTTTGTTTGCTTTCCCAACTTATGCCCACCCCTGTAGAACTTGGCTAGCACCTACCTGTAGGCTTTTAGGCATGCACAGTCACTCTGCTGCCCGTCGCATTCTGAGAATGGACTGTAGCCCAACTTATGCCATTTCACTAGGCACGTTCTTTGGTGCCATGTGGATAATTCAAAGGAAGGTACTCATGCTTTCTTAACACTATGCTGGCTTTTGTGTCATACCCTTGTTTTTATATTTCATATGAGCTTCACTAATGGCCCTCTCTGTATTTCTTTATTTCAATAATGCTAGTTGATTTTTTTTGCTTTACTAAATCAACTCAGGCATCTATTTTATTTGATTTACAACCTTTCTTGGGATGAATTGTACAGTTCTACTTATTTATTATGCATTTCTATTTGCATTGGTCCTTTTATGACAGTTGTATAAACTTTTTTGAACTGAACTTAATGGCTAAAAAAATAATTAAAACCAAAGCTAAGCAAATTAAATGTGAGGCTGATAAGCATGTAATTTCTTCCGCAAGATCAATGTTTAGAGGATCCAGAACAGATTCCGTCTCTGCAGATGATGATTCCACAAATTTCGGTATTCTTTTGCTGAAGCAGCCATCACCCCCAGAGGAATTACTCATACCTTGCATTTTGAAGCAGCATCAAGTTCATGGGACAACTCCTAAAGCGGGTCATTATGGGACTCACCAACAGGTTCATATCCACAGAAGCAGGCAATTGAATATCCAAAAACACATCTCATGCCCATTCGAGGGGACACCATAGGCAATGAACTATGGGTTGTACGCAAGTGAACCAGGTGGGTCAAAATGACAATGACCAGTCAGTGTTCATTTCATGGAGCAAAGGGACTCCAAAGAGTTGTATTATAAACTTAAGTCACAGCTGGACCAGTGGTAGTTCCAGTAGCAACAGGATTCAAAATGGAACATCTATTGTGGAGTAAGAATATGCAGCAAATGAAGAATAATAGCAAGAGTATGCCCCCATGCACATTGGAGGATAAGGAATGGATAAACACCGGTATTACTCCAATAATCATCTGGAAGGCACTGACTAAGCCAGTCCCAATTGCTTTAAAAAAGTGTGCTATACCGGTGGTGTTGGAGGTATGAAATGTTTGGTGCACAAGCTTGCCAAAGTGTAATGGAAGATTTGTGTTCAACAAGGACTGTATTTCATTGGATGTCCTTGCAACCTGCAGTTTAAAGGTTTCTCTGGCAGATGTTACTTACACATCCTTTTGAAACAATAAGGCTTTGAGTCAGCTTAGCTTGTTAAAGTCGGTCTCTAAAGTTGTAAATGAAATCCACAACAATCTATCGGAGACCATCTGGATAGATATAAAAATGCTCAATATTGCAGCAAGTCACTATCTGGGAGACCAATAAAATATACAGGATTCCCGCCTTCATGCCACAGCAGTCTTGGTTGCTCAACATGAAATTCTACCCACTGGGAAATGTTTCATGCAAGCTGTGAACTGGAAGGTTGAAATTCGGAAAGATATTACACCTTGTATTAGTCACACTGTGGATGGTGTGTCTGCTATTGGGGTCTTTTTGTGGACAGCCATACCTGGGACACGCCACACGCCACTGCTGGGGCCCACACGCTGCCTGTTCTCCCCGCTGCCGTTGACTTCAATCTACCCGGCCGCCGGGGAACTACAGCTCCCAGCAGGCCGAGCGGGTCACTTCCTGGTCCAGCGCGCCCAGAGGCGCTGAAAAAGCGGAGGCTCCCACTGAGGAGCAGGGGGTCTTTTTGTGGACAGCCATACCTGGGACATGCCACACGCCGCTGCTGGGGCCCACACGCTGCCTGTTCCCCCCGCCACCGTTGACTTCCATCTACACGGCCACCGGGGAACTACAGCTCCCAGCAGGCCGAGCGGGTCACTTCCTGGTCCAGCAAACCCGGAGGCGCTGAAAAAGCGGAGGCTCCCTCCGCGTCGCGGGAAATGCGCGGGACTGCGCCGGGCTAAGCCCGGGCAAAGGGCGGGCCCTCTACGGCCCTCAGAGGCCAGAGGAGGACGGGACGGACCACCCCACCTGGCTTTTCCCAAGGAGGAGGTATAGAGATGCTTTTTACTATTGTGATTTCCAGTGTACTGCTTATTGTCGCTTTTTGGAGTTTTGCTTATTAATCATGTCCATCTGGGAGGAGCTTAATGCCCTGTGTGGCACCAAGTATGTCCCGGATGTATCACCCCCCCTATTATGGGCAGTGACTTTGACAATTTAAACGGCACGCCACGGGACGTATATCTACCCTTAAACAAAGACCAATCTCAAGCCAATGCACTGCCCCGGGGTCTTAATATTAAAAGGAAGCTTGATGGGGAAAATGTCTATGAGAACCAAGTAAAGTTCAAAAATTGCGCTCCAGCCCCATATCTTCCCCCTCTAACTCAATCACATCAATGGTGGATAAGGCTGTGGATAGAATAGATGACCCTGTATCGTCCCTCCAACTGACTTTACTGGCTCAGTTTGAGCAACTGTTAACATCTGCCATATCACCTCTGGTTATAAAAATTCAAGACCTGGGGGACAGGCTGACTAACATTGAAAAAATACTTAAAAGGAATTCTCCACCAACCAATAAAATAGCAATACCTATTTGCCCTGATTCTTCCATCAACCCCGAAAAGTCTAAGCCCATTACATGTAAGAATGCCAAACTCAATTACCGCCTCTTAATACACCTACTTCAACTGGCTCCAAAGAAACATTAAAACCTGCGCTAATAACTCACACAGTGGTTAGAGCCGCTTTAGAAAGAACACCACGTATTAATTTACCTCCCGAAGCTGCCCCATATGTGACTGTCCTCTCTGGGGTCTCCACACTCAGCCAGGGAAAACGCGAAACTCATCAGGACCTGCTGAATAAAGTTATTTTTTGGCTACAGAACAACAGACCTTTGCCACCTGATCTAGATGGTGGAATCCTGAGCGTCAGGAGGGTGGGGTGCCTAGTTACGCTGCCCAAAGACACTTCAGGGGACCTGGTGTTAATTAAATTTAAGAATAGGAACATCGTCCCCTACTTAAGAATTTGCCAGCCCAATGAAAGAGACAGCCCCATTTGCGTTTGGGACTTGTATGATTTCTACCCGAGCTTCCTACACAGGCTGCTACCAAGACCAACGGCAAAGAAATACATCTCCTGGAGAAGGGGATCGTGTGCACCTTGCGCCATTAACCCTTTAGACTCTAATAGATTCCAAACGCTGTTTAAAAATTGAACTTTGGGAGAACCAACTACAAAGAGGCAACTGGCGAGTTTTTAGCCCAATTGACATGGTAGTATGTACCTAGTAACTAAACTGCTGACATAGATTTGCCTGATGTTCTTCCCCTGAACCTTAAGATATTTTGTGGCACTGTATGCATGACCCCTTTTTTGTCTTTTTGAGATGACCTATTTGAAAAATGAAATGTTTTACTTTGATTAGTTGATCCGTACACCTATTTAATCCTGTTTTAATAGCTGATATTAACCTTGTAATGAAATGTTAAGGCATTTATTTATGTATTGTTGCTGCTTTTATGATTTTTAAACTAAAATCGAATAAAGCTAATCTGAATCTGAATATTGTGAATTGGAGCTATTCTAACTTCTCGATATGTAACATTGTGTAAGTGGCATCTTTCTGGCCATGAGCCATTGTTTACATGTCAGGTTGAAAGGCAAAAATAGCTACAAAAAATGAAGGTAACGTCATGGCACCCTGCCACTTTTGAGGTCCTGAAGGGTCCAACTAAACTGCATAATAGATCTACGCTGACTTTGCCCATGGTATAAAGAAGACATGTCACTTTGATTCAAATTGATGAAATGAGATGAGGTATTTATAAAGCTCTACAAAACCCAAGGGTGAGTAGGTGCTGGATAGACCAGTAGGCAGGCGTCTTATTAGGAAGATGTGTTAATAGAGCCAAGTTTTTAAACGCTTCCTGAATTGAAAAAGGTTAGGTTCATTTTTGAGAGAGGTGGGCAGAGAGTACCAGAGTTTAGCAGTGGTGTGAGCAAAACCTTTGCCTCCCCATTTTACTTTGAATATCTTGGGGATTAAAAAGTTACCACTGTCAGGTGATCTTAGGGATCTGACAGGGATGTAGGGTTTAAAGAGTTGTGACAGTTGCCATGGACCCTTGCCACGTGTGGCCCTGAATGCAATACATAAGGCCATAAACTGAATGTGCTTACTGATGGGCAGCCAATGTAGCTCTGCGAAAGCCTTGGAGGCTGAATTAAAACAAGTGAGCCCACGCAGAACTCTGGCAGTGGAATTTTGAGTGGTCTGAATTTATGTATTCTGCCCTTGCTCGAGTTATTAAGGAGGGCGTTGCAGTAGTCCAGCCTCGAACCAATTAAGGCTGTGACCACTTTTTTCCGGTGCTCCAATGGGATGAACAGTAGTACTTTTTTCAGGATTTTGATCATGAAGAAGTCAGCTGCTGTGGTGTGATTGATCTGGGATTCAAAGGAGAGCCTGGAGTCGAAGAGAACTCAGAGGTTCTTAACCTTGTTGGCTGGTGTAAGGGGAAGGACCAAGTGAATTGGCGGCCAGCAGTCTGACCAGATGACAGGCGTGTTGCCAAAAAGCATAGCTTTTGTTTTTGAAGTATTACGTTTTAGACAGTTAGTCTGCATCCACTTCCCTATGTGGCTCATGCAGTTTTTGAATTGAGATGCAGTATCTGTGTATTAGCTGTTATTGTACATGATGATTTGTGTGTCGTCCGCATAAGATGCCAGCTTAAATCCAAAGGTTCCTATTAGCTTGGTAAGAGGGGCGAAGTACAGGTTTTAAAGAGTGGGGCTCCGCGAAGAGCCCTGACGTACTCCACAAGGTAGTGAGAAATTTGGGGAGACAAATGAGTCAAGTGCCACTGATTGAGTCCTGTTTGAAAGAAAGGATCTGAGTAGGAGGAGTGCTTTATCCCTGATTCCCAGTGTGGCAAGGCACTCAACCAACACATCGTGGTTGACTGTGTCGAATGCGGCTGAGAGATGTAGAAGGATAAGGGCAGCACTCCCCTCTCTATCAATGCTTTGCCTACATTCCTCTGTGGCTGTAATTAGGGCCAGCTTAATGCTCTGGTGAGCCTTGAAGCCAAATTGCAAGCGGTCCAAGATGTCACCTTCCACAAGAAAGTCGGACAGTTCCTCATTTAAGTATCTTTCTATAATTTTATCAGGAAACAGTATCCTATCTGATTTTGCTTTCAGGATAAGCTTCTTATAGGTTTGCTTGGCCAGTCTATATTCTGATTTGATTTAGACATCATTAGCTAGCCTCCATTTCCTTTCGAGTCTTCTACAAGTAGGATTGTGTTGTCTGATAACAGAAAACACAATGCTAATCAAGTTGGAAATGCAAGAAAACAATGTATTAACCCCTCTGTTGCGCCTGTCGGCCAACGGCCGTCGCGAGCACTATCTCCATAGTGCTGCACAAGTCTGTTGGCCGACGAGGCCCCCGCCCACTCAATTGAATGCCCCACACCAAGTACTTTATCCAAATTATCCTAATGAATTTGTCTTAATGGTATGGCAGCTTCCATTTGTGAGTTGTCCAAATTTCATTATATGTAGGCTGTCTGGTTTTAGGTTTAAACCTATATTAACTGATAAAACCCTACTGGGAGGGAAATAGCCCTCACCAGTATTATCATATAAGCACTGAAAAAAACACTGCACAATCAAAAACTAATTGCCATTCAAAGAAAGGATAAGGAGTGTGAAGGGGGCATTTTTATTTCTTCCTGAAGAGGCCAATACAATGTAACTTTCTTATATAAGGTAACAGTAAGATAGACTGGGCTGGCATTATTCTGCTTGAGTTTTGCTGTTTAGGAATGTCAGTAAAATATTGTTTCTTCTTCCTTTTTTCAGTTTTGTGACCTTTGGTCTTAAAATACAGGGCTTAGAAGCATGTTTTAGGTTTTTTAACACCTTGGGTGCTACAGGCAATTCCCGCTGGGTGCTGCTGTTTACATTTTCCCATTGTTTGTGACAAGGTCAATTCTTCATAAGCACAGGGCAGGTAAAACCCATGACGAGTTGACCTTGGCATGAGCACTGAAGGGGTTAAAATGTATTTTATTAACTGTAGAGAATCAGGAAATATCAAAATCATATTTGATAACGGTTTCATAGGAATCTTTCCCAATATGTACCATCACATTTGTCCACAGACAATGGGCAAAAACCATTGATACATTACCCCCCTTTTCTAGTGAGTCAGTATTGGTAATAGGTGAATTGCCAAACACCCCAGGCTTTAAATATTTTGGAAAACATGGAACGCAGTGTCACCTGGAATGTTGCTGCAAAAAGTTCCTACCAAGTTCAACAAAGTCGAAGTGATTTTGTTTGTATTTGCAGTGATTCAGCTACGTATATGAAAAAGTTGTGTGATGATCTGTCAAAATCGATACCTGAGCTGAACTGCTTCCCAGTAAGAGATCCTTGCCACTTGTTAGATGGTATGCTGAAAGCATCTTTACAATCCTCAGAGTTAATGAGGAATGCTATTGACTTTTTAGTCCATTCTGGTGCACTGTTTTGTTATGCACAGAAACTAAAACGCAAATATGTGCTTTGGTGGCATCAATGCAAAAGTGAACCCAACTGTGTCACTTAGCTGGTAGGTCTCAGTCCTAGAGGCCATGAATGCTATATTATCTAAGTGGCAACCGTTTACAGAACTTTTGCTGAGTGATAATGCCAAAGGCAAGAAATGTGAGGATCTTTGGTCACATATTGATAGTGATTTGAAAAAAGTACACTCTACTACATTATAAGAATTTTACAGGAAAGCATGACTGTTGTAGTAGACATAATAAAAAATCAAAGAGTCTGAAAACACCCTTGTCTATGAATTATTCAGCACAATTTGTGTAGATGAGAAACATCTCCTTGAGAGTAGGCTGGTCCATACTCTTAGTGACTTTGGCTCTGCAACATATTCCATGGTAGAGTGCTTGCAAGGTACTAGGTAAGCAGGTAAGCAGAGAAATGTTGAGGAGCCATTCAGGAACTTTTATTTTATAATGTATTAGAAATAGCCCTTCACCAACCATGGCATATGAAGTCAATGAAGCCTCACTGTGGTACTCTGCACAAGTTATAGATCCCTTATGTAAAGGGAAATTTTCTCCTGAGTTTCAAAAGGGCTGCCTCATTTTTGACTGTTTCAATAGCTCTGAAGACATATGCGCCCAGGTCAAAACATATGTTGCAGAACCTGTTGCAGAGAATCACAATCTTCAGTTGCACCAGTATTGGCATGGAAAGTTATGTCAGTGGCCAGAGTTAGCAAATTGTATACTGTCTGTTTTGGCATTGCCTGTCTCAAGTGTCAATCTTGAGAGGTGCTTTTTACCGATAAAAGTTTACATGGGAAGGAAAGCGGAAGCACGTATGACCAAAGAATCACTGTAGAAGTATTGTATAGTGTACTATGATAAGTTTGATTTGTAAAAATGTATTTGTTTCAAATTCTGTTTATTGAGTTTTAAAATCAACACAGGGATACAACACAATTGCAACATTGTCTTTGGAAGCCAAGAGTTACAGATATCACATGAGGGTTACAGCTTGTTCATGAGATCTTTGGCGGGCTGGACCTACTTGAAGGCGCAGTTGTAGCATATCACAATTGTTAGCCTGTAACATTGTATCAACCCTTCCTCCCAAAAAAAGGAAGAAAAGAAAGGAAAAAAAGGGGGTAGCATAGGAAACCTAATAAAAAAGAGAAAAAAGAACAATAGAACTTTGATGTCATGTTGCATACGTCATTGTTAGTAGTCAGGAGAGTAGGGCTTCTGACTCAATGGAGAGGCACCTTCTGAGGAGCAAGCCCCTGTCTGTTCCACTGTGACTTCATATATATGAAATAAATTGAGGGCTCTCAGCCGTGGGGCGCACGCCGTCAACGGAGCCCTTCCGACAGATATCCCACCAACGGGGACCCTATATACTCAAACCCTTTCCTGGAGTCTTCCACTATGTCGGTCATGCACTCCAGAGCCAGTGCCCGCCACAGCCACGCATGCCTTTGAGTTAAAGATGGAGCTTCGTGTTTTTTCCGTGCTGCAGCTACATCCATTTTTGCTGCCCCCAAGTAGAGCCGTAAACATTTACTTGGACCTCATTTACACTGTAAGTACATTGTCCATATACCATGCACTATCAGTGCAGAAAGCAAGCAATAATAAAAGCAAAAAGTTCCATAAACACTGGAAAAACACTGTTTCTGTTTTTTTAATGGTGCGAAAATGTGTAACCACTGATAACCACTGTTTTTTTAAGGTATTGAAATCACTTGAAAACACTGTAAAAACCCCACCAGAATTTACCAAAAATAGAAAATGAAAACAGGAAAGCCTAAATATATGTGACATAAATACAGTTTTTTGAACACAGACACTTAGGACTTTCGAAAGGAGGGAAATGTGTTGTTATTCTGAAGCCAGTGTGAAATGGTCCAACCATCGTTTGCACAATTTCCCTACTGAATAGGTGGTGACTAAACCAGAGTGTTGAGAATGGGAATAATGAGGGTCGGGTCTGCTTGCCCTAAACCCAAGTATGGACTACAGAAAATGAGCATAACAACCATTTGTGTCTACTGTTCACAATAACCATCTGTTTAGGTCTGAAAGTGTGGAATTAAATGTCCCATTCTGTAACATGCTATCAAGTTGTTCTTCAGTGTAATTTGTTAAATGTTGCCGACTGTCAAATCGACTAATGGAAGGAATGTTTGGTGCATTCATGTCTTTAATTTTTGACAGTCCTAGACAAGTAGTCTGCTGGACTGTGTCCTTCATGAAAATTCCAATAATCATAGCCTTTTACGGCTAATTATGTGACATACAAGTCTGTGTATATTTGCTTGGTTTGTGTAAGCATATATTTATTTGCTGGTATAGGAACACGTTTAAAATTAAAGTAATTCTGGTCTAATGCATAATTTCAAGAAAAATATGTGAATGTATGCTTGTATGTTTTGGAGATCCCTTGTGGGGTAGTAGGACAATGTACCCATTGCGTGTAATTAAAAAGTATGTGTTTAACACTAGCTGGATGTAAATAATGATAGAAGCAGAACGTTTCAATATAATTAGCAGAATTTATACACAAGTTCTTAGATTTTAAAACAATGTAGTATTCCATCTCCCAGACCATGGAGTTTCAATCTCAACATCCAAAATATCAGAATGTAACCCAGGTAAAATAACATCACCCATAGAAAGCCTAAAAACATAATGAATATGCAGTACTTCTCTGGGCTGAAAATGGCATACTGTAATTTATCCCAATCAAATCTGTCAGTTATTTGAATTGCTGAAATGTTCACAAGAGACAAATCTCCTTAGAGGCTATGTAAATATGAGTAAGACATTAACGGCTGGTCGACCAGTTTTGTGGCAGAGCATTCTGGAAGGTAATGATCAATTATTAGCAAAAATAAAACAGTAACACATCCAATCCAAGGAAAGGAAAAACCAAGGAAAGTGTTATTCAAACATATATCCAAGCAGGGACCAGATAAGTGTGTTTCAGCCATGGAAAGAAAACACAGGCACGTGTAGGTGGAGAGTCTAAAAAGAAGGTACTGTCAAAAGATTCTGATTAAAAGTCATTGGTTCTCACATAATAATCAGAAGCTGTTCATTGAAAAACAGGGGCCACAGTTGCAATAAGAGAACTGCTAGAGGCAATGAGTTTGGATCTGTATAATCAATATCAGCTTGAGAAGATGCAGCACTAAGTGCAATACTCCTTTCAGTCATGTGACTGGAATTTGTAGAGGTATTGGGAAACAACTGAAGGTCATTCTCCACCCCTAAGCTAGTGAGAAACAGCTTTGATGGTGATCACAAGCTGCAGAGGCAATTGTCTCTATGGTAGCAAGAGGAGTTAGGGAGTTACCAAGGACTCGACATGGCCTACTGTTTAGAGTCGGCCGCATGATGTAACTTGATGTGATCAATAGAGACAAAATATTTTTTTTAGAACCATCAAGCAGTGGCAATATGATAGTTCTTGTACCTTTAATGCTAAGTACTGGCACCAATGCTCAGTATGATGGGACAAATTCCCTCTTTACCGCAATCCTTTCTTGAACTAGATCCCCAACTTGTGGAATCTGTCCGGAAGGTGCTGGCTACTCATTGATTCCTGCAAAGGCAGACGTATTCAACTGCTGACTGGATTGGCTGCAGTGGAAGTTTGTAAGTCCACTTAGATAGCACAACAATCATTTATGTCAAAGGCGTAGCTTCCACCCCAATGTCTGGACTCCCAAAGTCTGGAACGCATATTTATTGTCAAAAAGGACCTCATATGGTCATCCAGAGATGTTTTAAGGATATTATTAAGCACTATTTGTGCCTCATATAGGTGGTAGATCTAACTTTGACTGTTACCTAATATTCTAGCCTTTAAGGACTGCTTTAAATCACAGTTCATCCTCTCCACAACAGAATTTCCCTCTGACCATTATGGAGTGGAGTAATGTATTTCTACACCCAGGGAAGCCATATAATCCCTATGCGCTTTTGAGATGAAAGCAGGGCCCTGGTCTGAGTTGAATATAGTGCATGCTTATGTTCTGATAAAGACTCTTTAATAACTGTTCAAATGTCAGCTAATCATTGTGGTCACACCGAGAGGAAGCCGGAGCAAGAATCAATGGCAAGTAGGGTAAATGTAAATGCACTATCTGAATTAAGAAGACCACAATGTTCCAAATAAATTCAGCCAAAAGGTTTGTTGGAAATCAACAGATGTGCCTGCAGTGGATTAGCCACAGTACAAGTTTTAATTTGTTTTAATTTGTTGACAGATGTCGTAACAAAGGATATAATATATAATATAATTTTCGGCGTATTTATATAAGCCATGCCACCAAATAACGTTGCTGTAGCAATAAAATTCTGGCTGCTACACCTGCATGTGCAGAAGCAACACCTTCATGTGCAGCTATCACTGAGGCTAGCCTGCACTCTTGGTTGGGAATCAAGAAATCACCAACGCTTGCAATTGTCCAAAGGGAATGCTCTGTCTAATGGGATGATACTTATATTTAACTGGAATGCCCCTAGGCATAGGGGTGCTGTCCCATGTAGCATTAATGGCAGCTATTATATCATTATCTACCCTCATCTGAGAATGAGTAATTGCAGCAAGTATTGCAGTCGCAACTGCAGATTTAACCTCTTTATCTGCCAAAGAATTCCCGACAATGTTTAGTGAATGACATGAGTCTGTGGAAACCAACCTTTAAGATCTGCTACTTTCACCCAAAGCGTTTTATGCTTTGTGTTGCCTTTATAATCTTTGAATCCATTTTGGCCCTAATAATGCAAAATGTCATTAAGAGACTGGACACAATAACATAAATCAAACACTATTATTGTGGTGAATTTTAGTTGAGACTTTTCCAGTGCTGGTAACATGGCTTTCAGTTCACCTGTGTAGTGCAGTCCCCAAGGACTGCGTGCAAATTGTTTGTGGTTGAAAGTTTCCATCCAACAACACCAAGAACAGTGGCGCACACCATTGAACATTGGTGCTTAGTATCTATACCAGGTTGGGCTGAACCATCAGTATAAACAATGTATTTATACGGCTCAAGAGGCAAAATATTGTGGGCATGAGATAAATATGCTCATATTTAATCAACTTTTGTGTCTGTGAAGATGGATCAAAGAGGAAGTCTACATCAATAGTTTTCAAGGATCTTTCCCACTGTATCCATCTAGGATGGAACGCTTTAGCGTTAGGAACACTAGCTTTGGTGACAGCCTCTAAGACTGGAATGGGAGTTAACAACAATAATGTGTTTCCTTTGTGGAAGTAGCCACTCTTTAAGTATAGCCATCTGAGCAACAGTCAGTATTTGTTCAGTGGATGCCAAATGCATTTCTGCACTGGAATATAAATGTGATGTATATGTAACCGGAACCTTTTCACCTTCATTAAAAGTAAACATAGGTAAAGCCAATGGCACACCCCAATTATACGGATGATTAAGTTTATTGTGTTTACATGGGTATGTAAGTGACATGTATCAAGCAAATAAGATTGTAGTGATCTGAGTATGGCTGTGTGTTCTGATGTCCATTGAGAAAAATCAGCATTGAATCAATTCATATAATCACTTCATAGTTGTGCATAATAAGGTATGTAGGCTCTGCCAAAATTAAGGAATCCTAACAAGGATTACAGTTTCTGTAGAGTATTTGAAGTCTGCAATATAGCACACTTCTCTAGGAAGTGTGGTACAATGGTTTTTCCTTCATGTGTAAGTTTGTAACCTAAAAATAGGACTCTTAGACGTGCTGTATTAGATCTCTGAAAGTTGAACGCATTTTCGGTGACTCCTAATATTGTGCGTTCCACTCTAGCCTAACGTGTGTGTAATTCATCATTCATCATCTACGGTGCAGAGACAGAATATTGAATAAAAAATATCAAGTTGCACAAATATCGATTCATTAATATCGTGGTTCAGAAATATTGACAGCAAGAATATCGTAGTCAAGAATATCGACTTAAGGTAAGTAATATCGATTTTAAAATATCGAAGTGTTTAGTATCATTTGCAAAACCATAGTAGTTAATGATATCGTTTTTTATTAATGTTATGTATTTTAGTATATATATCATATTTATGTGTTGTATGTTTTTTTGTATGAGAATTATTTGTATTTTTAATGTGTTACATTTTCAGTAGTTTTTAATTTTTTTTATTAGAATTTTGCGTTTTTAGTTCCGTAGCAGGTTGTGGGTTTATGGGGGAATAGGGTGGGAAGTAATTTATTTATATTACATGTATTGAATAATTCGTATTTATTAATACTTGTTTAAATGAGGTGTTATAGTGTTAAATGTGTAAAGTAATTTATAATTAATGTAATATTTGGTTGTTAATTTTAATTAATTGGTAATTAATTATGTTAATTGCGTAATTCATTTTAGGTGTGTGTTTATAGGCGTTAAGGGTGGGAAATAATGTATTTTTAATTTATGAATTAATAATTGGATGTTAATTATTAATTTCAAATAATTGGTAATCAATTATGGATATTGTGTGATTAATTGTAGGTGTGTGCTGTGGTGTTTATACCAGTAAAGGGAGGGAAGTAATTTGTATTCAATTATTATATAGTTGTTAAATAATGTTAATTATTTGATATTTATTTTGGGTAAATGTTTATTGTTTGTGCATTGTTTTTACTTTTAAAAGGGTAAAGGATGGGTATTAAATACAATTTAATTACTTTATTATTAGTTTTTAATAGTAATAATGTTTTTTTTAAAAAAAGTTTTGAATGTGTTTTATTAATTTAGAGTTTAATTTAGGTGTGTCTTGTAAATAATATATTGTTAAAATGTGTCAGGACTCAGTCCGGGATTCTGGCATGTGTCAGTGAATCTGGCAGTGACTGGTGCCAGGGAAGGCAAAGCAGGCAGAATACTGGGCACTGAGCTGCTCAAGATCACACAGCGAGTCAAAGGAGAAAGGGAATCCTAAGAGGAAGCTCTATACAGGAGAATAAGAGAGTTAAGATTCAGAAAGGACAGGCCCTCAGAGGTGATTTAGCATTCAGAAAAAACACACACAGGACGTTTATGCAAGACATATATATATAACAACATTATTAATAAAGGGAATGTGGGATAAAGCCCTCTGGAGCTCCACACGGTAAGACTGAACCACAGTAAGTTCATCATCCACAATTGCTGTTACAGATACTGACTGCAAATACCCTCATAATGGATATGCATGCAAAGGCATTGTCTATGGAGCTGATACCAATGGTAATGTTATAAATGTAACTCAAAGACAATGCTCATAGTATACAAGAAACCCAATCAAGGTTTTCAGCTGTGCCCAGGGATCCTGGTGACCAAACAGGAACACGCAAGGCAGTAACAGCAAAGGGGTAGAACTAAACACAAGCACAATAGACAAGGAGCTAGCAAGGAGGAGAGCTTAATAGGAAAGGAAGGAAATCACAGGACACACTTGGCAGAAAGCAAGTAACAAACATACAAGGTAATTAGAAGCAAGACAGAAGAAATAGAAAGATAGCAAAATAGGAACTGGAACCAAGGAAATTGTAAGAAAGGCAGGGACTGAAAAAGGATATATAGAGAAGTGGAAGCTACAAGGGTATACTAGAAAAGTGCAGATTCAGTAATCAATACAACAAAATCGTATTGATGAGAGTGCTGGGGCAGTAACAAGAATTGAGCTAAGGCTCAGGAGTCAAGGTAGCACTGCAGGCAGTGCTAGTTCAGGAACATAGAATTACCAGAGCTTCAGGAGTCAAGGCAGCACTGCAGGCTATTCACAATTTTTAAAGCACACTCAACTTATAATACAGTAAATACAATAATGTAAAAGAACAAGAAAGTAGTAGATTGGGCTTTTGTTTCTTCTTTAATGTAACAGGATCTTCCACTCCCTTAAGCCAACACATTTCGTCGTTTACAGGGTATGTCCCTACGACTTCTTCAGGGCTGGAAGTAATACAAATATCAGGGTTGTAGTATTCAGTAAATATACAATAACATCTTTACATGATGCAAGCCAAGACAACCAAACCCTGTGCAAAGGGACTAGTCAAATCAATGTTTGTGTTCAAACAGAAAAGAGTGAGTAAACATATTCATAACTATTCGCAAGATATTTCTAATGAATACATACAATTTTTTAAAGTAAATAAAACACATTGAAGGCCATTCGAAATGCATTCCTAATAGAAGCAAACATATTAAATAGTATATTCCTTAATACATTAAATAAGATAAACTAACATCCAATTTGCAGTACTATTGTGTATGTGAGGATTTTCATATCAATAATCAGACCATTGTGCTTTTTAAATAGTACTAAACCCAACTGAGTTGCATGCTCTCCCGAGAGTAAATATCCGGGAAACATGTATGTACCTTATAAATTCTTCCAAATGTATATCTGTAGGGATTGAAGGTTTACAAAATGTCCTTCAAAACCAGAGCTTGAAACCCATGAGGCAGAGGTCTTTCAATACATCAGTCGTTAATCCTAAATTGCAATACTTATAATCAATAGCTCTTACCTTAATATAAGATAATCTCCAACATTTTGTACCAGTTCCACTATATAACATCAAGTTCTCAATAATGATGATTAAATCCAATAACTGACCCTGTAATAAAACGTGATGACTTCATATCATGAACTATCCATTTAAATACCAACACTTGCTATATCTTACCGCAGCAGTAATGAGGTAATTATGTCATGAAATGTGATATTTTCTATTTCGCCATGGAGACAATCACTCCGAATAATATATCAGGTCCCTGAAGTACGGGACACCTGCAACAAGAGGTTTGGCAGGAGTTAGTGCCAGCTAAAGTGATGGAATCTGTGTAAAAAGTGGCAAATATCTACCGATACACGTACCTGTGAAAGTAGCAGCCGCACCCGGATACAGGTAAAGGCACAATGCCTTCCGGGTCTGTTGTACAAATACCAATAGTCAGAAATCAAAAAGGTCACTTCCTTATTTGAAAAAGATCAGCGCCATCTTAGAGTACAAACGCCCTCGTAATGCGCAAATATCAAAACCCCAATTAAACTAAAGAGTACGCTATCATAAGATGGCCAATATTACAAAATAGGGATTCTATATATTATTACGAATTCAATCAATATGTGAATACCACATGTCCAGAAAATCAAAGCAATATCTTCCTTTAAACTGAAAAATAAGCGACTTGTTTGAAAGGTGGCTAACGAAATTTCGGAGTATAGAAAACATCCTAACCTTCAAAGAATTAATTTGAAACGAATATACAGCATCTTAAGATGGTCAATTTCATACCATATGTTTTTCCTATAATACTAATAATTGGATCAGTATAATTCTAGAAGAGTAAATCCAAAACCACAATAGTCAGAACATACAAATTCTATTATAATAATATGCCCTATGCCCCCTTTCTCTCTGTCGAACTAAAATATATCCTATAATAAAGTTAATATCATTTAATTAATTAATCGAGTTAGATATGTCAATTGGTGTCAGTAAGTTAAATGGTATGTCCTGATTCTTCAATATTATGCCAGCGTTATCGAACTTGTATAGGATAAATTTGCAAATATGCATGTCTCTTAAATATTTAAATGCCAGTTCGTGGGTGTAACACCAACATTGGTGTTAAATCTGTGTATGTTGTATGTCTAATAGTCTTAACTAAATCCATGGTTAGTATGTCTATACTGGATAACACACTTATTTATATAACCAACATGGTACATGCCACATTAGTCGCCTAAGAAATATTGCAGTTCCTGATCAAAGTTTTGGCCGTCCTCTACAGCCCTCAGGCACATGATCCACCTTGCCTCATGCCTGCATAGTCTCAACTCTCTATTACCACCACGTGGATCTTGTTTTATATGTTCAATGCCATAAAACTGAAATGTTTTATTGGGACCCTGGGCAATGCAATTATGTAAAAGAGGTACCTTGTGTCATTCTGCTTGATTGCTTGCATATGTTCACTGACACGGTCCTTTAATGCCCTTTTAGTGCTCCCCACGTAAATTGTGTCACATTTACATAAAATTATGTATATAAATACTTTGTACCAAAGTTTATATTTGTAAGTATAGTATATATCTTGTCATTTTTACCTCTAAATTGTTAAGTCTTGTCTTTAGCACATCTACGCATACCGCAGTGACCACATTTAAAGAAGCCCTTGGAAAATTGTGTCAACCAAGGCTCAGATTGTTTCTTAACTGAGTAACTGGGGATCAATATAGTACCAAGTGTTCTTCTTCTGCGAAATGTGATCTGTGGTCGTTCGGTTAAAAATTCTTGCAGTTTTTTATCTGCCTTTAGAATATGCCAGTGCTTATTCAGGTTTAATGTAAGGTGTTACTGATGGACGTATAGGGGCAGATTAGGATTGCGGTTTTTCCGCATCCTCGGGGCCGGCGGAAGCCACCGCCGGCCAAGAGGATGCGTAAAAACCACAGCGGACTGACCAAAGACCCACCGCCACATTAGGATGGCTGGTGGGTCCTGGTTTCCGTCCGCAGCTTTTCCGCCGCAGTTGGCTTACAACCGCGGCGAAAAAGCTCTAATATGGTGACGGTGTCTCTCAGACACCGTCCGCCATATTAGGATGGGCTGTCAAATATGCTTTTCCGTGGCGGGTTTTCTGCCGTGGAAAAGCATACGGATCTTCACTGCAGGGGCCCGTTGCGGGCCCCCTAGGTGAAGGAGGGGTGGGGGGTGCACATGGGGGGTACCTATGGTATCGCCCTGCATTTGTATGCAGAAAGCGGCAGGCACCGCGCGGTGCCTGCCTCTTTCTGCATGCAAATGCAATGACTGCATTTTTAACATTGCCGCAGGTGCAGCTTGAAGCCGCACCCGCCGCAATGTTAAAAATAGAGGATGTGACCGGCAGGGTGGCGGTCACATCCTAATTGCACAGGAGGGACTTCGCAGCCCATGCGGACGTCCCCTCCTCCTCAGTGATCCCGGACGGACGCAAGTCCGTCCGCAATCATAATCTGCCCCGTAGTCTGTGATCATTCTAATAGGTGGTGTGGACTGTCTATTTATTTTGATAGGTTTTAAGGTGGATCTGCATTTTATCTTTAAGGCCCTTTCTTTGGCTATTAGTATGTCATTTTTCTAGTACCCTCTCTGAATAAACCATTTCTCATATTTCTTTGAAAAGGTTAAAACAATCCCACTACTATAGTCAACCTCATCCCGCTTGAGCGTGCGGGCCATCCATTGTTTTATGTCATTTTGATGATTAGATAAAACTAATTTAAGAATATCATAGTTCTTGGCCGTAGCTTAAGGCATATTCAAAGCTGCAACCTCACCCTCTAACTGTGCAATTTCAGTTTGTAGTTTGATCACTTTTCTCCCAGCATTCTCAATCAAAATCTCCATTAGTTTCATTGAGCTGGATGTTAGTTCCTTTTCCCAAATGCTAAGTAGATCTTCGTCCAGATCATCATACATTGGGATGATCTGGAAACAGAAACCTCTAGGGATCCTGTTCAGCTTTATATATTGCTTTAATGTGGCTCCACCCCACCACTTTGACATCTCCAAACGTTTCAATCTTTCTAGCCTAATACATTTATCACGCAATCCTTTATTTGTTGGTTGATTACCACTTTTGACCGCTTCGGTAACCGTGCTCCCTTTGCACAAGTTTTCAAATAATTCTGCTGCCAACCTGTCTCAATCCAAATTGTCACTCATCATGAATATGTACTGGTTATGTGCCTATAGCGCTGCCTGTCCTAAATCAGACTTAACTCAGTTGGGTTACCCTCCACACACAACTGAGTTAGCACTACAGGCAATGCTAGTTCAAGGAAACAGGAAATAGCTATAGCTTAGGAAACAATGAGTCAAGGGAGCACTGCAAGAAGTGCTAATCAGGAACAAGAAATACCTGAAGCACAGGAATAGGAACAAAGAAGAACTATAACTCAGGAAACAAGGTAGCACTGCAGGAAGTGCTTATTCAGGAATCAAGGAACATCAAAAGGTCAGGAAACAAGGATCGGTCTCACCGGAACACAGCTACAATGACCAACACTACACTGAAGGGAGCTGGGACTTAAAAGAACTCACAGCAATCACATGCATCAGGTGTGAACAGGCTAGCAGTAGCCAATCACAGGTAAGCTGAATCCCTGCACCCATCCTTGGCATGTAGGGGTGGAGATGAAGCAGTGAGAAGGGAATTCTAGGTAATGGAGTGTCAAAAATGAGACTGGCTTCGAGCATGTGCAGGCTGGCTTTCACAAAATTCAGCATGGGTTGGGGATGGATGACAATTTGCATGTAGAATCCAAATGACTGGAAGTCAGAATATGCATGAAGGGGGCGGGTCTGGAAGCTTATTAGAACACCCAAGAGCCCCACAATTCAGCCCCCTAGTGGTGGGCACAAGAATAGAGGGAGAGAATATTGACAGTACACCCCTCCAAAGACCATCTCTCAGAATCTGGCACTGGATTCAAAGCCTTTGCTCCTAAGAAGTAAGTGCATTTCCATAATAGATGTAGTGCAAGATACCAGAGGACTGCAGGAAAACTGTAATGTTCTGGAGGGTTGGAAAATAGGCACTAAATTAACAGCAGTATTTAGGGCAAAACTTGAAGAGTCCTAATCCAATGACAGAGGCTTAAAAGCCTGAATTAAAGGTCTTTGAATTCCTGATGATGGTAGGCTAGAGTAGCTCTCTGAAAACAAAGGCAGATTGAATGTAGGGTCAAAAGCAGATAACAGATTGGCAGGAGGCACAGAGGTCAAAGGCAAACTGGAGTCTTTAGATGCAGGTACAAAGAATAACTATAGCTCAGGAACTCAGGAAAAAAGGTAGCACTGCAGGCAGTGCTAATTCAGGCACAAGAAATAGCTATAGCTCAGGAATCAAGGAATATCATAAGCTCAGGAAACAAGGATTGGTCTCACCAGAACACAGCTATAATGACCAACACTGAACTAAAGGGAGCTCGATCTTAAAAGTGCTCACAGTAATCACATGCATTAGGTGTGAGCAGGCTAGCAGCAGCCAGCCACAGGTAAGCTGAATTCCTCCACCCATCCTTGGCCTGCAGGGGTGGAGACAAAGCAGTGAGCAGAGAATTCTAGGTAATGGAGTGTCAAAAATGAGCAGGCTGGCTTCAAGCATGTGCAGGCTGGCTTTCATAAAACCCGGCATGGATTGGGAATGGATGACAATTTGCAAGTAGAATCCAAATGACTGGAAGTCAGTATATGCATGAAGGGGAGGATCTGGAATCTTATTAGAACACTGGAGAGCCACCACAATTCAGTCCCGTGGTGGTGGGCACAAGAATGCAGGAAGCGAATCATTCCAAAATGTTTTTAGTCAATAAATGTTTATTATGTTTATTCGTTTTTTAAAATTAATAATATTTATTTCATTGATCATAAATTATGTTAATTGTGGAAGATTTTTTTTATAACTGTTGAAGTCTTTTGTCATCTGTCTGGTGTTATAGGGTAGGAAATAAAATAAATACATTGATGTATTAAATAATGTATTTGTTTGTAAATATTTTCTAGTTTAAAAGAATAATTTTTTATAATTTCTTTTTTTAATGTATATATATATTTTGTAGGTTTTTGTGATATGTCATTAATATTATAATATGTTTTCCTTGTATATATTTAATATATTTGATTTATCTTTTTTTAATATTGTTTATTTATTTAAAAGTTTAAAAAAATTATGTTTTTTTATTTTTATTTTAACTGTTTGAATGTAATTTGTAATTTTGGTCTATTCCCTACTCACTTTCCCTAATGTTACTCTCACAGGAGATGTAATAGTAATTTTCAACTTTCCCTACTGTTGCATTCATTGGAGTGGGAATAAACATTTTTACCCCTCCGCTATCCAACACTTGTCTTACTGTTGTGTTCAGTGGAGTCGAAATAGTAATGTTTACCCCTCCGCTATCCAACACTTTCCATACTGTTGCACTCTTTGGAGTAGGAATAGTTATTTTTGCCCCTTCGCCAGCCAAAACTTTCTCTACTGTTGCTCTCACTGGAGTGGGAATAGTACATTTTAACCCTTTGCTCACTTTAGTTTTAATATTAATTTTACTCCTCTGCTATCCAACACTTTCCCTACTGTTGCACTCACTGGAGTGAGAATAGTAGTTTTTACCTCTCCGCTATCCAACACTTATCCTACTGTTGCACTATTTGAAGTGGGAATAGTAATTTATTCCCCTCCGCTATCCAACACTTTCCGTACTTTTGCTCTCACTTGAGTGGGAATAGTTATGTTTACCCCTTTGCTATCCAACCCTTTCCCGCACTGATTGTATTGTAAAATGTAAGTTTAAATATCTTTTAATTGTTTAATGTTTTATTTATTATAGATTATTCTGTTTGTATATTTTAAATCATTAATATATATTGTTATTTTTTATATTATTTTAAACTTTTAATATAAAAAATAATAGTTTATTAATTGTTTCAAAATAAATATATATGTATAAATTATTACGTTAGTGTTTTTATTTTTTATTCAGTTTGTTATATTTTATTAAAATGGATATAACATTTATTTCATTTTGTTAAAATTATATTTAATATATTTAATATATATTATTTAATATGTAAATAAATGTCAATATTTTAGACATCTATATTTTTTACATCAACATGTTTTAGACAATATTTTTGTGCTTACTTGTTTAAGTATAAGAGTCAATATTTTTGTTGTGTATATTTTTTAATCAATATTTTTTACATCGATGTTGTGTCAGTGAACCATCAGCTACATAGGACAATGCATCTGGGTCAATATCTTGTGGGATTCATACTATGCGGGCAGAAAACAGTCCAGGACTGTTCAAATACCCCATGAGAAGTCTTGAAAAATCATGCTGAAAGCCGAATGTTGAGAATGCAGTTCAGTCCCTGCTTTCAGGTGCTATATTTTGGCAGAAAAAAAACATTGGAAATGTCCAAGGTTGTTTTGTATTTTTTATGGACTATATCACTTATATGTGCCATTCTGTGTGTATTTTGAAATGCAAATGTGCGTGTATGAATCTTTAAATGCCTCTAGTCTAAGGCTATGTAATGTGAATGATCTGGTTTCAAAACAGGAACAAGGGGATTATTCATTTAAGTGCCACAGGGCTGAGTTACTCCCTGATGCTCCAACTGGGAGAGTATTTCTCTAACAGATGCTTTAGCATCCCATTTTATATGATATTGTTGTTTCACTAGTGGGCTGGACATTATGGGTATTATATGATAAGCAGAATCCTTCTCCAAGCTGAAATTATTGCAATATAAAGCTAGGGCTAGTGCACAAGCGGTATACACCTGTTACAACGCAACTTTTACAACTACCTACTGTTACAACGCAACTTTTACAACGCATACCATTCTGCTGCATAGGCTTGTTATACTTTGTCGTCCTGTGGGGATGTTTGGACAAACTGTAGGGGCAAATAAACCTCCATTAAGAGAATGTCATGTGATAAAGTTTAATTTTTCCTCAATATTACTTGTGAGTGTGATGTATGTCACCCTCAATTTGTATATCTAAATTATATCATCTATCTGAAAGGGCTATATGCCTGCCTTGGGTTTCAACTGTAATGAAATTATTAGTTGCTGTCACTGCCAGAAACTCTGGGAGATTCCGGCGCACTATAGTGGCATCTGCTGCACTGTTTAGAAGAGTCACCGCCCACCTCCTGTTCAGGAGGAGAGGTCCCAGTATTTGCGGCAAATTTTGAGGTTATAGCCGCAACTTTCTTATTCTGAAATGGGGGCTTAAATTGAAGAGGTTTTTCTTCCTTCTTCATCTTCACCTCAGACGAGTGTTGTGAGTTCCTCTTTAGTTTCATCTCCTTTTTCTGTCTGTAGTCAGAATGCCCTTCTCTCTCATATTGCTTATCCGGTGAGTCCTGAAAGGAACGAGAATGATGAGTATCAGAAAGTTGATGCCCATCAGGTACTTTTAACTGTGTACAATCACGCAAACTAAATAGTTTGTCAGGGGACTACAGAGCCCGAGTTCCTCCTCGAGATTTAGTTTTTCTTTAGGTTTGAGTTTATCCCATTCTGTTTTAACAAACTCTGGGTTTAGCTTGGCAGTGTCCTCGTCAGAACTAGGTTTGCCATGTTGTGCTTTACTCGGTCTTGTTCCCAAATTATTGCGTCCTGTAGAAGAATATACTTCAGCAAAAATATAGGTAGCTTGTGTTCCTGGTTGAGCGGTGCAACCACGGTGGGCAACTAGCGTATAGCCAGAGAAACTGCTTTGCCTTTAATGTCAGACAGAATTATTCCAAAGACTATGGGAAAGTTTACCATTATTTTAATCCTCAGATCAAGGGCAGCAACTGTCCCTTGTTCATTCTGTATTTGTTTTAACACCTCATGCAAGTCTGTCATAGACTAAGTCAAGTCAAGTCAAATATTCTTTAATTGGATTTCATAAAAAATCATAAAAGAGTGGGAAAACCACCATAAAAGGAGAATACATTAAATGTACATTTTAAAAACTTGTGATAAAAAGGGAGAAGACAAGAAGATCATTCTATGAGCAGTGGACACTGATTGAGTTAAAAAGGTTAAGACATGCTGTCAAGGCAATAAAAAATAAAAATGTATAGACTATATGTGCTAGGGCAGCTTTAGTAAATTCACTTTTTGTTGTCCAGTTATTGTGCCACAATGTTAAGGAAGTTTATGACTCTACAAGACAGTTCGATTGAACACCCTCCAAAACATTGGATGACTATGGCTCTGATAGTCCTTATTTGTTCCTTCTTAAAGACTTCCCGAAGGACCATTTTTCATATTTCTAATAGGAAGGGGCAGATACAATTAGTTGCAATAATGACTCCTCCCCTTGTCCGCAAAAGGTGGAATTTCGGAGTCGGGACTTTTGTTTGGATTGACCATAGCTGCAGCAACGTTAAATAATGCTTTTTCCGATAGGAAAAATGATCAAACAAGAATGGTTGAGGTTTCAACAATCCTTGAATCACTGTCCATGCTTGATGATTTTTTTCAAGGCAGTTTTATCTGTCTGTAAAGAAAAACGTTTGATTGCTTTGTTCACTAAGGATTTGAAGGTGGAGTAATGATGAGCTAAAGTGTTGTCTTCAGCATCCCTCATCCTCCAGTAGTACTTGACTAGTGTTACCATGTCTGTCAGGGATCTGATTTTTTAGGCAATATTCTAATCGGATTTGGGCTTGTGAAATGTATTTGGGGATTGAAAACAGTCTCTTCAAAAAAGTGGATTGTGCTGTGTTTAGAACTGTTTCAGAAAAGGGGGTGGTGATGAACAGAGTGTCTGAATTAAGCAGACCACTCTTACCCAGTCCAAAGATCAGGGCTTGATCCATCACCGTTTTTTAGCTCACTGCACCATCCCAGCTCAGAACTTGACTATATGCAAATTAGTCTGACCCTGGCCCAGTGCATCATGGGAACAGGGCAGACCAAACTACCAAGCCAATTCTTATACTGGGAAGGAAACAAGCTAGCGGGGTTCATCACCACCCCCTTTCCTAAATCGTGTTTAGAACTGTAGTATCTTTAAGGATCAACATTTCTGAGCCGTATTATATGGAGGGTAGAAATATAGCAGCAATTACTTGTAACAAGTGCCCAGTGGAGCAGCCTATGAGCTTATTTTTTTGTATCTTGAATGCAAACTGCATTTGTTTAGCTTTTGTGAGTCCTTGATCCAGGTGTGGCTTAAAATTGAGATTACAATCTATTTGAAATCCTATATATTTATACGAATCCACCTGGATAAAGGGTTGATCATCCAGTTCCCAGGTGAATTTACAGATTTTTGATGTTTTGGAATGTTTGGAGAAACACATGCTACACCCATCTCTCCAAGTGTCCTCCATAATGTCTGAGTTGTGGTGTCAATTCCTGTCGTTTTAACTGGTTGATGATTCCCCAGAAAAGCTTGGAATCCCTTTGTTTACAGGAGTAATGGAGTTTCAGCCAGATTTGATTTGTTTGGGAAACTCTTTCTTGGCCAGCTTTGTGTCCCTTTTCAGGTCTTTTCTTGCTTTTGAGATTAAAAGCAGGAGTTTCTGAGAGAGATAGGGGCTCCGGGTCCATAATTGTCTTAAGGATTTGTTTAGTTGTTTTTGTTTCCCAAGACATTTGGTGAACCAAGCTGCCCCTGATGGTCTACCTGTTTTACTGCCATAGGACTGGTTAGAAAATGTATGATTTAGTTCTTTAATAAAGGACTCCCAGGCCTGTATGCTTAAGGGTTTGGTCTTAAATGTCTCCAAATTGGTAGTGCATGTGCCCATGATGTCACAGATGCTGTCCTTTTTCCATGTAAGGCATTTAAGATTGTAGCATTGCATGTCTTGAGGCAGCACATTGGCTTTGGCTGGTTTGGCGAGTTTCTTAACAGTGTGAAAGATTGTGGTCGGTGGCCCTATCACTGATTTGAAAGTTTGTGATATATGAAAAAAATCATGATGCGTGAATGTGTAATCAATAGTTAAGGCTGATTTTTTAGAGATCCTTGTGTGTGCCGCGGGGCAGTGTGTCAGTCTTTGACCGTTAAGCATACACATTGAAAGGTCAACAAGACGGGCCGCGCATCTCCTACTGAGGGTTTCAGGTCGATTAAAGGCCTAATGGGGTCCTTTATTACCTTTTTTCCTACATTGTAGTAGGTTCATATTTAAGTCTCCTGACAATATGATGTTACTGTACGGGTACCCGAACTTTAATGACCCCAGTGATGCGATTGGTTGTTCGGTTCTTGACCTATTATGTTTATACGCTGGGTGGGTGTAGATATTAAGGATAAGCAAACTATTAAGAGGCGGGCCTCGAGTATGACGCATAGCAACCAAGTGGAATCGAAAATGAAAAGGCCCCCCTTTGATCTCTCATGTTTGGTGACTTTCTTGTCCGAATTCAGAAATTACTGGTAGTCTACTAAGTGTGACGGGGTTAACTGCCATGTTTCTTGGAAGATGAGAATGTTGTACTATGTGACAAAATCCATAAAACCAGGATCCTCTAGTTTCGTACTTAGGCCGTGCACGTTCCAAGAGTAGATGTGACATAGACGGAGTACCATGTATGTTAGCATAGACTGCAACAACAACTATCCCTCAAGTGGTGCAGTCACCTATTATAGGAACCATCAAATGGGGTAAGCACATAGTCAATATTCTGTGCTTGTCTTGTGGTCCTGTAAGGGGAAACATGGCATTCAATTTGATGGACTGATTATTTTGTTTTTCAGGTCCAAAAACAAATTTTCGTCATGATTTGTGTGAATTGTGCCCGTAATTGAATGCACAATTGCAGGACTTAGGATCCACACATCAGGCAACTGAGATTGCCATACCAGCCCTTGCTGGGACTGCCAACAAGGTGAACACAACATATTGAGTTAAGCATCTATATAGACTGACTAAAGCAGTGTACAACTGTTGCAACTCATTACCATTGAGATTCTGTTAATTAGGGAATGGTGTATAAACAGTGAATGCTTGCCAGGTGGTAAGGGAACCCATGTGTACTGGTGCAAGCACATGTATAAGGGAGCCTCAGATTCACTTTTGATTTTCTCAATGTGAAAGGGGAAATTCTAAGAGCACATATGCTCTGTATTGTTGAGGTGGGTTAACATTAGTGTATTCATAAAGTGCCTGCATTAGCATCCACGTCCAGAAAATTGACACAAGAATACAAGACTTCTAAGCAATCCATGAAGATAAAGTCACTGCCTGCAATGCCAAGGCCATGCAAAGTTACATGTGAAAAGACTGCATACTTGAAATTGATATAGGTTGTTACTGTGACAATATTAAAACAGTAATGGAAACAAAGTGCAAACACAAATATGAGCAATATTTTGAAGGTTCATGCCTGAACAACCTACAGAAGAAATGATGTGCTTTCTAAAAATACTGTGGAGGATTTATCCCCAACACCACGGACGTCCCAGCTGATAGGTGTGAGCGTGCTATGGGCATGCACATTATAACAATAATAATTGCCAGTACTAATGATCATTTAAAAAACTGATTATGACGAAGGCACTGTGTAGAAGTAATACAATCAGTGGAAGGAGAAGTATTATACATGTTTCTCTTTTCTCTCCCCCTTTTTTTCTTACATTTATAGCACGCCTTTGGGGACAGAAAACATGCACGTTTCCACCTGTGGGTGTTATTTGAGAGTGGTAAGCTGGAGCTTGAGAATAGTGGTAGTCACTTGATATTGTAAATAATTGGTGTTGCTGAAGAATAGGAGATTACCATATTTCCTTTATTATTTCAGATCTCTATGGTCCTGATGAGAATCCCTACAACCTTTGGGATTTAAAACGCTGCAACAAAATATATATATATAGATAAAATTTTCAAAAAAAGAATTGGTTTATGGGCAAATTGTAAAAAAGCATCAAATGTTCAATATTGTGTATTGATGAGTCACCTTTTAGTACCAAATGTTGAATATACTGTGTGGCAGACCTTTTGCTACGCCATAGGCTCAGTCCTAGTGTTAGGGTGTGTGTATATATGTATATTAGGATGTATGAATGCGAATAAATGCGGATTGCTGTTGGTATGAATGATTGATGGTGTGAATATTTTTCTACTTGTCCCCTGAATTATTGTAAAATGGTGTCTTCGATATTTTGATTGTGTGTTAATAATGCTTTTTGTTACATGATAAATGAAAAATTGAAATAAAAAACGACTAAGGAGCTTTCAGATGTGTATAAATTGGACATTCTGAAATAAATCAGTTTTTTGAATGATCATCAGTACTGGCAATTGTTATTGTTATAAGGTTATATTGTGCTCAGCCTTGCTGATTAGAGCCATCCCCATTTTTGTTAATAATGGGCGTGCACGAGCATTACCCAGGAGACCTGCTGAATAAGTACCAGACCATCATTGGTGGTGCATGTTGCAGGGATTCTGCTTATAAGCAGAACTGAGGCTTGGGCAAACAGGATGTCCAAATGTAGGGGCAGAGTCTCTCTACCATGTCAGTACCTGTAGGCCCAAATCTGACTAGCTCACAGCACCTCGACTGAACTCCTTGCCTTTCCAGAGTAGCAGGTTATTTTGGCAACCTGAGAACATGAACCTCTAGTCTTGAAGAGAACTATAGAAACAGATCATCACCTTTTGTTTCTCACTCATGTGTGTCCATAGTAAACAAAAGAAAGACAGGAGGAACGTTTGCAATAGATTTATTAAAACTGTTGTAGTCTATTTTGAAACAGGTGTCCTGTGATACAACTAGGCAACTTAATCAACATTGCTAGCAGGCTGTAAACAATGAACAACCCAACCATGGCAATATATCTATCTAGGTCTACCCTCACTATATTGGCCATTATGATGTTGTGCGGCACGCCACCGCACGGCCGGCGGTGGCAGGCGGTGGCAATCTGCACGCCATCACAACACAATTTACCCCTGCCATATTGCTATGGCGGGGGTACCGCCGTGGATGGAATGTCCATTTGCCGCTTTTCCACTGGTCGGATTGCCGATTGGGCGGAAAAGGCCTACAATGTGGAGGCGGTGCCTTGCAGGCAGCACCATCCATATTAGTATGCCTAATTAGTGCGCACTGAACACCCAGCGAACATGGGGTACGGTGCGTACACCCCAAGATCGAGGGGTACGGTGCATACACCCCGTGATCGCAGGGGTACGCACCGTACCCCTGCTATCATGGGGTGTATGCACCGTACCCAGGGGGGCCATTCTGTACCTGTTTCAGGGCGAACTCTGCTTTTACGGCTCTTTTTAGCTCCCGTAGAAAAAGGGTCGTACGGTGCGTACCCAACACAAATCGTACTTGCCGGGTCGGAAAAAGCAGCCACAAACCGTACAGATGTTGCGTACAACGGGTTCCGAGGGAGATTCGTATGGGGATTTGATTCGTACGGTCTCTGTACAATTCGTACGGAGTCCAGCTTCTGGTACGAATCGTACTTCGTCGTACGTATGGGGGACGTTGCAGGGTACGATTTGTAGGGGAAAAACGCTCCGAACAGCTATTCGGAGCGGTTTTTCCCAAATCGGAATCGATCCCTATGTGTTTAACTGTAATGTTATAGTGTTAAATGTGTAAATTAATGTATTAATAATTGTTTAATAATTAGTGTTAATTTAAATGAGTGCATTTGTAATTGGTGATGATAATTGTGTAATTAATTTTAGGTGTGTGTTGTGGTGTTTATAGGTGTAAATGGTGGGAAGGGTGGGAAATAATTTATTTTTTATTGATGAATTATTAATTAGTTAATTAATTTAAAATAATTCATTAGTAATTAACTATGGTATTGGTGTATTTAATTTTAGGTGTGTGTTGTGGTGTTTTTAGGTATAAATGGTGTGAAGGGTGGAAAGTAATTTATTTTTTAAGTTTTAATTATTATATATTTGTTAATTCATTTACAATAATTAGTAATTAATTATGGCAATTATGTAATTACTTTTAGGTGTGTGTTGTGGATATTATAGTGTTAAATAATGTGTAGTCAATAAAAGTGTATTATCTTTTTTATTAATAATATAATTTAAATTCATTATTAAATATGTTAATTATGGAAGCAAATGTTAATGACATTTTTATTTGTATGGTGTTATAGGGTAGGACATTAAATAAATACATTGATGTTTTAAATAATGTGTTTGTTAACATTTGCTCTTTTTGAATAAATATTATTTATAAATGTATTTATTAATTAATTTGACTTAATATTTGTACCTTGTTGTTAAATGTAATTAACATCATATGTGTTCTTTTTATACGGTTAATATAATTAATTGTATTTTTTTTCAAATATTTTGCATTTATTTTTGAGATATTTTTAATTGTTTAATGTTATTAGTAATTTCTGTTTCTCTGCTATACAACACTTTCTGTACTGTTGCACTCACTGTAGTGGGAATAGTAATTTTTACCGCTCCACTATCCAATACTTTCCCTTCTGTGCACTCACTAGAGTGGGAATAGTAATTTTTACCCCTCTGCTATCCAAAACGTGCCCTACTGTTGCACTCATTTGAGTGGGAATAGTAATGTTTACCCCTCCGCTATCCAGTACTCTCCCTACTGTTGCACTCACTGTAGTGGGAATAGTATTTTTTACACTTCCATTATCCACCACTTTCCCTACTGCTGCACTCACTGAAGTGGGAATAGTAATTATTACCACTCCGCTATCCAACACTTTACCTATTTTTGCACTCTTTGTAGTAGGAATAGTAATTTCTACAACCTTGCTATCCAGCACTTCCCCTAATGTTGCAATCACTGGAGTGGGAATAATAATTGTTACCCCTCTGCTATCTAACTCTTTCCCTACTGTTGCACTCACTGGAGTGGGAATAGTAATTTTTCCCCACTGTTATCAGACACTTTTCCTACTGTTGCACTTATTGCAGTCGGAATTGTAAATTTAATTATTTTACTAGCCAACATTTTGCCTACTGTTGTATTTATTGTATTGTGAAATTAAATGGGATTTTAATTTTATTTTATTAGTTTAATGTTTTAATTAATTATAGATTATGTTTGTTTATTTTAAATTATTGATATATGTATATATTTTATTTTATATAATGTATTTTTTTTATAAATAAATAAAGATAATAGTTATTAAATTATTTTAAAGTAAATATATGTATATTTATAAATTATTATGTTTGCGCATATATCGTTTTTTTATTACGTTTTATTTTTATATTTAGTTAAAATGGATATTAAATGTAATTTATTTTGTTAAAGGTAATATTACTATTTTTTATATTTTATATGTATTATTTTACTTATATTTTTATATCGATATTTTTTACATATATATTTTTAACTTCAATATTTTTCATTTGATAATTTTGTATTTACCTGTTTAAGTATAGGGAGTTGATATTTTTACAGTCTATATATTTTTTTTTATATTTTCACAATCAATGTTTTTATCATCAACATTCTATCAGTGAATCTGGCTGTGCAAAGCAGAGGAAGCCTAAAACATGTAATAAGTGCAATCAAGGGAGACCCAAAATGGACCCAGAATGGAAATCACTACACCATCCCAGACCTCATCATCTGATTCCTGACCACAATTGATTCAGAGCGCAAAAGTTTCCTAGGGGATCTTAACTTCCACCTCAACGACCCTAGCAACATCAACCCAACCGACCTCCTGTAAAGCATGAGCAACATGAGCCTCAAGCAACTTGTCACTCACCATAACCACATCGCAGGGCACACGCTCAACCCTATTTCCACATCCAGCAACATCATAAGTACAATCTCATCTGGACTGACCACTGCAGCGTTTACCTCACTATCTCAAGACCTACCAACATGGGCACCATATCCTCAGACCCATGCGCAGAAACTGGAAAAATATATCATAAGAACAGTGTCAAATTGCTCTCTAATCCCGCTTCCCAGACACAACTTCCAACCAAGAACAGGCTATGAAGTACTTAACCCAGTGGATCACAGAATTCCAGACTCAGTCGCGCCCACGAGCCAAAGCCAAAGGACCTGCCAGAAGAACCTGCTAATTCATTGTGGAGCAGAAATTAACCAAATACAACTACCAGCAACTGAAAACAAAGTGTTGCACTAGCAAAGAGACAGGCGACCATACCACCTTCACGACAGCACTAAGCCAGTGCCACAGCCTGATGATAGAAACAAAGAAGAACACCCTATCGGACTGCATACAAGCCGGCACGAACCAACCTGGAGCTCTTCACCATCGTGAAGAAGTGCTCCAACCCTGCAGCTCCAGAGAACAACATCACCCCCTCCCAAGAACAGTTTAACACCCTGGCAGACTTCTTCCACGACAAGATCCGTCCTCTATGAAAACTTCATGTCCCAACCCTCTTAAGCCAATGGCATCTGCCTGCTTACATCCACAAACACAACCCTGCACACCTGCTCACCCATTGGGACCCTCTCACAACTTAAGCCACAATCTCCATAATGAAATCTGTGCACTCTAGAGCACCCACAGGTGCCTGCCCTCACCACCTGTTCAACGGCAGGAGCAAGATGATTAGCGATAAGCTCATGAAAGTCCTGAACACCTCCCTCACTCAGCCTTCTTCCCTGAACACTAGAAACATGCTGAATTGATGCCCCTTCCTGAAGAAAGCATCTTCCAACCCAGCAGAACCAAAGAACTACCAACCGATCCCCCTGCTCCCCTAGCCAGCGAAGATTCTAGAGAAGGCAATCAACCAGCAACTCACCTAACACCTGGAATACATCAACCTCTTGGACCCCTCTCATTCCAGATTCTGAGCCAACCATAGCACCGAAACAGTCCTGATCACAGCAACCAATGACATCAGGCCCTCTGCTCCACTGCAAAACAGGAGCCCTCATCCTCCTGAACCTGTCAGTCACCTTCAACATCATCTCTCATCACATCTTAATCAACAGACTTCACTACAAGGAATACAGAGAGACTTTCTCAAATGGATCGCCTCATACCTCACCATAAAGCCCAGTGAATTTGTCTTGCACCATTCACCTCTAAAACCAAGAAGATCATCTGCAGAGTCTCCCAAGGATCGTTCCTCTGCCCCATCCTCTTCAACACGTATATGACTCCCCTTCCCAGTACAGTAGGATCACATGGACTCAACATCATCTCCTACACCAACACCCAGCTTGTCCAATCACTGTCTGAAGACCCTCCCACCACCAGAGCTCACTTCCATGGATGTATGATGATCATCACCGACTGCATCAAGACAACCTTCTCAAGCTCAACACAGAAAATACAGAAGACCTCATCTTTGGGACAATACCTTGCTATAGGTGGCCTGCTTAACTTGGCCCATCCCCTGCCCCAACAGATCAATCCCACAACCTAAGCATCATTTTGGACAGCAAGCTATCTATGAAGAAACAAGTAAACTCAGTCTCAACTTCTTGCTTCAACACCAAAAGGACTGTCTCACAGGCTCTCATCACCAGCAGGCTGGACTACTGTAACACACTCTACGTAGGAGTCACCCCACACCTCATAAAGATACTACAGACAATACCAAACTCAGCAGCAGGGCTCATCCTTGACCTTGCCAGATGGACCCACATCACACCCCAGCACATGAAGCTACACTTGCTCCTGATCCAGAAGAGATGCCAGTTCAACATGTTGACCCACCCATACAAACCCCTTAACAATGAAGGACCAGCATAAATCAACAAACATATGACCTTGCATCAACCGGCCAAACCTCCCCCCGATCCCCTTTCTTTTCCTCACAGACAACCCCTGGATCCGTTGAGGCAACATCAGAGGTTGCTCCATCTCACACCAAGTGGCCAAAGCTTTGTAATGACCTTCCCCTGCACCTCAAGCGAGCCCCATTGCTCTGGCATTTCAGGAAAGGACTTAAGACCTGGCTGTTAGGAAGAACAGATCATTATGAAGCAGATAGCAACTCTAATGCCTTGAGACCCTCACGGTGATATACTGCAGTTTATACATCCTTGAATGATTGATTGATTGATACAACATGCTTATAGTTTTATACAGCAGCCATATGCATTGGGTGACAGATCCTACAGACACATTGCACTGACAGAAGAGGGTATATTAAGCGCCTTGAGACTTTTGTGAAATGTGCGCTATACAAGAATTTATGACTATGACTATGACTATATAGTAATAGTAGTCTCATACAAAATATCTCTATAGAATATAAAACATCATCACCTACATCAAAACATAACTGGCGTAGTAGCAGGTAAGAGCCCTTAGTTACCAGAAAAAGAACTACAGAGCTGGAGAGGTGAGTGTAGCAGCATGATATTTAGTCAAATAATATCTATAAATATGTACTGGAAATGTGCTCCATCTGCTGCTATACAACAGCCTCTAATTTCGAGAAAATGTAAGCAATAAATGTTTCCCAAATCAAAAGCTTTCTATTTTCATTCAGTACTTATAGAAATATACACTTGCAAATCACTACCCAGAGCTCATTACTTCCTTCTGCGATCACCTTGACTTGATGCAAGTCCTCCACTCAAAATCTAGAGGTGTCCTCATACCCCCCACATGTTCCTTAGCCCAAGCAATTATTACATATATAGATAACCTGGGCTTCTCTCAACTCAAAGGTTTTGCACTTGAAGAAGGTAACACACTTGACCCACTATTTTCTTTAAAGGCAAACATTACCATCTTTGAGTACCAAGTAATATTTTAATTACACTATGTCTTGCAAGTGAACTCAGCACAATATCAAGCTATGGGTAAAGGAAAACAGCAGTGCTAAGTTCAGCATGCAAAAGCAGACCATGAGCCAGATGAACTGATTCCTTATCCATTTAATCTAGTTTGCAGAAAATGACCACCCACTATGCATATTTGCATTCCAGCAGTAACTGTTTATAAAACAACTCACAGTATATATTAGAATGCTATGATTTGTCTAGGATTTTCGACTGCAGGGCAGGACTGCAATTCCCAGCATGTCATAGTTCAAAAGACATATTCCTGCTTATTGCAATTTTTTTGCAGGGAAATATTTTTATTTGCATTTTTAAAACAGTGCGAAACATTGTCCGGCAAAAATACGAAGTAAATTGAGCACAGTAGTCCTTCAGCAGAAACCATTATGATTATATCACAAGTATAATTACATCTCATTCCATCAATCGCAACATGGGCTGTCAGCAAGTGCATTCGTTCCAACGCATCAGCCCGAATCAGAGCTGGAACTATCATTATCTGAGGGTGGCTCACAAATGTCCCCTCTATATTTATTCTATGCCCCCCAGACCCTACTCCATTTTTTGGGACATCCTCTATTGCAGAACACTACCCGTTCTGAAATCATCGCTGCATCCATATCTTGCTTCCAAGCCGCTAGCGTAGGTGACTCCATCCTGCCCCATTTCTGCGCTATATTCCTCTTTGCCTTTTTAACAAAACAAGGGAGCCATCATCATACCTAGTGTCATCCAGCCCTGTCCCGAACGTGCGAGGTCATTGGGTTCCCATATATTTAAAAGGCAACGTCTGGGGTCTGGCAGTATGGAAATTTCTTCCGATTGAGACATGGTTCGCAGCACTTGAACCCAGTAGTGTGCAATTCTTGGGCAGTCCCATATTGTGTGATAAAAGGTCCCTACTTCACCACATCCCCGCAGGCAATATGGGTGTGCAATCCGTTTCATCTTATGCAATGTGTCTCTAGTGTAATATGATCTGTGTAATATGCGTAGTTGCACCAAGCGGAGATGCCCACTTCTTTCGGAGACACAATCGCCTCTTGCCACTCCCAGTCATCAATGTCTCCACAATCATGCGACCATTTCTCCCGTAAGGCCACTAGTGGGTCAGGTAAATTATTTATTAGCTTACGATACGTCAGTGATGTAGCCTTTGATGGCATATAGTCCGTGAGTAGTCTGTCCTCGAGAGGGGATGCCTCTGGGATGTCCTTTTCAGGTGTCAGTGTCGTTGTTAATGCATGACTTATCTGCATATACCAGAAATGTTCTGATGGTGCCAGGTCATATTGTTGTCGCGGTGTCTCAAAGGGTAGCACGTGTCCCTTTTGCCATAGATCCCCAATGGTTTAGATGCCTATAGCATCCCAACGGTCAAAGCCCTTGGATTGTCTGAGTTTCCCCAGCTTCTTTGTGTCCCATAACGGAGTTAACTGTGTCAACACTCCCTGCCATCCCAACCTGGTCAGTGCAGCGTGCCATATAGTGAGTGTGTGTTGTTTTGGGCCAAACTTTGTGACGATTAGGGATTTATCATAAAGGGGGGCCAGCATATCAGAGAACTCCAACTGTGCCCTGTCTGCCTTTAGAGCTGGTTCGGACTGTGGAATATGCAGCCACTGGTTAATAACCTTCAACTGTGATGCCCAGTAGTAAAGGCCGATGTCCGGGAGCTCTATGCCTCCGTCATACCAGCTTTGTGTTAGCTTGGCCTGTGCTATACATGCGGGCTTATGACCTCACAGTAACACCGAGACCTGTGCTGCAATTGTTTTAAAATATGTGGCAGGTACGGGGTATGGTGTATTTTCTAAAATATAGAGAAAGCGGGGTAAGGTCATCATTTCAAAAAGTGCTGCCTTGCCCAGCAGGGTCAGCGGCAGCGATTCCCAATGCCATATGTCACATTTAAGACGATCAAGGGGGGGTTGTACGTTATGTGCATGGAAGTCAACCGGTCTAGTTGTGATGTATATCCCTAGATACTTAAACCCACCTTCTGCAGTCCGTAATGGACAGGCGTCCGGTAAACGTGGTGGGGGCCCAAGCAGTATGTACATGGTGGATTTAGACCAGTTAATCGAGTAGCCAGATGCTCAGCCGTAGGCTGTGCAGACATCCAGAAGAGTGTTAATAGCGCGCTTGGGAGAGGTGAAATATAATAGGATATCGTCTGCGTATAGGGATACTCTATCTTCCCAATCATCGGTCCAACGGAGGCCCCTGATAGTAGGCTCCCATTTTATCCATTCCGCCAAAGGTTCCAAAACCATGGCAAACAGTAACGGGGACAGTGGGCAACCCTGACGCGTGCCTCTAGAAAGAGGAAAGTCCGCTGAGATGTGGCCGTTAGCAGTAACATGCGCCATGGGCTTTTCATACAACAGGCAGATCCAGACACAGAATTTTGGACCAAAGCCAAAATGGCATAGCACCGCAAATAAGAAGGGCCAGTGGACCGTATCAAACGCCATATGCGCGTCCAGGGATAATATCACTTGCCGGTTCCAGAAGATATTCTGCGCGTGCCAGTATGCCATGTACTCTCCTTAAATTGAGTGCTGTGTTCCTGCCGGGCATAAAGCCAGACTGGTCTTTATGTATGAGTTTGGGAAGATGGGACATGAGACGCAGCGCCAACAATTTAGCAAGTATTTTAGCCTCGGCGTTTATGAGGGAGATCGGGCGATAGGACGTACACTGGTCAGCCGGCTTCCCTTGTTTTAATATAGCTACAATAGTAGCCGTGTTTTGATCCAATGGAAGTTCCCCTGCCTGTAGGCTTTCTTTAAACATATTCAGCAGATGTGGCGCAATCGTGCCTGTCAGCTGCTTGTATAATTCAACTGGTATACCATTAGGTCCCAGTGCCTTACCCGCCTGTAGTGCCTTAATAGCTAACTGCACCTCATCAGTCTTGAGGTCTTCGTCTAAGGCTTGGGCTTCTGCCGCGGTTAATGTAGGCATTTTAAGGTCTTTGATGTAGGTGTATGCCTCTTCCTCCAAGATAGTGGATGTAGAGAAGTATACCGTCATATAGTGCTGTGCTAGCATGTGAACTATTGTATGTGGATCCCTAGTAGGGTTCCCTGCCTCCACCGTGAGTTGTGCTATCCACCTGCCCCACCTGTCACGTCTGTCCAGCCATGTGAGTAATTTGCCCGCCTTGTCACCTACCTCATAAATTTTGTGTTGTGTATGGGTCATTTGATGCTTGACCCCTTCAGTCAGGTGTGCTCTGTGTTGGCGCTGTGCTACTTGCAAACTGTGTGCCATTGGGGGGTTCGGGTCGGTCTCATGCTGAGTCTCTGCCTCAGCCATTGCCGTTTCCAAAGCTAGTAGTTCCATTTGCCCTGTACATTTGTGCGCTGTAATGGAGACTATTGCCTGCCCTCTAATCACTGTCTTGTAGGCCTCCCATAGTGTGATAGATGAGGTCACGGAATCAGTGTTGTCTTGGAAGTAGTGTTTCGTCCCCGCCTTCAGCTCTTTCCTAATCTTATGATGGTGGAGGTAGCCAGAACGGATCGGGTAGGTCTGATGCCGCTTGGGCTGATGATGTGCATAACTAATCAGCAGAGGAGAATGATCTGAGATGCCCCGTGGCCTGATTTCTACATTTACAACAGTGCCACCCACCGAGCCCAGAAAATAATCAAGTCTAGTGAGACTATTATGCATGCTGGAATGGTAGGCAAATTGGCGTTCCAGAGGATTATACTTCCTCCAAAGGTCCACGAGTCCCATAGCTGTCAAGAAGCCCCCCAACCGTGATGTACCCGACACGTCTAACCAGGGAGGGACTCTATCCACTAGGTTATCAGCCACCAAATTGAAATCTCCCCCAAAAAGTAAGTCACCTTCCGGGAGCCCCTGTAGGAAAGTGCTGAGGTCCGCTAGGGCCGTCGCCTGCAAGGCTGGTGGTACGTAGACCGAAACAATATTAAAAGGCTTCCCCTCCCACTGTGCGTGTATCGCAGCAAATCTACCTGCGTTGTCAGATTTAACGGACTGTATGAGTAAAGGGAATTGTTTTTTTACCAAGATGCCAACTCCTCTAGATCCGGAGGTGAATTCGGAGTGGGCCACCATCTTAAAACCCCACCTGTCCATTGCCTTCGTAGCTGTGCCAGTGAGGTGTGTTTCCTGTAGGAGTACCACTGCCGCACCTTCCCTTTTAATGTATTTCAGAACCATGCCTCGTTTAATTTTATCACCCAGGCCTCGAACATTCCAAGTGAGTATAGATAGGGACAGGGTTACCCCATCAGAGCCTTCCCTTAAAACAGCGTGCGAGTCAACCCCCATCATCAGACTTAGAGTTCTCAGGGCCCTTGTGGACCTGTGTGGGAATGATGTGACAATCAGTTTCTGCGAACCATAACACTGTGCCGTTCATTGCATATCCAAGCATCGCATGAACATAAAACATAAATAACAACAAACTTACCCCCCCTCCAACCCCCCTCCCTACCTTCCTAACTCCAAACTGCCCACCACCCCAACTCAGCAGAGTGCTCATTATCCCCGTCAAAAAACATTGTTGCTTATGAGAGCATGGGGGGTGAAAGTCCAAGGAGGACCAGATAGAGCCCCAACAGTTCCAGAGTCCCGGCTCATCACCAATAGTCTCGTTAGTAAGTAGGGGAGGTGAATGCCAACCAGCAACGTTCAGCATTATAAGACACATTTTACAGAGGAAAAAGATAAGTACTTCCCTTGTGCCTGCAGGAGTCATTCCCCAGAGTCTTTGGTCATGCTGTTCCCATCTCTCTCCTCCTGCTCGGTTTCCTCAGCTTCATCTGTCTTTCCTTGTCATCTACGCCGCCCGTTCTGTCTACCGGATCCCTCCGCCGGACGCCACCCTTTGAGCCAGTCATGTGCCTCCTCCGTAGTATCACAGAACCAGGTTTTTTTATCAGCCACCACTCGGAGGCACGCCGAGAAGAGCATGGAATAGGGCAATTCACAAGATCTCAGTGTCTTTTTCACCTCAAGGAAACTCCTGCGTCGCGCTGCCACCACCGTCGTGTAGTCAGGGAAAATTGAGATTTCGGAATTCTGGATCCGTATGGGTGGTGCCACCCTCGCCATTTGCAGAATAGCGTCACGATCCCTGAAATTGAATATACGAACCAGAACAGGTCTTAGTCGTGCCCCGGGGTGCGGGCGTCCACCTGGTACCCTGTGTGCCCGCTCCACTGAGAAAACTTTAGAGAGGCCTTTCGGTTGCAGTGTGTTTTTCACGAGATCCTCCACATAAAGGTCCATGGCAGGTCCCCCTTCCGATTCCGGAGGGCCAATTATGCGAATATTATTGCGTCTGGAGCGCCCTTCTTGTTCGTCCATCTTGTCCGCCAGTAGTTTGTTGTCTTCCTCCAATTGCATTACGCGTTTAAGCAATAATGCAGTGTCTGAGGTGAGTGACGTCGTGACCTGTTCCACCACAGTGAACCTAGACGACATTTTCTGCAGGTCTGACCGCAGAAGTGTCACGTCCGTCGAAATCATACCCACCGTGGTTTGTACCTGATGCAGGGCCGCCATGATGTCCTCCAATGTTATTGCGGGAATACTACCTCCCTCCGCACCTTTTGCACTAGTCCTCTTTTGCTCTGGCAGTGGGGGAAAGTTTTCAGTGTAGGCAAATTTATCAAGCTTGCTTTGTTGGGTCCCATGAGTACCTCTGCCGCTCATTGTGAGAGGAGCAATGATCACTGCTCCAGGCCACACTAAGGAAGCTTGAGGGGCGCGTCGTTGGAGTTTCAATACTCCAGGCCGCGTGGAGGGCAGTAAGTTCCCGCACACGAATTAGTGCAGGTTCAGTCGCCACCTAGCTTTGGTTTCAGGATACGGGCAGCTCTTCGCCTTGCCCCGTCCCCCGCACACGCCGTCAATGCACCGTGGAGGTGCTCAAAACCGGCCCCATGGTACAAGCAGCGTCCGTCCAGCCACCTTGCCGTCAGTTCGGTACCTGCAGGGGCCCCAAAGTCCAGTTCTGTGCCCCTCCCAGCACAGGTCTGCCCAGTTTTAATGTTTGCGGGGGGAGGGAGGGGGTGCCGCTTCTAGCCCAGGGGTCGTTGCGCCACAATAATCAGCAGGAAAGTAGGTATGCGTCTGAAGCCGTTGATCCACACAGAAGGGCGAGTTCGGGCAATGATAGGCCTTGGCGCCAGTGGGGGATCCTCAGGCTCCGCGCCTCTTCAGGTCGGAAGTGCTGCGTTTATTTAATAATATTTTGCCCTATCGACGTGTTGGGGGCAAGGCCGGGCGGGGGAAGGCGACTTGAGGGGCAGCTGCACCACTCACCAACCGCCGGCCGCCTCAGCTGCACTCTGTAGTCCGGTGCGCTGTTTGTCGACGGCGTCCTACTGGTGGGTCTCCCAAATTGAGGCCGGTGCTTGTAATGCGGCTGCAGGCCGCAAACTCTCCTTCGATGCAGCTTCCGGCTCCGAGGTCGCAGAGGTCTCGGAGTTGGATCCTTGAACGCCAGTTCACCTCCACCACAGATATTTCGAGCGCTGGGCTATACTGGAACAGGATAACTGTCCGGATATGTAGGGGGAATCGGTCTCATCCTCGGAGCCTCAATAGGTCGCGGCCATCTTGGTTAGCCGCCAGCCACGCCCACCCTGCTTATTGCAATTTTAAGCAAATCCAGCCCAGTGCCGTCTGTAATTTATTTCTAACCATTGGCTTGCCTCCTAACTCTTTCAGAACTGTCCTTCTGGAGTAAATTAGAAGTATCTCCCATGCCATTGACCATGTAACACCTCTCAAATAAAAGGTGCTTCCATTTAGGAAACCTAATAAGTTGGCGCCTAACCAAGAGAATCATTGGCATAAAACAGACTCTCTCACTAACCATTTGACATTGTGTGTTCACAGTGTCCAAAGCAACTGAAGAAATAATGCATGCATTGCTCTGTACAGTTTGGGCCTAAGTATCTGTGCATCATCGAACAACATCCTCATTAGTACCTCAATTTGAGATAAGGTAATCCCTCAATCACCCATTGTGAAAACCTCTGTTTAAGATCCTGAAGACTGAAGTAACTACCACCCATTTCCCAGTTTCCCATGCTTTATAAAGATCCTTGATACTTCTTCCACCAGAGACAACCCTAACATGGAGTAAAAGATCTTGTCAGTTACTGTGAATCCTTATTCAGGCCATATCATCACAATCCAAGTGCCATCATCAACATCTGTGAAGAACTGATCTTCTCCAGTGTCATAAAGCCTATTGTATGTCTTGCTCCAACTCAAATATTCAATAGCATTTAAAATTGTTAACTTCAACTTTTCACTGCCTCAAAGGTACAATTGGATTAAAGGGGGTGGTATTAAAGCAATTAAAGTTGGATCTATTGGCCCTCACACAACAATTGAAACTTTATATAATTATAACAACCACACATACGAACAGCTGAACTGGGTTTCCTCAAGGTTCGACATTATTCAATACACAATAGTCCCATATTAAACTTATACCTGCTTAACTGCTATAAGTATGCTGCTGATGTGCAATTTCATATCAACTTGCAGAAGGGAGTTGGATGAGGCTATCACAAAACCACTATTACATGGTAATTTGTTCTTGGATGAATTTGAATTACATGTCTCAAAAGGTTTGAGATCCTAACGTATGATCAGTGGAATTATTTCAATTCCTATTTAGCTGTCTTCTTTCAATGTTGACTCCTTGCCTACACATACAGAAGCACATTTCCTTTAAAAACAAGGGTCAACCCTAGTCTACACAGTTTTGATGCCCACCTCTGACTACTGTAATACAATGTGCCACTACAAAACTCTCTTGATAGTCCAAAGGGTCTATAACTTTGCATTGTGACTAATCCTTGCAATAAAGCATGCTCATCAAATAACAGACGCATAAGGTCAGCTCACATAGATCTGTTATGCATCTACAAAAACAGGTTTATGCTTTGTGGAGAAGGATTCATTTACATAAAAAATTCTAATAATTTCAACTGTTTCTCACATTACATATTGTTCAGAAGAGCTTTGAAAATGCATATATTCTGCTGTACCTACAGAGCCTAAAAATGACTGCTGGCTTTTTCTCTAGTGGTGCAATTGCATTTTTCATGTTTATTTCTGCCCTTACGGACTCAATAATGACTTAATCTCACAACTGTGTGAATGTTTTACAAGTTTGTAAAATAAAAAATATGCTATTGCCCCAACAACAGGCAAAGCATTACAGTCCTGCCTATTATCACATATATGAATATGCTATAATCATATTTCCTGAACAGCTTTAGATGCCCAAGTTTATCCTTTTACTCCAAACTACTGTTCAAATGTAACTTTATTTTCTTTTTTTAAAATCTGTGTAAGGAGTTCAATGCTGGGGAAGACAAAAAACACGCCGAAATAGGGCAAACCTTACACCCACAGTAAGAGCGGTCAGCAGTCTAGCAGTTCTTAAGAGGAGGGCGGAAGAGGTCCTGACGTCACCCACAGGAGACAAACAAAGGGAGGGAGACGAGGAGAGAGAAAAAGTCGGCGGTGGAAGGAGTGGAACGGAGGAGTCCAGGACGGGGGCAGCGGTGCGGGAAGAAGTGAGCGGAGTGACGGAGGAGTGCAAGGAAACAGGAGAGAGCAGAGACTAGAGAAGAAGAGCCGCTGATATTGGCAACCAACTCGGTGGCCCAGAAGAGAGGGAGGACGCCCCGGGTCCCTACGCCACGGCCCGGAGCAAGGGTCGTGGCTCCAGGCGAATACCCTTGGTGGGGTGGTGGGAAGGTGTGAGGTCTTAAAATACGTTATTAGGTGAAAACAATAACCGGAATCCCCCTTATTGCACCTGATTCCCCCCTCACTAAGGCTGGTGACAGTAGCACATAGCAGTTGAAAACCGGATACCTTAATACTAAAGCGTGATTATTGTTTATTTTCCCCTTCCTTTTTGCCACTGAGTGCCCTAAGAAGACGGAGGGACCCGACTAATACCCAGGATCTGAAAAGCCTGAGGAGACAGCCAAGAAGAATCCCTATGAAAACCCATGTTTCATTTATATTTTCACACTTCTGACATAAAGGATAATTTTTTTTGTGTTTTATTTAAATTCAGTCTAAAACTTATGGGACTGAGATATCGAAGAGTCCAAAATCCAGTGTCATTTAAAGAATAAAAATCCCAAAAATTCCTACATAACATACAAGTGTGGTGTATCCTTCAGTTTCCTGTATCCCCGTATCGTCTACAACCTGTTTTATTGTTTTTTGGTTAACAAGACCCGTACGTGGTCAAAAGACTCATATAGCAGATTCTGAGACATTGTAAATAATAATACAATTTACATGCGGTGTACAAATAGACAACATAATAATACAGCATTTGCCACTTATGAAATGTACACATGTGCTAATGAGCAGGTATAAAGTCACAACGATTGGCCTAAACACATAGGAGACATTATTGTGTGCTCGCTGAGTATTCCCTGCATGGCTGACATGTGATGGTAGCATATGTGTAAGCAGTTTTTCTGCAGATCAAAAGTGGAGTACATCAAAGCGATGAATGAAGGAGAGGAAAGTAACAGACAAAGTGAAATAACAATACGAACCAGCCCAACTGGGGTCTCCCCAGCCCCCGCCATCCCAAAATCACCCAGACTGAGCATCAGTGAACACATTCTCTGCCAATGATCTCAGCAGCTCCTAATTATTAGTAGGCGCTTAGCACAGTGCTAACATCTTGCCTGTCTAGTGCAGAGAAGCAAGTTAGGTTACTGCACTTGTCAAATCCATTCCTGTCACCACATCTGCATGCTCTATGTCTAAGTTATGGAAATCATGTAGTATGGGTTCCCTGGTTGGTGCTGATAGTTATCGTAAATGGCCCTAAAGTTCTTTGTGTAGTGCAATTCTCTCAACTTAACCCACACCAGTGGCAACTGCCAACAGGCCACCAATGGGGGAGGCTCAGGTAATTTTCAATGTCTGGTGATCAGACGGTTTGCCATTTCCAGTCCGAGGTCAAGAAAGTGGGAAGTGACACTCTGACTTTTGCTCCTGCGAAAGAGACCTAAGGTGCACATCTCCCATGTGTGTAAGTTTGTGTGGCCTGTACAGGTGGTCAGTTGTGTGGTTATGTGCGGACAGTTAGTGAGGAGGTCAGCATCTAGCAAATCACATCTTGGGCAACGTTCATCAGCATTCTGAAAGTATCTGTTAATTTTTGCACGGGTTAGATAGGCTTGTTGATTTATATAGTATTGGATGAGATGGAAGCAAGCAAAATGGACCGGGCTCTCCATCACAGAAGAACACTCCCTATCTGTACAGGGTGAGGCCAGTTCCTCTTCCCAATGCTTCCTCAGGGGTGAGAGGCATTGCAGTGTGCCAGCACATGGAAGCCGTAAATAATCTCGTAAGATGCTGACCCCTTGCAATAACATGGAGCTGCTGCACCATGAGGTGCATGGGCAATTCTCTCGACATATCTCTCTACCTGCCACCCAGGGTCGCAAACAGTGAGGTATATAGCAGAAAGTGACCTGGAGGAAACCCCTTTTCCCCTGCCAGGAAAACATCTGGAACCAGCTCACCGTCTCAATAGAAGACCTCCAGCGTTTGTGTAATGGCAGTAAGCCAAGCAGCATTCTCCGGTGGTGAGGTGGTGACATTGCCTCTGGGCAAACTCAATAATGGCAAAGCTGGTGCATCCAGGGTAATGAGACTTGTAAGATACAAGCTACATTAGTAGCACCTATGTACAACCCTGCGTAGCAATGACTCTGGTGGTTTTACATGCATCCCGGGGTAAAAGAGTCAGAGTCTCACCGAAAGAGTCCAATGCGGTGATATCTGTGAGCTGCTTACCTGCCACCCATTTAGCCACCAATTCAAGCTGAGAGGCAAGATAGTATTGTTCCATATTGGGTACTGCATGTCCACCTTGATCCATAGGCAAGTATAGTTTTGCCAATGCTACCCTACAGTGAAACTTGTTCCAGGTGAACTCTGGCATGGGTCCCACAAAGGAAAGGAAGTATGAAGGTGTGACATATGGTAAAAATGGATGTATGTCGTTAATACGCATGCTTTTACAAAGCATGCCTTTACCACGCAGGTTTTACAACGCAAGTCATTACGATGACTTGCGTTGGGGGTGCTGGATAGTGAATAGTTTAATTTACTATTCCAACTCCAGTCCCCGTGGATAGTAGGGAAGGTTTTGGATAGTAAATTAAACTATTCCCTATCCTACAGCACCCCCCAGCGCAAGTGGTTGTAACGACTTGCATTGTAAAACTTGCGTGGTAAAGGTACTGCGTGGTAAAAGTTGCATTGTAAACGCTGTTCCCCGGTAAGAAAAGTGAAAAAAAAAGTAGTCAAGGCAGGACCACCATTTTGAACAGAGCTACACAACTCATGACAGATAACAGAACTGTGCACCAGAACGACTTCTGAGACCTAATCGTGGTTGTGGTCTTGGTAAGATTGCCGTCCAATATGTCATCTGGCTGATGGTATATCATGGTCCCTAAGTATTAAAACATATTGGGTTGTCACATTACTGGGACCCAGCTAAGGGAAAATGTGGGAACGGGGAACAAAGGGGTAAATGGGAACAAACATGATATTGGCCCAGTTAACTACCTCAAGTACTGGCTGAGGTAGGGTAGACGTCGAAAGGATTGGCTCATAAAGAGTAAGTAGATTAGGAGCTAACATAGGGGCATATGCCATATAATATTAAGCTGGCAGACCATCTGTCCCGATGACTTGCCGGTCACTATGGCTCTGATGGCTTTGCAGATTCAAGTAATGTTATTTGCTCGTCAAGTTCCCTACGCTGCTCAGGCATGATGGTGGGGAGGTGGAGTGTGGAAAAAGAAGGCTTCCAGATGATCCAAATCAACGTCTGCAAGCGATGTGTACAGTGTGAGGTGTACAGCCATATCAGTTCTGTGTCGGTTCCGCATGTGTTTCATGCTGAGTATAAAAGGGGCACCATGCAGATGAGGTCAGTGAGAGAATGGGTTATGTAAGCTGATCCTGGTGTATCAGTCATGCCAGGAGTCAGCCTATGTGATAAGATTTTGCATGGGTACGTGAAGAGTGCACTGATAATTCAGACGGTGGTCTTTCTAGTAAGGAGGTGTGTTCGCATTGTGCCTCTGCCATTGTGCGTATGTCTGGTCAGTTACTGATTGCATTTCAAAGTGAATTAGTTTGCACTCAATGCGTGTCGTGTCACGGTCTCATTTTTTATGGGTGATCAGCCACAGTCAGCTACCCATCATGGTCAATTTAAAGGTATCCCATTCATTCAGCCTGTTAGTGGCAGAGTCATTTTCAGACACATGATAGACTGCAGTGGCTGTGCCAAAGGATGCGTGGAAGGGTGAGTCCTTGAACTATAACTCGCGTGCCCGCAATCCACTGCTGATGATGTCACATATCACATCATTCATGACATGGTCAGTGACATTACTGATGACATCACTGATGACATCTCAAATGACATCACTGATGACATCATCCGGTGAATGTGGTTTGTTTCGATATTTAAATAAGTAAAATGAAAGACATTGAATCTGTGGGCTTTGTACAAAATTTGGAAGGCACCCAACCACGCACAATCTTAACGTTAAAAACTGTTTGTTTAGTGGATCAAATCATGCAGGAGCAAGAGATCTTTCAAAGTTGGGGGATAAAAATTAGTAAACATATGCCCAAGCCTTACCCGACTCTGTTTAAAAAGGAGGAACCTCCAAAAAAGTCTCCAAGGGAACCAAAGAACAACCCGGTGTACTCTATATTAAAAAACCCACAGGGTAGTACACAACAGGCCAATGAAGAGAGCACGGAAGAAATAAAAGTTGTAGAATTTAATCAAATAAACGAAAATTGGATAAGGACTGCACTACATGACAACTGATAGGAAAAAAACGTTATAAATTGGAAGAAAGGAAGTATGCTCGGCAACCGGTTATTATATGCTCCTGGAACATAAATGGACTGTGTAAAAAGATCAAAAATGCTGAAATAGATTCCCTGTCAAATCTCTATCAAATCATATGTCTACAAGAGACTTGGGAAACGGACCCCTTCTTTCTGCAAGGTTATAAAGGGTACTACGTGCCAGCAATCAGATACTGCAAATTTGGTTGTCCATGTGGGGGATTGGCAATACTTATTAGGATTGAGTTGCAAATCAAACATGAACAGGTGGTCACCAATAACGCAAATATACAAGCAGTAAAGATATCGTTTATAACCTGTGAGCAAAAAACATAAATACGTTAATAATAATTAACATATATATTCCACCAAACCAGTCATCGCGCAAGAACATAAGTGTCGAACTAGTAGCATTTGTACTGGAGCAAATAATACTTGACCCGACCGTTAACATTTTAGCTAGGGGGGATTTTAATATAAACTTGCTGATTCAAATGACACGGGATGATTTCATCTAATCTCAAAATTATGAATGGTCCATCCCGGAACAGGTACTCGACGTTAGCATAAATACCAAACAAAACTCAATTGGAAAATGCCTACTGATGGATCTAGAAGCAATAGGACTACGAACATTAAACGGTAGGTTCCCAAATGATCAACGTGCTGGCTGGTCATTTCACAATCAAGAATCAAAATCTAGAATAGACTTTACATTATTGTCAGTAGATATTTTTGATAAAATTGGTTCTTATAGACTAAAAAAAGTAATTGAGAGTGACCATAGCCAGCAAATATTAGAAATGTATTTTGTACTTCCAAAACACCAAAACTATTTAACTACCCAAGGTCAGATCAGTACGATTTACCATAGGAAACTCATTTGGAAACCGGATAAAAAATATGTTTTGGAAAAAAAGGCCCAAAAATTGGTCCAAGAATGTTTTAATGAACATTCTATCCAATCTACTTTTAAACAATGAATGAATGAATGAATGAATTACGCACTTGTATAGCGCATGGCTACCCGAGGGCATCCCAGCGCTTTTAACTCTTTCAGACTCCGAGATTCAGACAAACAGGAAGGTCTTTAACAATTTTCTGAATCTTAAATGATTTGTTTCCATTCTAATTGCTTCAGGAAGCGAATTCCAAAGATTTGTGGCATGTAGGGAAAAACGTCTCCCTCCTGTACGCACTCTCCTTGTCTTGGGGACCGCTAACAGATTTTTGTTGGTGGATCTCAGGGTCCGCTTGGGAGCATATAGGCAAAACATGGATTGAATGAGCACAGGTCCAGTTTTATTCACTGCCTTATGTACCATAGTCAGAGCTTTAAATTCCACTCTCTGTTTCACTGGTAACCAGTGAAGCTGGCGCAGACAATGGGAACAGTTTACCAAGAATGCGATCGAATTGGATGAAGGTACTCCAAGTAGTAGGAAAACCCAAATAAGGATAAGGGTAAAAAGAGATATTGATATCAACCTTCCACACACAATTAAAAAAATAAGACCCATAACAAACTGAGGAAACAGCTAACCAGGTTACCAGAGAACGAGGAAATTAGAAATCAACTGAGAAGTGTGATCAATAACTTGAGAAAATTGTTGTGGTCTGAAAAAAGCAAAGCCCAGCATGGAAAGGGGCGACCAATCGGTCCCCCCGAACGTATGGTGGAGTACCCCGATCCCCCCGGGAAGCCATTTTGGGCGGGAGGCGCGTCTCGGCTGGTATGCCCGAAGCGGCGTAGCCGGGGCGCGCTTTTTCCCGCCCAAGAGTCGGTTGTCCTAGACACCGAAGCCGTCCGCCACGCCCCGGGAGGCGGGAGGAGGCGGGTTCACGCCCGCCCAGAGAAGAATAAAAGGAGCCGCAAGCCAAGGAAGCATCCTCTTGTTCCTGTGCTCTGAAGCTGCACCTCCTCGCTGCACGTGAGCTCGAGACGGAACGAAGAGCCATTTTTTGAACCCACCCACCATCCCCTGAAGACAGCAAGTTGTTATGGTATAAAGTTCGTTTTTTACGTAGTAGTTTTTCTTACAGGTTGTTTCTGAATAAAGTTCATGATTCGGTTGCAATAAAGTTGATAACTCTGTGCGGTATGCTTTATTAAAGACTTTCATCAGAGTGATTAGTAATGTTTTAGATGTTTTAGGTTGAGACGTGATCTGTTTTAGGTAGGAATGTCTCTTGCTTTTTAGTCATTAGTCTTGTCGTATTTATTGTTTGGTCGGGCGGTAAGGTCATGATCGGTGAGCAGTCATTGGAAGATCCCTAGGGGGGGGCGTCACCCATTACGGATGGGAGCGCCCGGGGGGAGGTGGCCATTGGCCCCTCAACAGGGAGGCGGTCCCTTCTAAAGGACGGGACGCCTAAAGGAAAGGGAAGGCGGTCAAGGCCCCTCCCTGGATAGGAGGGGCTACGGGCCCCTCCTGGGAATTTCCCGGGGCCAGGACATCTGCGACGGCAGATGTGGTAAGTTGTGTAAGGTGGGGAGGGGGGTCTACGCTACCTTCTAGACACCTCACACGAGTCCTCGGACGACCACGTACATGGCGTCGAGTTAACAGGGGCCCCCGTTAAGACAAGGGAAATTGGTATGGCACACGAGGTGCAGTCCTCTGTGCGGCCGCCCCTCACAAGTGAGGGGGAAGTTCTGGTTTAGGGATCTGACACCGGTTACGACCTTGCCGTTGGCCCTTAACGTTAGGATGTACAATTTCAATTTGAAATGCATTTTTGTAAGGATGTTAGTATCGGCTAGGAGAACCTTTGTATTTAATATATGTTAAGGTTAGCCAAACATCGTAATGTGGATATGAAATTGTACATGATATGAAACTGTTATTTTAATGTTTTGATTTTGTTTCATATTTTAATAAATACGGCCGGGAAGGGTAACTCCCTTCCCGCCTTCCAAAAGTTCAAGAACTGTTTCCGGTTTCCCAATTCTTGGGGATTGTGTTGAGAGGGGGTGGCGGGTATCTCAGCCATATGAACTGTGGACAAAAATCTTTCACGCAAGTAATCTCAGAAACTCTAGAGAATTTTGGAAAATAATTAATGATCTTAACAGATCTAACAAACACGTTGTAACCTCGCCAATAACGGAAGAGGATTGGGTAAGATTCCTTAAAAAGACCCTATTTGCTGAATCAGAATTCTGCCCCAAGAAGAACAATCAAATATTGAAGACCGAAAGAGGGCAAGAAATGGATCTGGTAAAAGTCTTCTTAGAAATCGAAGTAGCCAATCTAATAAAGAAACAAAAGGATGGAGCACAGGGACACAACGGAATACCATTTGCACTTTATAAGGAGGACCCGGCTCTATGGGCTACTTACCTGACAAAGGTGTTTAATGAAGTTGTCGAAACAAAGCAAATACCGGAATCCTGGAGAGGATCATTAATATCTCCCGTTTGCAAAAAGGGTAATTGGCAACTACCAGAAAATTATCGCTTGATCACACTCCAAGACACAGATGCAAAGCTATTTGCGGGTCTTCTACTAGCAACTCTGTCAGATTGGGTTAAAGAAAAGCTAATATTACCCCCAAACCAAACCGGATTCATTAAAGGTTTAGGTACTTCAACACATATTTTAATTCTATCAGTTTTAACGGATAAGGCACTTTTATCTAAACAGTCCCTATATTTTTGTTTCATCAATTTTAAATCGGCATTTGATCTTGTAAACAGATCTCTTCTATGGAAAAAACTTGAAGATTATGGAATCCCGGGCTCACTACTGAACCTTATTCAAGTACTGTATTCCGAAAACTGGGTCAGGGTGAGGATCGGTGATGGGCGAACCTTATCCATTAAAATATCGGTGACGCGTGGCCTTAAGCAGGGTGCGTCCTTGCTCCATTACTTTTTAACGTATTTTTAGCCGACCTCACCAATGCACTAAACGAAGTGAACTCACATCCACCAAGGCTAGCAGGAACACAATTATCAAATTTGTTGTATGCAGATGACGTGGTGTTGTTGAGTCAGACAAAAGTAGGACTGCAAAGACTAATTAAGTGAACACTTAGTTATGCAAAGGATAATCAAATGGTAATAAATGAGGCAAAGACAAAAGTAATGGTAGTTACAAGGAATAGAAGACAAAAAACAAATGGATGCTGGGACAAACTCAGCACGAGCAAGTTGATAACTATCGGTATCTCGGCGTTCTATTTAATGAGAATGGAAGTTTTCTCCCCCAGATGAAAGATATCACTAGAAAAGCAAATAGCTTGATTGCGGCTTTTAGAACCATACAAAAGAAACTAACTGCCTTGACATACGGTCCTTTACTAAAAATCATAACTGCTAAACTATTACCGACCTTAACATACAGTGCTGAAGTCCTAAATGGTAAGGATGCGGACTTAATTAACAACGCAGTGGCAAAAACCTACAAAATACTATTCCAGCTACCATGCAATTCCTCACAGGCACAAGTAAGGCTGGAGTTTGGGATTAACAATCAACAATACGCCCGACAAGGCCAAATTTTGAAAGTCTTGAACCGTGTAAAAAATGACCAGGATAATCAATTGTCCCGAGCCTTATGGCAAGAAGTAAGAGACAATCGTAAACTTCAAGCCTGGGCTTATCTAAATAAAGCAAAAGAAAAATTTGGAATAACAGCAATTTGGGAAAATACAATCACCCAGGAAAGCTTTAAAAAAACAATTAATAAATTGGCTACTCACCTATCGCTGCTAAAAGACAAAGAATTATTGGTAAAAAGGAACCATGCATGACCAAATATAAACAAATATAAAAAAAAGCAAGTCCAAAAACACCTTGAAACTCCATGGTCCCACCAAAGTAAGCGATCATTTATAAGAGTGCGCTTTGGACTCTGGCCAGGCTTGTGCCATCTTCCACCATGGAAGGCCATTGAGGGCAATATGACATGTAGGTTATGTAAACTGGGACAAGAAGATATTCTGCACTTGGTATGTCTGTGTTCTGCAATGGATACAGAAAGGAAAGCAATCCTCAGGAGGTTATTTAATGCCCGAGGTATGAGGACTTGTAGACAAGCAGTAATGGCTTGCCTAAACCCGAAAGATCTACCAATGAACTCTGCTTTAGTAAAATTTTTATCGGTGATCGTGAAAAGTCTTAAGGAAAATTTTAATTAGATTTCGTTCTTATGAAATATGAGCATAACTATGTGCATGACGTTTTTAAATATCTGATTACTTAAAGATATTTTAAATATGTATCTGTTTTGTAAGATTTTAATTAATGAAACAAATAATCATGAAATGAAATATATATATATAGTAATCTGCTGTGAAGACTGAGTGCATGTATAAGTGTCTGAATGAAGGATTTAGTAGCAATGTGATTGACTGTGTAAGTGACGAATTTAAAGTGTCTCACTAAATATATGGTATAGTGATTAAACTTTGTGAATACCTGTATCACTCTATCTCTTGTTGTGTAAACCACTACATAAGTTGGTTACTATCTATGTGAAAGTCTATAATAGTTATTAATTAGTTAAGTGAGTATTTGTATGGGATAGTGAATGAATATGTGTGGGTTGGGTCGGAGGTGTGTGACTGTCCAAAGATGCGTAAATAGTTGATTTAGTAGGTATATAAGGTTATGACTGTATGTGAAAACAGTTGCTTCGGTAAGGGAATCTCTTCATGGGTGTGGTGATGAGTACATATATTTCTCAACGATACATGTCCAAGAAACTAGAAATATAAAAAGCAGTGTTTGTGACAGTTGTGTATATAAATAACTATACATAAGATTCAGTGATTGTATGAGTGATGTGTCGATAACTGTATACTTGTAATAGTGATTTTATAACATACTATGTATGAGTTACTATCTATATCAATAAATAAAGTGGTGTTTGTGTAAGTGTGTAGCTTAGTAAATATAAGTATGATCAACTGTTTGCATAAGTGAGTAGATTGACTGCATAAGTAAATAGGATGTGTGCTGGTGTGTAATGTTGATGTAGGTGTATAAGTATATTTAATCGTATTCTATTGATCTTTGTTAGCATGTATGAGTGAATCTATAGGTAAGTGCTTAGATGTGTGTGTAGATGTAGGAATCACTGAGTGGGTTTTTAGAAACTTGTATTGGTGTGTCAATGGTTTCAAATATGGTACTCCATATTTTATAATGAGTGTTGAAAAGTTATACTAGTGTTTGATAAGATGTATCAGATTGCCACGTGGATGATGTCAACAGTGATGTCATCAGTGATGTCATTTGAAATGTCATCAGTGATGTCATCAGTGATGTCACTGACCATGTCAGGAATGATGTAATATGTGACATCATCAGAAGTTGATTGCGGGCGCGCGAGTTATAGTTAGTACAACTAACTATAACGGGGGAATTTTATGTTTTTTTAATAGTCAAATGTCTAATTAACTATAGCACCCCTAAAATCTATGTTTTTTTTCAGTGAATTTCTAAGGTTTTTTAAATGCTAATTCCTAACTATAATATGTCTGAAACCTATGGTTTTTTCAGTGAATTTCAAAGGTTTTGTAAATGACAATCTTTAAATGTATTAATTCTTATATTTATTTTTTTGATACTGATTTACTACATTTTTTTTAAACTATTTATTTTTAGATATTTTATTTTTTAAATTACATTATAATTACATTACAAAATATACTTTCTCAGAATGAATTACTTTAGTTTAAATACTTTACAAATAGGCAATAGACTTTTAAGTACAGTTGTTGTAATACACAACACAATTTCAGACACAATGCAAAATTGAGCTCAATGTGAATTTCTAGTTAAATACAATTAGTTACTTTTTGGATTACTTTTCTAACCAAAAGACTAGATCCTAGATTCAGCCCTGGGATATCTCCTGTAAACAGTTGAGTAAAAATGTTTTGGTTACAGTAGTGATTTTTAAGGATAGTATTGTATTTTAAAAGTTGCCACTTAGAAACTTTTTCATATGGAACCACCAATGTTATCCTATGGGAGGAAATTCACTTATCAGGTAAGTAGTGTTAACGTTACTTTTTGTTACTCTGTGGTGGATCCTGGATCCAGCACGGTTGCATCTCCTGTAAACAGTTGAAAGAATGCGTTTAAGTCATACAGGCAATTTTTAAGGAATATTTTTAGTTTGTGAAAATAGACACTTAGAAACTTTTCTGGTGAAAACCACACAATGAATTCCTATGGAAGGAAATACAAGTTAGTGGTGAGTACAGTTAGAATTACTTTTAAGGATCACTACTGGGATCAAAGAAGCAGTACTGAGGTCACTCCTGATAACAGGTGAGTAAAGCGGAATTGGTAGTTCTGCTGATTTTATAGTAATTTTTGTACGTTTCAAAAATTCCTATGGAAGGAAATACAAATTACTGGTAAGTACACTTAGAATTACTTTTCAGGGTCAGTGCTGGGCTAAAAGATGTAAAGTACAATGGGCATTTCGTACTTGGCAAACCAGGTATGGATCAATTTACAATAATATTTAACAAGAGAGAGAGAGTACCTGGTTTATGTATTTCACCGCTATTTTTTTTATGCTGAGAAGTAAAAATGACCCTTAGGTTCATATTTTCAGTGTATATGATTTACATTTTTTTCACATAGCAGTTACTAAAAGTAAACATTCATTTCAAGTCTGAGAGACAATACAACTCACATCCACTAGAGACTGTATTGGTAAAGTAAGTAGACAAATATTACAATATGATAATTTTACATAAACAATATACAAAATACAAAAAATTGTTAAGAAAATTACACCAGCAAGATATTTTCATAACATGGTCTCCGTTGATCTAACATTTAGTCAATTATCACGGAAATACTTTAACCACATGGGTAATTTTCCTTAACCCCTACCAGGTGCATAAGTCATTATGCACCCTAATTCTGGAGCGTAGGAATTAATTGATGCCCTATGTGGCAAATATACTGGAGAGGCCGACGTGTTTCTAATCCCTGCGTAGAATCACAGGATTATCATCAGGGCACTGAAGCACGGTGTAACCTGAAAGGTGAAATTAAATTAACTAATTAAAATCTAGACCCCACTCTTCTTCTACACTTTTTTTGCCTTTTCAAAAAGGAACGTTTTTGTACCTGAAGTTCATGAAGTTGCTTCAAAGATGATGGATATGGCCTTTAAATCCAGGACCTAAAACTATCAAGGACATACCTATTATGTAACAGGATACAGTCTATTGTGTGATTTTTACACCACTATTTTAGATTTTAACATGGACACTCACGTGTTGAAAATAAGAGGACCCCAAAGGAGAAGTTTTACTTATATGACCTCCAGTCAGCACCTCGCCGTCACTCTTCGTTCGTATTTAACCAATTTGTGAAGTATTTCTGTCTCGATCTGCCACAACAAACAATGCACCCCTAGTTATTTATAAACATTCTTTTCGATGTTACTCAATAAAAATGTCAAAATACACGTGCCGAATAAAAGTCTGCACTTACTAATATTTGTTTCTCGTTCTTTTCAGCAATATTCTAACCCATGAGTGTTTCTCCCAGTCATGTGCGATGTTTAAACATCCTCGCACCGATAACAACATGCACAGCTTGTTTAAGAATTCACTTACTTTGATGCAGAAGCGGTTTTCAAATGCGGGTGGAACTCCATCGTAACAACTTAGGAGTCCGCCACCACGCTGGACACTACTAAAATCGGGCCAGATACCAGAAGTTAGCACACCTCCTCTATGGGTGTATTATAAAGATTTAGCATATTGTCACCACGCACTGCATGCGTTTAGACAGATCGGAAGCAATCCAGAACTCTGCCGCGATTGTTGCGCATTTGCACATGCTGACTTTTGTTTTAACAGTGTTTTTAGGAAAAATTGGGTGAAGTGTCAAACTTGTTTTTAAAAATTGTATGTAGTGGTCCTCTTACCCGCACTTTAATCGTTTTCCACCCTGCGGCTTTGCAGGCACTAGGGCGAGCCAATCTGCTCCTTGTTCGCCATATTGGGGGTAGGTTGGGACACTATTGGGCGCCATCTTCAGGGACGCTCTAGTGGCCAGACAGCACTGCCTATTTAAATCGCGGTATGCAAGCAAGCAGCGGGCGCGCCGGTGGCACGCTGGAGGATCGCCAGAGGAAAGCCCGTCTGCGCCCGTCAGCGCACCGGCCGCGCTCAGCGCCAGCCATGCTGCTGTTTTAATCCCAGAGGCTAATAGACGCGTTGTCTCGAGGAAACAACTGTGGGAGATCGGTAAGGGCATGAATGCAGTTCATTGCCCTACTCCGGGGCAGACTCTTTGTACAAAAAACTCTGTAACTGAGGATGCAAAGAGTGGTCTGATTAATAGTAGATCTATGGTAAAGCATTACCAAGAGGTGGCCAATTTGGTGGATGATATGAAATTGGATTTTCTCTTTGTGACCGAGACATGGTCAAGTGCACATTCCTCCGCATATATACGCCTTGCATATCCAGAAGGATATAAAATAATACAGAAGCCCAGGAAAAATGGACGAGGAGGGGGGCTTGGGGTAAAATACAAAGATAACTGGAATTTTTGCCACCTGCAGGTCGCGGATGTGGGAGGAATTGAATTGTTGGGTTTCTCAGCTTACGAGCTTAGAGGTACTCTTTTTCAGGCCTATTATGCTATAGACCCCCAGGCTCCGACACTCAGTACCATGAGCTGTTAAAAACCATCACAAATTTGACCCTTTCCTATTCCAGAGTACTGATCCTGGGAGATTTTAATCTCTGGGACAATGGGTGCCTGGCCGGCCATCTGAGAGACCTTACCCGGTGACAGTCTCAATTTGAGACAATTAGTGCAATCCCCTACTCATGAGGGGAGTCACATTCTTGACCTCCTATATGCTAATCAGGCTGAAACAAAAGTGATAGATATTTTGCCACAATACTGGACAGACCACTCACTTATACTTTTTCACACAGTGGTGTCCAGATCTAGCATGATCGGGAGGCAGGAGTCAACTTACCGGAAAGACAGAGACTGGTCTAAATTAAAACAAGATAAGATAACCCAGACATTTGTTAGGGTAAATCTTTTCGATCCTTCCACCTCGGTAGAGAGTAATTACCAACAATACTATGATTTAGTAACTGAGACATTAGACTTTCGAGCACCAGTGAAACAGTGCAAAGTGAAGAAGAGGCCATCGGCTCCATGGTACAGTGAGGATTTGAGATCGCTTCATTTAAAATGCAGGAGGGCGGAACAAATCTGGAGGAAATTCTATTCGGATACAGACAAATCCACCCTAAAACTACTACAGGCGGAATATAAAAGAGGCATTGCTAAGGCTAAAGCTGAGTTTTATGCGCCTCCATTCTACAATCTTCTAACTGCACCAATGCCCTCTTTGACATTGTTAAGAAACTTTCTAATCTGCAATGCATGAGTAATAAGGTGACTGCCTCGCAGAAGCTCTGCTTATTTTTTGAAGAGAAAATTGCTACAATCATAGGTAACTTCCAAAAGTCAACTACTGTTAATGTGGAGACTGTGCCACTGGAGCATAAGGAAGAGCCGGGGTTGAAACCTTCCCTCAGCCAATTTACCGAATTGACAAAGGAAGTGTTTCGCAGTCTAGTATGTAAGGTTGTTTCTTCTGGTTCCCCCTCATGACCCCTTTTCCCCGTGGTTATGGAAGGAAGTGGGACAAGCAACCTTACCCTGGCTACATCAGTTATGCAATCAATCATTGGAGGCAGGGGTGGTGCCGGAGGCTTGGAAACATGCAATGGTCACCCCCCTGCTCAAAAAGCCTTTGCTGGACCCTAGTGACCCTGCTAACTTTAGACCTATATCTCTTTTACCCTTCCCAGTAATGGTCTTGGAAAAATTAGTAAGCAGGCATCTTTCAGACTTCTTGGAGAAAAATTACCTGTTGGATGAGGACCAGTTTGGCTTCCGTGCCAAACATGGCACGGAGTCAGCATTATTAACGGTCATGGACAGTCTTCGAAGGCGTGCGGACAATGGAGAGCACACTGTATTGATATTATTGGATATGTCAGCTGCTTTTGATACAGTGAACCACTGTATCTTGTTGGAGAGGCTAACAGAGATTGGGCTGAACGGGATGGCTTTTCAATGGTTACAGTCTTATCTGTCGGGCAGACAACAGACAGTATCCTTAACACCATTTACATCAAATAAGTGACCGGTCCCCCACGGAGTGCCTCAGGGTTCGTCCATTAGCCCTATCCTTATCAATATTTATCTGCGTCCTCTACTCCCCCTGATTAGATCTTTTGGGATTGAGTTGGTTAACTATGCAGACAACACCCAATTGGTGTTTTACCTGGAGGGGGAGCAAGCGGTGTCGCTGAGTACCCTTCAGGACTGTATGCGTCATTTCTCCGTTTGGCTTAGGAAAAACTAACTTCAATATAATGGTGGTAAAACTGAGGTAATGTTCTGCCCGGGTAACACCCTACCTTGCCACCTACCACTTGAGTTCAGACTTACATCGGAAGAAGAACCCCTGACTCCGGTTAAGGTTGTACAGAACCTAGGGGTTATGGTGGAGGATAACCTTCAGATGGAGGCCCAAGCCAACAAGACAAATAGTGTCTGTATGGTTCTCCTACGAATGCTGCGACAGGTGCTACCTTTTCTCCCGAGTGAGACTTGCCCCTTGGTGGTCAGAAGTCTGATAATTAGTAGACTGGACTATTGTAATGCTCTGTATTTGGGAGCCCCGCAGTATATCATTCAGAACTTACAAAGACTCCAGTCTACAGCGGCTAAATTAGCCCTGAACTGGGAGCGTCGCTCTTCTATTTCGTTGGCGCTGAAAGAGCTACACTGGCTGCCAATTTGTGAAAGAATTTGCTTTAAATCTATGTGTATAGTGTTTAATGGACTACACAATTCAGGCCCAAGGCCTCTTTCTAATAGGTTTAACTGGTACCAGCCTAAGAGGATGCTTCGCTCCTCTTCGCTAAACCTAGCGGCGACGTCCAGATTTAAGCGATCAAGGATGGGAGGCCGGGATTTTAGTGTGTCAGCAGCTCGACTCTGGAACGAGCTACCACTCCAGATTAGACAGTCTAACACATTGACCTCGTTTAGGAAAAGCTTAAAAACCTGGCTGTTTCCTAGAGGCAGCTAAGTCCAGTTCCTTTCTTTCTCTCTGACCATGTTACTGTAATGGGGGCTTTGTGTGACAATCTGAGCGCCAAAATACCCACAGGGTGAAAGGTTTGCGCTATATAAGAAATAAATACATACATACATACATACATTATGGGGCATGATGTTTAAGGGCATAACACAGATCTCTCTGTTCGATGTTTAATGAACTAGTTTAGTTATCGTACCACCCGCTAGCTTATTAATGACCTCTTTAGCATGGAATTCTTTCGTAATCACATAAACACTTTCACGTTTTTATGGAAATTATAAACTACTACATAGAAAGAGGTTGTGGCACCCTCTTGTGACAAGAGTGAGAATCACATGTCACTTGCATTTCCTTGAAGTGCAATGTCTATTTGAAGCAGATCAAGGAAAAACGTTTTCTTCTGCATTCAACCGCTGGTTAGTTACTGGGCCGCATTTTTATTTTGCAGTCCCTATTCTGATCAGCATTACATGCTAAATCTGTATTAGACGGTTTCACTGCAATCACAGTGGAGATTCACAATCAAAGATACATCCATGGAGTACTCCTACTGGGAATTAATAAAATTCTGCAAAATCGCAAAACTAATCATGAGTCTGTGAGGTAGTGTGTGATTTTTAACAGGGACCCAGAGCTTCCAATCAGAGGGCCTATGGAAACTCATTCAAACCCTCTGCAACACAATCAAATTTCATAATGAGATATGATTCTTTGTTTTTCAACAAAACATCAATGTCACCACCCATTGGTGGAGATTTTATTGCAGATAGCACTGTCCAAACAAAATCCCTTTCAGAGTGGAACTTTTCAACAAAGTGCAGGATCATCGGCCCTGTGAGAATTCTTTGTTTAATTTTGATTTATATTGAGTCGTTCTGAGGTGGATTTGCTGTGTGGTTTTGCCAATGTTTAATTTCGGACATGGGCATTTGATGGCATATATCACGTTTCGCGTTTTACAATTTGTGAATTCCGTATGTTTCCACTTCACATTATTGATTTCAAATTCTGAACCCTCTATGATGTTGGCACAAGAGGAGCATGAACCGCATTTGTGATGGCCCATCACTGGTGCCAGATTCCATAGAGCCCGTAGGTCCGGCTGCACTCTGTTTTTGCATAAGTCGGCACAAATAATTTGTTGGCTAATGCTTTTATTCCGTTTCAGAGCGAAAAGTGGTTTTTCAAAAGAACATGACAAGTTTGAAAGCACGTGCCAGTGACTCAGAATGATCTTTTTGACTTTATTAGTATGTGGGCCAAAGGTTGACACATATACAAGCTGTTCCAATGGCTTCTTAATCTTTTTGGTCAGTAACTTCTCTCTGGGCGTATACCATGCCCGCTTTGTTGAATGTTTAAGCATCTTCTTCACATAGCCTCTCTTGAGGAGAGTATGTCTGATTGGACCGCAAAGTCTTCCTTCCGTGCGCAGTTACGTCGAATTGTCAGCAATTGGCTGTACAGTAAGTTGTCTTTCAGAACCTGGGGCTGATAGCGCGAGTAATGTAAGGTGGAATTTTTGTCCGTTGACTTACGGTGTAAGGTAGTGAGGAGTTTATCGTCTTGTACTAGAACTTCGAAATCCAGAAAAGTCAATCGTATTTTGTCGATAGTCATGCTGAATGTTATATCCGCATGTCTATTGTTGAGCCATTCATGAAATGCTTGTAATTGTTCTTCGGAACCTCCCATTGGCACCAAACATCATCAGTATAACGGTACCACGAAAGGAGGTTACCGCTATATGGGTTGTTCCTGTAGATAAAGCCTTTCCCAAACAGTGCCAAAAAGAGCACTGTCATTTCTGGGGCATTAGGATACCCCATGGCAGTGCCCTTTGCCTGCATGAAGAACATGTCTTCAAACCTGAAATAGTTATGCTTCAAGGCGATCTTTGCCAAATCAAAAATGAAATCAGTGGGGACTCTTTGTGGTCTGGGTCTTGTTTCCAAGTAATATTCCATCGATTCCAAGCCTTCATCTTGATGGATCTGTGTGTAGAGGGAATTAACATCAAAGGAGACCATCCATTGATGTTGCTGGTTGAATGGCTGATCTTCAATCTCGTTAATAAAATCAGTGGTATCCCTTAGGTATGAGGTGAAATTACCAAGAAAGGGTTTGAGGAATACGTCAACGTATTTTGCTAACGGTTCAAGTATCGAATCTAAAAGATGCAGCACTGGGTTCTCTCCTGATAACAGGTGACTAAATCGGAATTCGTAGTTCGGATGATTTTATAGGAATATTTGTATGTTTCAAAAATCAACACTTAGAATCTTTTCTTCTGAAAACCACACAATAGAATTCCTATGGATGGAAATACAAGTTAGTGGTAAGTACGGTTAGAATTACTTTTCAGGATCACTGATGTGAGTCCCTTGCTCACTTTGCCACTGGATTCAAGCAAGCCTGGCTGAAGACAGCTGGAATGCCAGAAAACGGTCCTAGGAAACTTGTTTCTGGTCCAGGGAAGGCATGGCTTGGCAGTTCAGGCTTGCCTGTTCCCATGAGGCACAGGGTCAGACTGATTTGTATATGGCCATGTCTGAACTGGGGTGGCAGAGTGGGCTAAAGAACGGTGATGGATTAAACCCAGATCTGTTGACTGGGTGTGAGTGTTTGATTGGTTCAGATGCTCCGTCCATCACCACCCTCTTTTGTACTGCTTTGTTCGCCATAAGTTGGCAGGGTATGCTCAGACGTGAGTCCCTTGCTCATTTTGCCACTGGATTCAAGCAAGCCTGGCTGAAGACGGCTGGAATGTCAGAAACCAGTCCTAGGAAGCTTATTTCCGGTCCAGGGAAGGCATGTCTTGGCAGTTCGGGGTGGACTGTTCCCATCAGGCACAGGGTCAGACTGATTTGCATATGGCCATGTCTGAACTGGGTGGCAGAGTGGGCTAAAGAACGGTGATGGATTGAACCCAGATCTGTTGACTGGGTGTGAGTGTTTGATTGGTTCAGATGCTCCGTCCATCACCACCCCCTTTTGTACCGCTTTGTGTGCCATAAGTTGGCAGGGTATGCTCAGACGTGAGTCCCTTGCTCACTTTGCCACTGGATTCAAGCAAGCCTGGCTGAAGATGGCTGGAATGCCAGAAACCGGTCCTAGGAAGCTTGTTTCCGGTCCAGGGAAGGCATGGCTTGGCAGTTCGGGCTGTACTGTTCCCATGAGGCACAGGGTCAGACTGATTTGCATATAGCCATGTCTGAACTGGAGTGGCAGAGTGGGCTAAAGAACGGTGATGGATTAAACCCAGATCTGTTGACTGGGTGTGAGTGTTTGATTGGTTCAGATGCTCCGTCCATCACCACTCACTTTTGTAGGGCTAAAAAATGCAGCACTGGGTTCTCCCCTGATAACAGGTGAGTAAATAGGAATTCGTAGTTCGGCTGATTTTAGAGGAATATTTCTACGTTTCAAAAATCAAAACTTAGAAACTTTTCTGGTGAAAACCACACAATGGATTCCTTTGGAAGGAAATACAAGTAACTGGTACGTTCGCTTAGAATTACTTTTCAGGGTCAGTGCTGGGCTAAAAAATGCAACACTTGCATCTCTCCTGATAACAGGTGAGTAAATTAGAATTCGTAGTTTGGCTGATTTTAGACGAATATTTGCATGTTTCAAAAATCGACACTTAGAAACTTTTCTGCTGAAAACCACACAATGGATTCCTATGGAAGGAAATACAAGTTACTGGTAAGTACGCCTAAAATTAATTTTCAGGGTCAGTGCTGGGCTAAAAGATGCAGCACTGAGTTCTCTCCTGGTAGCAGGTGAGTAAATCAGAATTCGTAGGTCGACTGATTTTAGAGAAATATTTTTATAATGGTGAAGGAAGGGGACAGGGCCTGCGGTGACATGTGTGCAAACACGCCCTGTGGCGCGTTTTAAGTTGGGGAAATAATTCTTCTTCAATCCAGAGGTCCCTCGGGGGCCAACTAGCCCATCAGGTACCTCCAGTATGTGCCAGGGAGCTGCAATGCAGAGAGGTGTTCAGAGGCAAGGCCCCTTTTTACAACACTCTGCAACACAGCTCCTTGGCGCTTAGTGGAGGTACCTGGTGGGCTATTTGGCCCCTAGGGGACCTCTGGATTGAAGAGGAATTCATTGCCCAACTTAAAACGCTCCACAGGGCATATTTGCACACATATCACCTCAGGCCCTGCCCCCTACCTTCACCACTGTGCAAAAGGGCCCCAAGGCATGTTTTAAGTTGGGGGATTAAGTCCCCTTGAATCCTGAGGTCCCTTGGCGGCCAACTAGCCCCACAGGTACCTCCATTATACGCCAGGGAATTGCGTTGCAGAGGGGTGTTCTCAGGCCACGCCCCTTTTTACACCCATCTGCAACGCAGCTCTGTGGCTCTTACTGGAGGTACCTGGTCGTCTTGTTATATACAATTTTACATTGTGCCCAAGTGCGCACCACTCTTGCAACAGCAAAAGAAAAAACGTTTGTTTTAAAGTTATACAGACCTCAGTGGGTACGTATCAAAACAGCTAAATCTAGCTGTGACTACTTTTCAATTATAAGATACATAAGGCCCAAGTGGGCATTTCAATGACATGGGGGACATCACACCAAACTTACCGCCCAAGTGGGCAAAAAATCTACAACACATCATAGCGAGTTAAGGGTAAAACCAATATTAATGTTATAATGCAGATACTTTCGCTCTTTATCATATCCAAAGAAGGTTAGACAATTGACAATCTGTAAAATTAAAGGAAAATGCACAAATTAGAATATATAAATACATTTACAACATACACAAACAATACAGTTAAGAGAAGGAAGACTTTGGATAAAAAACATTAGTTAAAATCCAGCTGTTTTTTTTTACAAGCAAAACACGTGATAACTCAATCCAAATGGACTGCAAGTGCTTCATTACCATTATGGCCAGAAGGTTGCAAAGTATAATATCTTATTATCATTCGAGACTCAAGTAGCCTTAACTCTTTCAATCTGTCCCCACCTCTTTCTCTTCGTGGGACACAGTCAAGGATGACAAAGGACAATAAACTAGTATTCTGTTGGTGATCAGTAAAGAAGTGTCGCGCATTAGGATGTTGCTTGTCATGGTGTGTGATTGCTCTCAGATCCTCCAATACCTGCTTTTTAGCCCTATGTACAGTGCTACCGATGTAATAGTTATTGCAGGGACATCTGAGAGCATACACAGCATATTTGGTATCACACGTTAAGGTTTTGAGATTTTGAATATGCTACAACTGGCCGATAATTTAACCTGTATGCAGTTGGTACTGTGCCGGCATGCCTTGCATCTGCCACATACAAAGAACCCTGGCACAGTATCTTTCAAAGATTGGGCTTTCCTGTATGTCACCAAAGAGAAGCCACCAACATATTTCTAGAAGTCTTGGTCAGTTTGAAGAACATTCCAAAATTTGCCCAAACACCTGCGGACTTCACCTGATTTATTATTGTATGTGGTAATGAATCTTGTTTTCTCCACCTCTGTGCCTTGTATGTCATCAGTCTTAATCATTAGCAATTCATCCCTGTTTCTCACCTCAGCCTTCTTGCATGCAGTTGTAATGCATTCCTGTTTGTAACCCCTTGCCTTAAAACGAGTAATCATAACATCTTTCTCTTTATTATACAACTTGTTTGTACTGCAATTTCTTTTCACCCTTAACAATTCACCCAGAGGAATACTCTCTCGATACAACGCCGTTTCAAGCTTTTCATTTTTAGCTTCCAGTATGACATCAAGGAACTCAATTCTATTCATACTTAAATGGCTGGTAAATGATATATTCAAATTATTAAAATTCAAACTTAATACAAATAATTCAGCCTCTGTTTGTGTTCCCTCCAAAACACAAAAAAATTCGTCAATGTACATATATGATAGCTCTTTTTTTTGTTTTTTATTCGTTTCAGATTTGCAGTAGATTCATGACAAAATTGAAAAACAAAAATAGCTTTTAGGTCTCCAGCACGGTCCCTGTGGGACCCCACCACCAGTCCTAAGGGGGCAGGGAATTCCTCCCCTGCCCTCATATATATATATATATATTGTGTTTGCCTTCTTGCTTGGGACTCAGCTAAGTCTGAGTCCCAAGATGTCTGTCAAAATTTCCTGGGTGAAGTGTTGGCAGCCAATCAGATCTCAGCATGAGATCTGATGGATTTGCAGAGGCTTCTCACTCCTAGAATATCTATATGTTCATTTATTCCTTAATAACTCCAAAACTACTGAACAGATTGACACTAAATTACAAAAAGCGCAATCTGCAAAGCAAGATCTAGCTTTCTGTCAAATTTGGTGTAATTCCATTCAGCGGTTTGGGCTGTAGTCATGTCTAAAGACCCCATGGGAAAATGTACTTTGGGACCCCCCTTTTTCACGACCCCTGCTTGATCTATCACCCCAAAAACTTTTGGACAACAGCTGAAGTGAGTGGCAAACTAGTTTTGAACGTTTCATGAAGATCGTCAAACGGAGACAAAGTGATTCACAAAACAAAAAATGCTTTGTTAATGGACGCTAGGTCCTAACTATAATAACTACCTACTGGAGACCACCAGTACATGAAATATACATACACATGTTGGTAACTACTCTGTGGTGATAGTTAGGGTTACCAGAGATAGGGATTTCTTAGATTGTTGTCCCTTGACGAATCTGAGCGAAACTTTGCACACCTGTTGCTCCTGTTACATTGTTGGAGGATTTAAAGATTCCCTGCATTTGGTGACGAAGGTCCAAAGAAGAAGGGGAGGGGGACCTTGAAACTTGCCTGAAATCCAATGCATTTAATGTAGATTTTTTAATTAATTTAGCGGCAAAACAGCTGAACAGATTGTAATAAGATTTCACAGCAATGTACTTTAGAGTATGAATAAATTTGGTTGACAGAGCACAACCCAATCAAGTTGCAAAAGTGACTCCAGTGAGTCGACAGTTACATAAGCAATACTAATACTGCTTATCTATATTCATACTCACATGGGTTCCGTTTACTCAATGGATAAATGTATCAATATTGCCCTGGCCACGGACACCTCTCTTTAGTATTAAATCTTTCTGTTAAGAGAAAAAACATCGCAATAAATACAGCGACTTGTGCTTGAAGAGGCACGGGCCTACCAATGATAATACATGCATGTAAGCAGGGCTGGAATGAGCTCCATTTGTTGCGCGTTATACACAGCAAGCCGCCTACAACCCAACTGGGCCGGCCGCGTTTTAAAGGCTTAGAAGCTGTCTTCGGCTGCATTGGATCATGAAACAGAGAAAAACAACCCCAACAGGCCCCACCACCCCCTCCTTGTCCACCGAGTAAAGAAACAAGCAATAAACTGACACCACTTTAAAGGGTTTCCTGGATAGCATCTCACCCCCGGACTTTCCGCTTGTGTGGCTGTGTTTTGGGATCTGCGAGCGGGGTATCTGCAAGGCGCAGCAGTCGCAGGTAGCGAGGACAGCTCAGTTCCCTGAACTCTCCCGTAAGTAGGGTAAAGAACGGCCGCCAGAGGTCTGCAAACTCTTCACTCTTCCCCGCCTTTGCCAACAATAGTTTCTCCATTCCCAATACCGTCCAAAGCCTATGCAGCCAACCAAGTTGTAGGGGGGGGGGGGGGGGGAGGGGTTGAGCATCCCTCCAGTGAGTCACAATATTCTGTACTGCCGCCCCCAGCGCAATTGCTATAAGCCTTCCCCTCATGGATTTCAGGAGGTACATCAAGGTGTTAGGGAGGCCAAGCAGCACATAGGCAGGGAATCGGGGGAATTGAGTGTCTAAGTGCATGTCTACTATGTCTAGGATTGAGGTCCAATAAGGTTGTAAACGCTCACAGCTCCAAAGTAGGTGCTCCAGTGTGCCAAGCTCCCCACGCCCTCTCCAGCAGGGATCACTAACTCGAGGGTCCCAGCGGTGCAGGCGTTCAGGCGTGTGGTACCAATAGGTGACCACTTTGGTCAGCGTTTCAGTAAGGCCCATGTGGTAGCCTGAGTGTCTGGCTCTGTAGTATATGCCCTCCCACTCCTTGCATGTGAGCTCTCTCCCCAGGTCCTTCTCCCACCTGGCCCTCCCTGCGTTGTACGAGTAGATGTTGGTAAGAAGTAGGTGTTGGTACAGGTCAGAGAGCAACTTTTTATCTGATGTGCGCGTCAATAGCCATTTTTCATACGGTGTGAGAAATCGATGCACGCCGGGTTTAAACGACGGGTGTAGGACCCAATGACGGACTTGCAAATAGGGCAAGCGGTCCGCCTCTAGTATGCCATAGTCCTCTTTCACCTTCAGGAAGGAGAGAATACGGCTAAGGTCAAACATGTGTCCCACATCCCTGCAGGGTGTCGTCCTCCAAACCGCGAACGCCCGAGGGTCGAGGCCGGGGGAAAAGTCTGGGTTGTCGAAAAGCGGTGTCATCGGAGAGGAGGACGAGGTGAGACCCCGCCGGACTGCCACTCTATCCCATGTGTCCAGGACCGTGCTCGTGATCTGCGACGCATAAAGATTGGGTGGTCAATGGTGGCGCGGTAAGAACGGAACACTCTGAAGCGGCCGACCTGCCACCGCCTGGTCCTGAAAGAGCCAGTGTTTACTGGACTCTAATTGGTGCCATTCTACAAGCGTGCGCAGATGGGCCGCCTGAAAGTATAAAGTAAGGTCAGGTATTCCCACTCCGCCATGTGCAGGAGGGAGAACAGCAATCGAATGCTTAAAGCGCGGGCGGCGACCATTCCAGATGTAACGAGCCAGGTCTGATTGCGTCTTTGGAAGCCATCCCGCCGGCGGGCGCAGAGGGAGAGTTTGGAAGACATAGAGAATCTGTGACAGCAAGGTCATTTTGGCGGCCGCTATGCGGCCTAGCCAGGAGAGTGTGAGGTGTCTCCATCTCCTAAGTTCCTCCCAGAGACGGGAGCTGAGCCTCGCGTAGTTGGTGTCTGCTGTGGCTTGCACAGTCGGCACCAGCAGGACCCCCAGATAGGGAATGGAAGAGTCAGACCACCGCAGGTCAAATTCAGCCTTGGCCTCAACTAGTACGTCCGGTAACAGGGATATGTTCAGGGCCTCTGACTTCTCCACATTAACTTTAAAGCCTGAGGCCAGCGCAAAGGTATGAAGCTCAACAAAGAGCGCTCAAAGGGATTGCATCGGCTTCATCAGGGAGAGTAAAATGTTGTCTGCGTATAGACTGACTTTATGCGTATCACTGCCGAACGGGATGCCCTTAATAAGGATGTGCTGCCTAATTTGTTGCGCTAACGGCTCCATGTACAGCGCAAAAAGGAGGGGGGAAAGCGGGCAGCCCTGTCTGGTCCCCCTGCCAATCGGGATCCGTGGGGAGGTATGACCATTGACTCTGACCGTCGCATTCGGCTGTCGATAACAGTTAAAAATCTGGTCGCGGAGAGTCTCTCCCATGCCGAACCTCTGCAGTGCCAGGCCCAGGTGAGGCCAGTGCACTCGATCGAATGCTTTCTCAGTATCGATGGTGAGGAGCATGCAGCCCAGTCTCGTCCGCGACCCAGCCAATATTATGAGGAGAACTCGCCTAGTATTGTCGCTGGTCTGCCGTTGCGGCATAAAGCCCGCCTGATCGGGTTCCACTAATTGCTGCATATACAGTCTATTTGCGATGATGCCCATGTAGAGCTTGAGGTCGATGTTTAACAAGGATATTGACCTGTATGAGCTGCACCGAGTGGGGTCCCCGCCCGCCTTGGGTATCACCGATATCGCGGCCTCTAGCAAGTCTGGAGGTATGGCACCCGGCTGATCGAAGGTATTAAACAGGTCACGTAGCAGGGGGGCTATTTGTGGACAGAACGATTTATAGAAGGCCACCGAGTAGCCGTCAGGAACCGGCGACTTACCCAGTTTGATATATTTTTGTCCACCCTAAGCGTGGAAGGGTATTCTCAGATGTGAGACCCTTGCTCATTGCACCATCAGGATTCAAGCAAACCGGGCCGAAGACGGCTGTAATGCCAGAAACCGGTCCCCGGGAGCTTGTTTCCTTTCCAGTGTAAGAATTGGCTTTTGTAGTTTGGTTTGCCCTGTTCCCATCATGCACTGGGACAGGAACAGACTAATTTGCATACAGCCAGGTTCTGAAACTGGGATGGTGCAGTGAGCTAAAAAACGGTGTTGGACCTAGCCCTGATCTCTTGACTGGGTGAGAGCTTTCTGCTTAATTCAGAGACTCTGTCCCTCACCACCCCTTGTTGTAAATATTACCCAGTTTGAGGCGGGATATTGCTGATATCACCTCCTCTAGACCTATGGTTCGATCGAGGACCTTCGCTTGTGCCTCGTTCAAGGATGGGAGGGCAGCTCCCCGCAGATAGTCGCGACCCGCCTGCAAATCCAATTGGTCTGCCGCATAGAGTTCAGCATAAAAGTCCCCGAAGCCAGCGGCAATATCCGCATCCTCCGTGACAGGGTCACCCTGACTAAGCTGGAGGGCCCGAATGTGTTGTCTCTGCTGCTGCTCCCACAGCCTGCTGGCCAGCAGTCTCCCGCAGCGGTCTCCTCCGGTGTAATACGCATGGCGTACTTGGCCACATCCTGGTCCAGGGCTGCTAGCATCTTCCGCTCTATGCATAGCTGGCGCCACGCTCGGGCTGCCCCCGTGCGTTGGTGCATTTGTTCTGGCTCTGCCACACGTTGGGCGATTTCGGCCATCTTTTGTGCGCGTTCTCTGTTATTGGCTGTGGTCAGTGAGATAAATTTGCCTAGGAGGAACTCCTTGAGCGCTGCCCATTGAGTGGCTTTGGTGGTGTCTTCATTAGCATTGCGAGTGAGGAATTGGCTGAGGGCAGCCTTGATCCGCTCTATTTTGGCCGGGCTCTGTAGTAAGCTGACCCGTAAGCGCCAATGCCGCTGAGGGCCAGGCGTGGTTGGCATCAGAAAGGACGCCACCACTGGAGAGTGATCCGACAGAGAGGCCGGAACTATCTCGACGTCTCGTGCGCGAGTCACCAATTGGGAGGAGCACAGAAAGTAATTGAGTCTTGCGTAGGTTTTATGGGCCGCTGAATAGTGAGTGTATGCTGTGGCCTGTGGATGCAAATGTCTCCATAAATCGACCAGACCCAGAGCTGCAAGGCGAGTATAACCCATCATGGACAATGGCCCCACTTGGCCAGATCGTTGACCAGAACGGTCCCCTGTGTTGTAAAATACTAGGTTAAGGTCGCCTCCCATCAATAAGTGTGGATGCGTAATGGCCGTGGACGCCTCTAAGGCCCTATGTAAGAATGCCTCCTGACCTTCATTGGGTGCGTTTATGGAGCCTATCTGTAGTGTCTGCTCCGCTACAAGAAAGCGGTGGACCAGCAACCTGCCTTTGATCTCTGCCTCCTTCTGCAGGACCCGCCCCCAAAGGATTTTGACACCAGGATCGCTACTCCAGCCACCTTCCTGCTTGCAGAGGAGAAAAATTGCCACGGGAAGAAACAGGATTATGTCTATGGTGATCTTTGGGTAGTAGGTGTGTCTCCTGCAGGAGGCAGATGTCTGCCCTTGAGTGTTCCAGGAGAGAGAGAACCGCCTTGCGTTTGACTGGGTTATTAGGCTCTCTCACGTTAAGTGAGATTGATTGATTGATAGGCTTTATTTCGATATGTAAAAATATCATAAAAGCTTTACATATTATTTAAAAAGACACAATATTTACAACAGTCACAATACAGATATATGATCCTAAAAAAGGGCAATATTTACAGCAAACACAGTGTATTACAAATGTTAAAATAAGGTTGGATAAAACAAGAATTAAATCACCAGTGAAAGCCTTCTTAGTCGAATCAACCAAAACCACTTAAAAAATTTAGACACACCACAAACAATCAAGGATGATGTGTCAGACATTAGAATACGAAGTGCAACAGTATGCTGGCATGTTCCTAACCATTTGCATAGAGGACTAAGCAAACGCCTCCTCGGTGCCTTATAATCGGGACATTCAAAGAGAATGTGGGCTACAGACTCAATTCGATTGGGGCAGAGTGCACAAAAGGGTGAGAGATGATGAGAGGATTTCCATCCGGAAGTCAGTTCACCTACTGGTAAAGTCCCCACTCTGAACTTAAAGTACAGAGCCCGGTCGAAAGGGATAGAAATCATATCCAGATATGGCTCGGAGGCTACCATGTCTTTAACCCTCACAAAAGCCAAAGTGGAGTTACAATGATTGGTTTTGGTTATAAGTTTGGTAAGAACCCAACTCCAATATAGTTTCTTTAGGGTGGCTTTAGGGGGGCAGATCTCGCGGCCCATGAATCACCAAGCCCGAGCTCCGCCAACAACCTTTTGACCTCCCTGAACCATTTGATCTTAGACCAGCCCTCTAATTCAACAACATCTCGAAGCGCCTCTGCATAAGAAGCTAGCTCTGGAACGCGCCATAGACATGCCCAGAGTAACAGGGGGTGCAACTGGGCTTGATCCGAAATCGACCTACAACTTCGATCTAGGAGCACAGGGACTGTAGGTGTACTCAATGGGAGAGCCATCAGGTCTTTCAAAAATGTGCTCTCTGCTTTTGCTAGTATATCCAGGTTACAGAATCCCCACAATTCTGCCCCATACAACGCTGCGCTTACCCCTCTAGCTTTGTATATTTCTACTACTGGGGCAATAGGTTTGGTTGTGGAGGAGCGTTGTTCCCTAAGAAGAACACCCCCCACCCTTTTATGGGTTAGGAGCATCTTCTGGATGTGGGGATTCCAGCTCAGAGTGTCATTGAGCCGGATACCCAAATAGTTGAACTCAGCCACCCTCTCCAATTGAACATGATTCAGGGCCGGGGGGCGCCCAGGTTTCTTTGGGGGATTCATGATCAAATACTTGGTTTTGTCAGTATTAATGACCAAGCCCCTTAGAGTGCAAAACTCCTGGAAGCTATTCTGGAGGCTCTGCAGGCCAGTGGGGGTTTTTGAAATGAGAAGGGTATCGTCTGAAAATAGCAGGGTGGGGATCCATTTGCCCGCCAGAGACGGAGCATCTGCAGGAGTTTTTAGCAGATGCTCAACCACTCCGTTCACATAGAGTGAGAACAGAGTGGGAGCTAGCACACAACCCTGGCGGACACCTCTTCCCACTGGGATTTTATCTGTTTTTTCCCCGTTCATACCCCATCTCACCTTCGCAAAATTGCCGGCATGAAGACTCACAAGAAGGGATAGGATATATGGAGGCATCCCTAATTCAGACAGGACGTCCCTTGGAACCAGGTCAAAGGCAGTCTTAAGATCTATAAATGCTAAATAAAGGCTGCCCTTGCCGAGCACCACAACCTTCCAGTACAGAAGAGCCAATCTAAAGGCCTGTTCGATGGTCCCTGTACCAGAACGGAAACCCGCTTGCAGGTCCGATAGAATGTTATTATCGTCCACCCACTAAAGCACCCTTCCCAGGATCACCTTCCCCGCCACCTTCTGGGTAGAATCTATGAGGCTAATGGGCCTGTAATTAGCGGGGCTGTCCCGACACCCTTTTTTGAATATCGGGACAACCTCGGCCCCCTTCCAGGACTCCAGAACGGATGCGCCACTCCGGTTGGCGTTTAACAATGCTGAAACCAATTTTCCCCACTCTTTCGGATTAGCACGTATCAGATCACCCGGAATCCCATCTGGCCCAGCTGCCTTTAATGACTAGAGACTTCATAACACCCTCCACTTCTTTAGGAGTGAAGGGGTCTCCCTCTAGATCACCTAGACAGTCAGCTAGTAAATTGGTGGTATAGGATGATAACGATGGGGACACCTCATTGGTAGTATAAAGGCCCAGGAAATGATTGTACCAGCTCTGGGCAGCGATATTACATGTCATCATGGTACCTTCTGGCCTATCCTTGGCGCGTATACGATTCCAGAACGCTCTAGCATCTCTGGCTGCACTTGCTTCCATAAGGTCCGACCAGAAACTATCCTCCCATTCTTTCTTTGCTGCAATAGTTGTCTGGTTATACTCTTTCCTAGCAAATCTTACTGCAGCCGGGGATTTGCTTTTAACAGCACTAATTAGGGCACTTTTTTTCCCTACATTTCTTAGTAAACCAGCCCATGGGTTTCATATGATTCTTGTTCTTGCCTGCTCTGGAAGCCTTACTAGGAAGAGTAAGAAGATCGCTCAAGGCGTTCATCATTTTAGTGAAAAGCTCGGCAACTTCCCCAGGTAATGTAATCAATAGGTCCACTTTGGACAGGGCTGAGGATAATAATAACCCAATAGCAGACACTTTCTCATCATCTAGGATAAGCTTACTCCACTTCATTCATCTACCGCAATCGGAGGGGTGCGATTCAGGGAGGAGAGGTGCTATACTGGGCATGTTTACCCCCTGGTCCCAAGTCCATAAAGGAAGCAGGGCAAGAGAGAGAAGATTATGATCACTCTCTACAGATGGAATGACCTCCATATACCGCATAAAGCTCCATAACTTTGCGTCAAGAAGGATGTAAACTATCCTTGACGTGTGGTTAACTTGGTTATATGTGTCGGCTCCAGAGGAATCAGAGGCCGTCCTGCCATTGGCAGCCCTAAGACCAAATTCCATGGTTATCGAGTTAATTTGGACCACCACTTGGGACCATCTCCTAATGGGGGGCAGGGCAAGGGCTGGTATCCCGCACCTAGAATCTTCGTCATCTGTACCCAGAGGGTCCTCCGTCCCGAGAGGCTCGAATGTACAGTTCAAGTCCCCCGTGACCAGGACATAAGATTTGGCCTGACTCTGTCTAAGTAAATGTTCCAACCCTGCTAAGATGGGTGATTGAGACACTCCCTTGGTGCCCCTGGCATAAATGTTAATAATGTCCAAGGTCAGCCCCCTCCGCGGACCTGATATCGAGATTTTAAGTAGGCCAGGGGAGTTTGTCTCATGCTGGGTAACTTGACAATTGAGTGATATGGAAACCCAAATGAGGAGGCCGCCTGAAGGACGACCCCTCCCAGCAGTGGGGTACACAGCTGGGACAAAAAAAGTTGCATAGCCTACCTTGTGGCAGGGTTCCCTAGTTCAAGTTTCTTGAAAAATGCATATTTGATATGTTCCCACTAGGGTGTTCCAATCAGGTTGATCCAGCTTCCTACCAATACCCGCAACGTTCCAGCTGAGAATCCTCAAATCGGGATCCGCCACAGCTAGTTCTATGTGGGACTTGGGGCTGTATACCCTCACCCTCTCCCGCACTGCTGCTAGTGAGCTATCACATCTTTGGCTATTTAGGGGATCATTTCCCGGCGTCACCTCCATATTCAGTACTGGCTCGTTAAGTGAGAGAACAGTCAAAGGGCGTGTCATCTTAAGCAGTCAGGTGGAGCGGCTGCGTGTTGCACTCGGTTCGTGGTGGTGAAAAGGGAAAAACAACCCCGCTCAGCACTCTTGGACAAGGAGGACCCTCCACTCGCCCTTCCCATCCCCCCTCTTCCACCTCTCCCTCCCCAATCCCCGCCAACCCCTCTCCCAAGTCCCACCCGGATCCCCCCCTAAGCCCAACAAGGAACTCCCGAAGAAACACAAACCCCAAACTAGAAATCATTGTCCCGGTCCTGTACAGTCTCTCTCTGCAGGTCCGTGGTATTGTGTTGAAATGGGAAAACGTGTAATCGAGGCAGCCTCGGTGACCCCCGCCCTGTCCCCCCCGGCCCTTTGCTAGGAGAAGGCATTCATTCAAACCCCTCATTAGTAGCATATCATGTCTCAGCGGAGGTGTCCTTGGCGACCTCCTGGACTGCTGCCGCATGCTCTTGAGCTTAGGTTGCGGAGTCCGGCTTGCGGATGCTTTTGTGGGTTCGCCGCTGCCTCACCCACTGCCAGCCGTCTCCCGTTCTGGTCTGAGAGGGTGTCGGGGAGGACCGTCTGGATGAACTCTCCTCACTATCTTCAGCCTCCAAGGTGATACCCAGCAGCGCACAAGTGTCCCGTAGGGATCGAAGTTGACGGAGAGCCCCTTCCCATTTGAAGATGAGTCTGAAAGGGTGGCCCCAGGAAAAAGGAATTCCTTTGTCTCTCAAGAAGGCTGTGACCACCCTGAACGATCTCCTTTTCTGTAGTGTGATGGCCGACAGGTCCTGATATAGCGCCACCGCATAGCCCCGGAACTGGAGAGGTTTTTTCTGCCTCGCCATTTGAAGAATGCGCTCCTTCAATGGGTAGTCAGGCAAGAAGGCCAGGATGTCAGGCGGTGGGGCTGAAGCCCGGCGTGCTATGCCCACTCTGTGCGCTCGGTCTATCCGGACCTCGAAGTCCTTCTGTTCCCCCAGTATTCTCCAGAACAGCTCCTGCAGAAAGGCTGTCATGTCACCCCCCTCCGAAATAGATGGCACTCCCCGGACCCGTATGTTATTGCAACGGGAGCGGTTCTCAAGGTCCTCGTTGTGTGCCTGCAGGTCTGTTTGCTGGTCCTGCAGCCTAAGGATCTCCTGTTGTAGGAGTTCGATCTCCCTGCTCCTGTTGCTCACTGATTCCTCCACTGCCGCCACACGCTCTCCCAGGCCGTCAACTTCACGCCTGAGCTCCCTGTGTTCCCCCGCCTTTTCTTGTTTAAGAGTGTGGAAATCTTCCCTAAGAGCGCTGAAGAGCGTCTCCATGAAGGCCCTCGTGATGGGGATCTCACCTTCCGGTTGTGCATTAGGTTGCTCCAGCGGTTGTCCCTGCTCTGGACTCTTTGCCCCTTTGGGGGTGCCCCTGGCTAGCATGTTGGTGATCGTCCATCCTCCCCTGCGATTCGACATTGTGCGACTTATGGCCACTCCCGAAATCCACAAGCGCGTTGGTACGGGAAGGCCCGATGCGCGGGAGGAATGGCCGGTTGGGCCCCGCAGCAGTCTCCCGTCCGGGGCGAGTCCAGGCCGGGAAGAGGTGTGCGGCCCGGCTCGGAATGTCCGTCAGTTTTTATTGTCCAGCTCCGTGGGCTTCACCCAGTGTGCCTTGTCGTCTCTGTGTGTAGCTCCTGTCTATGACTTGGGATTCTGTCACCTCCCCTGGGCCTCCCTCTTGTGGCTCCCGGAATCGCTTCTCGGGTATCCCGCCTTTGTGGATACTATTGGGCCCTCTGCGTGTCCCGGGGTCCGCGCTCCCTTGTGCTACGGGGTCTAGAGTCGGGCAGGCCTCGTTAGGCCTCGTGCCGGGGGCTCGATTCCCGCCCCCCGAATCGGTGCGGCCCTCGAGGGCAGAGCCACAACTCCACCCTGGTGCCGCCTGGGGACCCAGTGCGGCCTCGCCTCTCAGCCTCCCCCGGGTCTTATTTACAGCCAACACTGATCTACTTAGCTGTGTTTCGCCCAGTTCTGGCTTCTTGTGGCGCCACAGGCCTGATTCCGAGAGGCCCCCGCCGCTCCTCTCACCGGGGGCACGATCGCCAGGCCACCCGGGTCCGCCCAGCTTTGCTCCTCACTTCCTGCCACTTTGGTTCCCGGTCCTTGGAGATGCTATTGGGCCCTCTGCATGTCTTTGGGTCCGCACCCCAGTTGTGCTTCGGGGTCCGGTGTAGGGGAGGCTGCAGTAGGCCTCCAGCCGGGGACTCGATTTTAGCCCCCTGAGTCAGTGCAGCCCTCGGGGACAGAGCCCACAACTCCACTCCGGTGTCTCTGGGGGCCCAGTATGGCCTCGCTCCTCAGTCGCCCCGAGTGCTCTTCCCCAGCTGGCACCTGAACCTCCAGGCCGTGCGCCGCCCGACACTGGTTTCCTGCGGCGCTGCAGGCCGATCCAGGTGTGCCCTGCCAATCCTCCCGCCGGGGGCACGATCGTCAAGCCCCCCGAGTCCACCCCATTCTTGCTCCTCACCTTCGCGGTGGCCACCTCTGGCAGACGCTTCGCTGCGCTGGACGGTCGCGGTTCTGGCCGCTGGAGGGTCCGCCCGTATAGGCCCGAGCCGGGGGCTAAGTTAGCGGCGTCCGGGGCTCGCTCACCTGCCCGTTTCTGATGGGCCGGAGTCAGCAGGACCCAGCTTCGCTCACCACCGGTTCCGTCCCGGCTCTGGTTGGGCTGCGGCCACTTGTGGGGGTAATTCTCATCTGGGCCCCAGGTAGCCCGGGATCATGGAGCAGCCCGCCAGTAGGCCACCAGAGAGCTCGGCCGTCCTCTCTGCGTCTCTTCGGTCTGTGCCGAACTTCGCTTCCGGAGCGGATCTCAGGTGCCCCGCCGGCCCCGATCAGGTCGTCGCTCATCGACGGCTTCAGGGGTTGCCTCTTGCCAGGTCGGTGGGGGGCTCAGCTAGTTATAAGGGGGCACAAAGGGGGATCGGGATGGGAGCCACTCGCCTACACCTCCGCTCCGGCAGCCATCTTGGCCACCAACACCTCTCTTTAAACTGCTGGGGACTCATGTTTCTCACGTCTGAAAGGGCTTTGATATTTCACGGACGCATTTAATCGTATTGCTTTGACTGGACTACAGGATACTTTCTCTTCATCAGATTTAGATCCTGGGCAATCCTTATGAACACTTCGAGAGCTATCCTGAAAGCGTCATCACCCATCAAGTTTTGACGAAAACTGTTGTTCTTAGCCTTGAAAAAGTCGTCTCAAGACGAAACACGTGTTGGCTCTTCTTGTTTCTGTCCCTATGGGTCCACACTGAAGAAGACTTAAGAATAAAACAATTTTGGCTAAACATACTATTGGATCTGTATTAGTATTGCTTATGTAACTGCTGACTCACTGGAGTCACTTTTGCAACTTGATTGGGTTGTGCTCTGTCAATCAAATTGTATGTGGGTATCTTACATACTTAATAACATTGTGGGTGGCACAGTGTTTGACATTGAGCACGCTGGAGAATATCCTCCTTACTTCCTAAACTTTGGGGCAAAACATACACAGAGGTGCTGGCTGTAGTGTACCACTGCCATCAAGTGTTCTTAGAAGTACTTTAGAGTATGTTGATGATTTTTTTGCTAATAGAAGTGATTTTGTGAAGTAGTTATGATGTTGTAAGGGCCAATTACTTAGTGATAGCTTGTTGCACAATACTAGTAAAGGTAGCAAGAAAACCAATTCTTTTTTTAACTATATCCCAGCCCTATTTTATTAAAGCGGCAATCCTTCGGGACAGGAGGTAATTGTAATCTACCCTTGCAGATCTCACCATATTTCTACCCACAAAACTCTCCCTTCGAGTGGAGGCAATACTTACCTGGGCTACCTCATGCCCAAGTAGTAAACTCGATGATGATATGATCCGCTAAGAGTACATCTGTGGATATCATATTGCATAGCCTACCTTGTGGCAGGGTTCCCTAGTTCAAGTTTCTTGAAAAATGCATATTTGATATGTTCCCACTAGGGTGTTCCAATCAGGTTGATCCAGCTTCCTACCAATACCCGCAACGTTCCAGCTGAGAATCCTCAAATCGGGATCCGCCACAGCTAGTTCTATGTGGGACTTGGGGCTGTATACCCTCACCCTCTCCCGCACTGCTGCTAGTGAGCTATCACATCTTTGGCTATTTAGGGGATCATTTCCCGGTGTCACCTCCATATTCAGTACTGGCTCGTTAAGTGAGAGAACAGTCAAAGGGCGTGTCATCTTAAGCAGTCAGGTGGAGCGGCTGCGTGTTGCGCTCGGTTCGTGGTGGTGAAAAGGGAAAAACAACCCCGCTCAGCACTCATGGACAAGGAGGACCCTCCACTCGCCCTTCCCATCCCCCCTCTTCCACCTCTCCCTCCCCAATCCCCGCCAACCCCTCTCCTAAGTCCCACCCGGATCCCCCCTAAGCCCAACAAGGAACTCCCGAAGAAACACAAACCCCAAACTAGAAATCATTGTCCCGGTCCTGTACAGTCTCTCTCTGCAGGTCCGTGGTATTGTGTTGAAATGGGAAAACGTGTAATCGAGGCAGCCTCGGTGGCCCCCCGCCCTGTCCCCCCCGGCCCTTTGCTAGGAGAAGGCATTCATTCAAACCCCCGATTAGTAGCATATCATGTCTCAGCGGAGGTGTCCTTGGCGACCTCCTGGACTGCTGCCGCGTGCTCTTGAGCTTAGGTTGCGGAGTCCGGCTTGCGGATGCTTTTGTGGGTTCGCCGCTGCCTCACCCACTGCCAGCCGTCTCCCGTTCTGGTCTGAGAGGGTGTCAGGGAGGACCGTCTGGATGAACTCTCCTCACTATCTTCAGCCTCCAAGGTGATACCCAGCAGCGCACAAGTGTCCCGTTGGGATCGAAGTTGACGGAGAGCCCCTTCCCATTTGAAGATGAGTCTGAAGGGGTGGCCCCAGGAATAAGGAATTCCTTTGTCTCTCAAGAAGGCTGTGACCACCCTGAACGATCTCCTTTTCTGTAGTGTGATGGCCGACAGGTCCTGATATAGCGCCACCGCATAGCCCCGGAACTGGAGAGGTTTTTTCTGCCTCGCCATTTGAAGAATGCGCTCCTTCAGTGGGTAGTCAGGCAAGAAGGCCAGGATGTCAGGCGGTGGGGCTGAAGCCCGGCGTGCTATGCCCACTCTGTGCGCTCGGTCTATCCGGACCTCGAAGTCCTTCTGTTCCCCCAGTATTCTCCAGAACAGCTCCTGCAGAAAGGCTGTCATGTCACCCCCCTCCGAAATAGATGGCACTCCCCGGACCCGTGTGTTATTGCAACGGGAGCGGTTCTCAAGGTCCTCGTTGTGTGCCTGCAGGTCTGTTTGCTGGTCCTGCAGCCTAAGGATCTCCTGTTGTAGGAGTTCGATCTCCCTGCTCCTGTTGCTCACTGATTCCTCCACTGCCGCCACACGCTCTCCCAGGCCGTCGACTTCACACCTGAGCTCCCTGTGTTCCCCCGCCTTTTCTTGTTTAAGAGTGTGGAAATCTTCCCTAAGAGCGCTGAAGAGCGTCTCCATGAAGGCCCTCATGATGGGGATCTCACCTTCCGGTTGTGCCTTAGGTTGCTCCAGCGGTTGTCCCTGCTCTGGACTCTTTGCCCCTTTGGGGGTGCCCCTGGCTAGCATGTTGGTGATCGTCCGTCCTCCCCTGCGATTCGGCATGGCGCGACTTATGGCCACTCCCGAAATCCACAAGAGCGTTGGTACGGGAAGGCCCGATGCGCGGGAGGAATGGCCGGTTGGGCCCCGCAGCAGTCTCCCGTCCGGGGCGAGTCCAGGCCAGGAAGAGGTGTGCGGCCCGGCGCGGAATGTCCGTCAGTTTTTATTGTCCAGCTCCGTGGGCTTCACCCAGTGTGCCTTGTCGTCTCTGTGTGTAGCTCCTGTCTCTGACTTGGGATTCTGTTGCCTCCCCTGGGCCTCCCTCTTGTGGCTCCCGGAATCGCTTCTCGGGTATCCCGCCTTTGTGGATACTATTGGGCCCTCTGCATGTCCCGGGGTCCGCGCTCCCTTGTGCTATGGGGTCTAGAGTCGGGCAGGCCTCGTTAGGCCTCGTGCCAGGGGCTCGATTCCTGCCCCCCGAATCGGTGCGGCCCTCGAGGGCAGAGCCACAACTCCACCCTGGTGCTGCCTGGGGACCCAGTGCGGCCTCGCCTCTCAGCCTCCCCCGGGTCTTATTTACAGCCGACACTGATCTACTTAGCTGTGTTTCGCCCAGTTCTGGCTTCTTATAGCGCCACAGGCCTGATTCCGAGAGGCCCCCGCCGCTCCTCTCACCGGGGGCACGATCGCCAGGCCCCCCGAGTCTGCCCAGCTTTGCTCCTCACTTCCCGCCACTTTGGTTCCCGGTCCTTGGAGATGCTATTGGGCCCTCTGCATGTCTTTGGGTCCACACCCCAGTTGTGCTTCGGGGTCCGGTGTAGGGGAGGCTGCAGTAGGCCTTCAGCCGGGGACTCGATTTTAGCCCCCTGAGTCAGTGCAGCCCTTGGGGACAGAGCCCACAACTCCACTCCGGTGTCTCTGGGGCCCCAGTACGGCCTCGCTCCTCAGTCGCCCCGAGTGCTCTTCCCCAGCTGGCACCTGAACCTCCAGGCCGTGCGCCGGCCGACACTGGTTTCCTGCGGCGCTGCAGCCCGATCCCAGGTGTGCCCTGCCAATCCTCCCGCCGGGGGCACGATCGTCAAGCCCCCCGAGTCCACCCCATTCTTGCTCCTCACCTCCGCGGTGGCCACCTCTGGCAGACGCTTCGCTGCGCTGGACGGTCGCGGTTCTGGCCGCTGGAGGGTCCGCCCGTATAGGCCCGAGCCGGGGCTAAGTTAGCGGCATCCGGGGCTCGCTCACCAGCCCGTTTCTGATGGGCCGGAGTCAGCAGGACCCAGCTTCGCTCACCACCGGTTCCGTCCCGGCTCTGGTTGGGCTGCGGCCACTTGTGGGGGTAATACTCATCTGGGCCCCAGGTAGCCCGGGATCATGGAGCAGCCCGCCAGTAGGCCACCAGAGAGCTCGGCCGTCCTCTCTGCATCTCTTCGGTCCGTGCCGACCTTCGCTTCCAGAGTGGATCTCAGGTGCCCCGCCGGCCCCGATCAGGTCGTCGCTCACCGACGGCGTCAGGGGTTGCCGCTTGCCAGGTCGGTGGGGGGCTCAGCTAGTTATAAGGGGGCACAAAGGGGGATCGGGATGGGAGCCACTCGCCTACACGTCCGCTCCGGCCGCCATCTTGGCCACCAACACCTCTCTTTAAACTGCTGGGGACTCATGTTTCTCATGTCTGAAAGGGCTTTGATATTTCACGGACGCATTTAATCGTATTGCTTTGACTGGACTACAGGATACTTTCTCTTCATCAGATTTAGATCCTGGGCAATCCTTCTGAACACTTCGAGAGCTATCCTGAAAGCGTCATCACCCATCAAGTTTTGACAAAAATTGTTGTTCTTAGCCTTGAAAAAGTCGTCTCAAGACGAAACACGTGTTGGCTCTTCTTGTTTCTGTCCCTATGGGTCCACACTGAAGAAGACTTAAGAATAAAACAATTTTGGCTAAACATACTATTGGATCTGTATTAGTATTGCTTATGTAACTGCTGACTCACTGGAGTCACTTTTGCAACTTGATTGGGTTGTGCTCTGTCAACCAAATTGTATGTGGGTATCTTACATACTTAATAACATTGTGGGTGGCACAGTGTTTGACATTGAGCACGCTGGAGAATATCCTCCTTACTTCCTAAACTTTGGGGCAAAACATACACAGAGGTGCTGGCTGTAGTGTACCACTGCCATCAAGTGTTCTTAGAAGTACTTTAGAGTATGTTGATGATTTTTTTGTTAATAGAAGTGATTTTGTGAAGTAGTTATGATGTTGTAAGGGCCAATTACTTAGTGATAGCTTGTTGCACAATACTAGTAAAGGTAGCAAGAAAACCAATTCTTTTTTTAACTATATCCCAGCCCTATTTTATTAAAGCGGCAATCCTTCGGGACAGGAGGTAATTGTAATCTACCCTTGCAGATCTCACCATATTTCTACCCACAAAACTCTCCCTTCGAGTGGAGGCAATACTTACCTGGGCTACCTCATGCCCAAGTAGTAGACTCGATGATGATATGATCCGCTACAAGTACATCTGTGGATATCATATACACCACTAATAGAAACTAGTGGGTGAGGGTCACCAATTTTTTTTTTAAGAACTCTGGATTCTAGAATGGTGCACTTTCACTCCCTTTTGATTTTCTGGTATTGTAGTAGGAAGCTGAGTAAACACATTATTGCTTCTCTCTTCCCTCCCCTTGATTTATTTTGATCATTACAGTAGCAGGCAGATGTGGTAGACTCAATTTCATAGTCAGCAGCACCCTGAAGTTTGGTAACTGTTTACTTACAGAGCACATATTTTTCTGAGAAACAAGAGGGGGACACAAATTTAAGGAAAAAATCTACTTTATTTCCCTTTAATGACATGGTTCCTGTACTAATTCTAGTTTATGAACAAGCAGTCTTCAAGGAAATTGAGTCAATGGATATCTCACGATTCAAATTGTTCAACAATGTCACCAAAAAAGAATGTCTGGCCCTTCAAGCTCTTACTGACAACCATGACCTAACTGTAACTAGCAGACAAAGGGGGAGGAATTGTCTAACTCAGAAAAGCCAATTATGAGAGACACGCACCGAACTACTGAGTGATGAATGACACTATAAGGCTATCAAACAATACCCTGCAGATAGACTACAGAGAATCATCGGGAACATGATAGAGGATGCCAAGGTCAATGGGTGGAACTCAAAAAGAAAGGTTGAATTTCTACATAAAAAGACACAAGGAGACCATACTTCTATTCTCTACCAAAAATGTGTGAAAATAGACCACCTCCTCCAGCCTGTCCAAGAACATCGGGAATTAGTCCTACTTTAGAACCCCTCTCTCAGTTTGCAGATGTATTCCTAACACTGACTGTACAGTGGACACCAATGTATCTAAAAGGCACAGGTGACCTTTTGAGATTGTTTAAAGACCTGACATTCAACCACAGAAGAATCTTGTTTCAGGTTTAGGTATTAAGTGTCCATAGTCCAGCATGCCTCAAGATGCTATGCTAAAAACAATTGAATACTTTCTTTTCAAAAGGAGCTGGCAATATAACATCCCAAGACATTTTATTCTAGAGTGCTGCAAATTTTCATGAACAGAAATCTACTTTGAGTATGAAGGCTCGCTTTTTGAACAAGTCCATGGAAAATTAATGGGCAGCACTTTCCCCTCAACTCAGCCGGTCTCTAAATCAGCCATTTTGAAAAGGCTCATAATCTAACTGATACTAATCCATACCAACAAAGAATTGGCCTAAGGAAATGATGTATAGATGACATACTCATCATCTGGGATGTGATGAATACATAGTCCAAGAATTCTTAACTTGGCTCAATACACGTGATGAGTTTTTAAAGTTCACGAGCAGTAGGAGCAACAACTCGCTCCCCTCCCTCATTGTCACTATCTTTTCAGACGGTTCAAGTTTAGACACAAAAATATACTACAAACCAACGGACAAAAATCGTATGCTCATGTTCAACAGCTTCCACCTCTGCTCTCTGAGGGAGAACTTACCTTATAGCCATTTTCTGTGCATAAACGAAATTGTAGTAACATCCAGGACTACACACTTCAAGCAAGTGAACTCACAGAAAAACTAAGAACCAGAGATTATTCATCCCACATCATGAAGAATTCCTGCAAACAGGCAAAGAATGAAAACCGAGACAATCTCTTGCACCAAACAGAGTGAACGTCTTGACAACATTTACCTACCTTTGTTACATCATATATTATAGCTCCCAATCACATAAAAAAATTGATAAATAAGACCTGGAACATGATCAATTCAGGGTCACTTAACTTGTCAAAACCTTGCTTTGCCCACAGAAGAGGGAAAAATGCATGTAATCTGCTAGTCCAAACACAACCACCAAAACTGAAAGAAAAAACTAACACAATTTCCACAGCATGGAGCCTACAAACAGTAGTGAGAAATTATCCATGTGGCTCTTGCTCAGTGTGCCATCTAACAAAATTCACTAAAATCATCGACCTGGACATCGACGTACGATGAACACTAAGAACGCATAAAAACTGTAATACTACACGTCATCTATATGATTGCCGGCCCCTGCAACCTTAGATACATGGTGATGACTTGCAGGAAAGTGAAAACTCACTAGTTGAACATAGAAGCAATACTAGGTATAAAAAAGCAACAAAGCGCATGAGCAACCATTATCTGACATCACAACACACTGCAAATAAATCAGAGTGGGTAATTCTGGAAACCTTAGACTACATTGACCACTGTGGTGATCAAACCCTTCTACAGAAAGAACAACGCTGAACATATTGTTTAAAAATGTTCCATGATGGCCTGAATGACAATAATCCTTGGTCAGCAGTTTCCCATTATGATGTACGCATCACGACCTAGTCAGTGGAGTAACAAAACCGGACTCGACAGCACGATGCAGTCGGTTTGCCTCTCCTCCTGAATTTCACCAGGAATTCCTGACTAAAACAACCCAACAAGGACAATTCAGTGTAAAAAACATACATGATGACAACAAGGAGTCTAATGCACCATCGATCATACTGGTTCCCCACCTAACTCATTACATCGGTAAGAGAACTCTGGGAGACTTTCTAGCCCTGTCTGAAAAGTTTGCTTGAATCATCCTTCACAATATGAAATTCCTGTTTGGAAGAAAACTTGCAGTTAATATGTACCATATCTTGGGGCTGGACATCTGAAAGATACATAAATCCCCCCCCTCCCTTTTTTAGGGTGGGGTGCCCTATAAAACAGTTTGTTTTTCATTTTTTATGATTGATCCATATTTACCTATAAAAGACTCACAGTCTGTTTTTATTTCCAACATTTAGCATGGGCTAACATTAATTTTTCACGTTCTTGATGGTTCGAAAAATTAGTCTGGGTTAAATAATCCAACTCACTCAGACTTTTTAACAAGAGCCTTATCAAGAGAAATAGTTTTTTTAACTGTCTCAGAACACTCATTCTACACTATCTAGTAAACAGACCAGCTGACTCGGCCAGTAGACCCACCTGTTCCTAACAACGCTCAGAACATGAACGCCAACAATTGGGCTAATTACACTTGCCAGCAACCTTATCAAAACTTCCACTAGCCCTCACTCGATTAACATTAAAGACGGGAGTGGACGCTATAGGCAGAGCGATTGGGTCAGATCTACTATATGTAAGTGAATACGCATGCCTATCTAAGCCGTTTTGTTCTAGACATTACCTTTTGAATGGATTCCTGCTTCAAATGGTGCTAGCCCAGTCCCCAATTAAGATATATCTGGATGATAGTATGATAGTATGTCCACACATCACAATGGTTTTATCTGCAAGGTCTGAGGGCATTTTACTCTGTTGGCACATTTGATCCCTCCCTACATAATCCGCTGAAACAATACAAACGCTGTGTCTGTCTTAACATGCAACGAGGGTATGCTAATCGCATCATAGTGGTCGCCAACCAAAAGCTAAATCACATTTCGGCTTAAAGGCATTATTGACCACCTAACCGCCCCCACTGCTTGCTCTTTTACTGTGGTTGAATAGCTGGAACAAATGCTTGAAGTGTAATGTTTAATCCAACACCAGCTCGTATGCCCATAACAAACACTGTTTTTTAGGCTGCTTTTATGAGAAGGGATGTGCATTTACACGTACCTACCTCAGCCTTATGAGAATCATAACATTGCATCACACAAGACCTGATTGAACGCTCCTGTTGAGAGAAACTATGCATTACAATTCAGACACTTACTGCTCACAGGTAAATAATGGGAATGTTACATCTGTTTCGTACTACACCCCAACAAATTTGTCACCAAAATAAATTACAGCCCCTATCTACATTAGGTCAACCTACAGTGGACTAGACAGAATCAAATAAGTAGTGACGCAGATCTCCCCAAGTCCATACAAAAATATACTCAACCCCATGACAAAGTCAATTAAGCTTTGTTCAGCCTATATTACTGCCCTCCTTCTTCTCTCACCACCTTGTATAGTGGGAGGTTTATATGCACTTTAGAGTCTTGCACTATTCTAATTAATACAGTATTGGAATGTGAACAATGTCATACTACACAGGTTTTTTCCATTTGCCACCTTAAATAAGTGAACGTGAACAAATTCTGAATAAACATAGATTTTAGGGCCATCCATAGTATGTATGCTGGCAGGGGAATTCTTGTCTTACAAACTCCTATGACGTCACTACATCCACCACATGATTCTGACCTCTATCACCACATGTTTGCTTTGCATGACACATGCAAATGGCTATGTGCACACGAATGAAAGTGAAAATTGGTTCCCCCTTTATTTTCACTAAAATTAGGCACACAATAGTGTATATTTAAAATCATGACTAGTTGATAGCGATTATTGATGTTGATTATATATGTAGCGCTTTGCACAATTGTTTTTTTGTATTTTATCTCTCTAGGGAATGGCATACCAATTCCTCAAAGTATGTAGGTAAATTTACTTTCTATTAGGAATATTGGGTTGTGTTTTATTAAAGCGGCACACCTTCTGGATAGGAGGTCATTTTACTCAGAAACTCTTCCTTCTGAGGGAGGCAATACCTACCTGAGTTCCCTCATGCCCAGGTAGTAAAAAATATGTTACAAGTACATCAGTGGATATCACATACACCACTGATGAAAATTAGTGGGTGAGTGTCTCCAAAAATGTCTTTAAGAAACTCTGGATTCTGTAACAGAGTGGTTTCACTTAGCTCTGATTTTCTGGTATTGTAGTAGGAAGCTGAGCGAACCCCTTCCTGTTTCTCTCTCCTCACCCCTTGATTTATTCTGAGTAGTTATGAAGTTGTAAGAGCCAATAACTTAGTGATAACGTGTAGCACTATACCACTAAAAGTAGAAAGTAGGCCCAAAAAATGAACTAGACTGCATATGTAAAGTTTCAGATTTACTACATGATCAACTGAAAGACCCATTTATGGTCACATGCATATGGAAATGTATACAGAAATGCATAACATATAGAATTCATCTTAATCTACATAAGTTTTCTTTGCATGATCTCTGGTTCACAAAAGAAAACTGCCCAGCTAGCCAAATAAAAAACATCTTAAGTATGTACTCCTGTGCACAACAAACTGGAAAGTGACCCAGCAGTGAGCTACACAAACTACTGTTTGAAGGGCTTGATAATTGGCCTTTAGGAAAAAATAATAATCTTAAATTGTATAACAAGCATTGGCTTTCATTCATTGTGGGCTTCATATGAAGCATTGTCCTACTAAAAGTAGCAAGGAAGCCCAAGAAATAACCCAGACTGCATATGTAGAGTTTTCCGAAGTACTATATGAGCATCTAAAAGACACAACTTATGGTCACATGATTATGTAAACCAATAAACAAATACATAACATATACAATAGATAAAAAGAAGTAAATTACATTAAATCAGATTGCCACTCTGTAGTTAAAGTTAATTTTCCCAAGATAGGAGTTCCTCAGATTTAAGCTCCCTGATAACTTTCCAACTATTTGACAAAGCACCATAAAACTTTTCAGACCTAGGGCAGTTGCTGCATTTTGAGCTGATGTAAATTTTTGCAGTGACTGGCTAGTGGGTGCAAAGATAAACGGGGGTCCTAATAAGCGTTTTTTCCACCAATGCATTTTCCATGGAGTATTGTATTTGACGTAGTTCAAAAACAACTGAATGGATTTTCATACAATTTAGCAGGGTTATACATTATTGAGCACAGATGATGCTTTTTGGGTTCTGCAATTAAGTAGGGTAAATATTTTCTAAGTTATAAGACATTTAAATGTAATGTTATTGGTCACTTTCGCAGACTTTCACAAACTTTTGTGAAACTACTGCGGTACATGGTCTTAAACTTATTAAAAATATATAAAACAAATATAAATAAATGTCCCTACCTAAAGTGGTAACAAGTAGATACCTATTACTTAACTAGATCTAAGTCCCTAACACAGTAAACAGCCAGAGTGTAGTAAAAACAGTATATTGGCTTGTCATCGCCATGTAACATTGTTTACTGTAAAGTTGTCAAGGTATATCATGGCCCAAAATATAACTGCATTATTGGATTGCCATACCCTTACATCACGCATGGTGCCACATGGGCAACGCAATACTTAAGCCAGATTTACAAAGCAACTCAAGGCCACCGAGCCTGTCCCTGTGTTGATTGGTAAATCTGGAGAAACATAAGGCAACACAATTTGCTGTTTTGCATTACTTTGCACACCATAATCTTTATTGCTGCCAAATTGTACATACATCCATATTCCACACCACTGTAGCCATTCCACTATATGCTATTCGACTCTTGTCTTTCCCTCTCCAGTCTATGAAAAACCACTCTATGCCACTCTGCTGTACGCTATTATACTGTACACGTCACAGTACGTCCCTATAATCTACGCTCTTACTCTGTACGAACCTCTACTCTGCACCACTCCAGATTATGTCACTCCACTATACGCCACTCCACTGGATGCTACTCCAATATACGCTACTCCACTCTATGACATTCTACTGTACACCACTCATCTCTCCTTTATACCACTTTGTGCCACTCCACTCTACAGCACTCCACTGTACACTATTCCACTGGATGCCACACTATTGTACACTACTCCACTCTATGCTACTCCAGTGTTTGGCCCTCCACTCCATGCCACTTAATTCTAGGCTATTCGATTGGATGCCATACCAATGTATACCACTACACTCTACTCCAGGCCACTGTATGCCACCCCAGTCTACACCACTCCATTATATGCTCCTCCACGGTACACTACTCCACTATACACTATTACACTCTGCACCACTCCACTGTACAACATTCCGCTCTACACCACTTCACTCTACTCAATTACACTGTACACAACTCCACTCTACACCAGTCCACTCTGCAATTATACTGAATGCAACTCCTCCCTAAGCCTCTTCAGTGTATGCCATTCCTCGGTATGCCACTTTGCCACATGGTTCTCCTGTAAATGCTATTCTACTCAGTTCAGTTCACAAACTTTATTCGGAGAAACATCCCATCCATAAAAGTGCAACAATAGTTAAAAATAACAGAAGGAAATAGCAATACTTAATAGTAAGAATTACAGTTGTATAAACACAATATCATAAAATTTAGATGGTAATTTGAAACAAAAATCATCAGTGATAAATAAATCACTAATATATAAAACCAATCCATTCATTGATTATAAACTATTGGTACATGATTAAAAATTATTCAAAGAGTAAGTATTGTCTGGCATGCCCTAGTAGCAATTCTCAAAAATGTGCTTAGGCGGAAAACCAACTCTTCGTCAGCCAAGGCAAGCATGCGTGAATATTCGGAAACCAAACTAATAGGCCTAGCCTTGTTAAAGAAAGGGGAGAAGAAGCCACTTGATATATTTCATGTAGTATTTGCAGAAGAACAGGAAGTGTTGGATTGATTGACCACTTACCCCGTCACATGGACAGGGTCATGAGTCAAGTTTCGAGTGGTAACCCAAAGGGAAACACAATGCAAATTTAACTGTCCCAGCCCTCAGGTGGAATAAAAGGCTCCTTTCCCAGTGACTCATGGGTAGGGTAAGATAGTTTGGTAGGGGGTAGCAGTGCAGTTCGCAAGCCATATAACTGGAAACTGAGGGTTCCTTTGATTCCACCACAGTTCTTACAGCTCTATATGACGAATAAAGCATGTTTCTACGTTTTTTCTCGTTTACCATTTCGGCTTCCCTAGGATTTAAGAAAATGGAGCCCTTATTAATGCTGCATAAGCTCTGATACTCTCCTGATAACCAGGGAATGTCCTTCCCGTTCTCACACTTCAAACAGTCTGTTATGATATTTTTTGTTAGGGTAGCGGCCTGGTTTTTCCAAACTGATAGCCAGAAAAGAGCTGGGCGGGCACATATAAAGTCAGATATATAATTTAAATTCAGTTCCTTGTGGCAAATGTATTGTGGGGTCGAGATTGGGATGCTCAACAGTTTTCTGCCGAACCGATTTTCTTCCAGCTGAATACAGGAGCTATCTGCGGTAACCCAAATCTCAGCTCCATACGTAGCCACAGGGACGCACAGTAATTTAAACATTTTTAAGATAGCTAAAATAGCACCTGTGTTCTTTGGGCGTGGGAAACTAAAAATAGAGTTAATAGTCTATGAGAACTTGCTCCTGGAGTGTGTGAGATGCTCAGTCCAGGAACCGTTCACAGCAAAAACTACTTTTTGATTGCCAGCAACAAAAGAACTGAGCTGGCGTTTCCTGGGGCCACAGTACATTAAAAATGATTCTTTACAATGTACGCACAAATTCAAACTGTCCATATATTTGACAAAGGACTGTACTAGGATACGCAGAGAATTAGGAGTGCGGCCTGTAAGAACCGCGTCGTCAGCATAGAGTAATACTGGAAGGGGTTTCCCATGAATCATGGGGACATCTAGAGTCATGTGTACCAGTGACTTAATTAGACCATTAATATAAATATTAAAAAGGAGGAGGGCCAAGACACATCCCTGCCTGACCCCCCTTCCAACCTTAATTGCTCCCGATACCTCTCCACCACTACCTATCCTCACCTGTGCCTGGAGGTCTTTATGGAGGTATGCCAGAAAATGAACCAATTGCTCATCCAGCCCATAAGCCAATAGGATAGCCCACAGCCTTGACCTATTCACAAAGTCAAATGCTGAGGACAAATCCATAAGAGCCAAATAGACCAGGGAGTTCTGAGCAATGGTGTGCTTCCCAATTACAAGATGGAAGTTAAGGCATTGTTAGTTAGTACCAACCTTGCTGCAAAATCCTAACTAGCAGGGCTCTAAGAAACTGCATTCCTCTGACCATTCCAGGATCTTATTATATAAGACTCTTCCCAAAATTTTGAGGGTATTATCAATCAGTGAGATCGGCCTATAATTACTGGGCTGTGACCAATCCCTCTTTTTAAATATTGGGACAATGATACTCTTAGCCAGGGTACTAGGAAGTGGGGCATACTTTTGATTTTTAAAAACATTAAAAAGAAGCTGGCCCAGAAGTCCATGTTCAATTTGATTAGCCCATCTGGGTCCGGGGCCTTATTCCCAATACTCTGATGAATGGCTTCTACAACTTCAGAGAGTGTTATCTGAATACCAGTGAATGGGCCAGATTCATACTGGTCCGTCATCATTGAAGGGGTGGCATAAATATTGGAAAAATGGTTTTCCCAAGATTCACTGGATATGGTGCAGCTGATAGGGGTTAGTAGCTGTTCTGTGATTTGGCGATCCTTTACAGCAGACCAAAACATTTTACCGTTTTTGTTGGTAGCTGCCTGGGATAGTATTTCCCAACGTTCGTTTAGAAGATCTCCCTTCCTGTTGTTAACTGCTGCATTATAATTCTGCCTTGCCAGTTTCACATCTGAAGCGCACCTAGGTTTGGCTGAAAGGGTCCTGCGTAAGTTCCTATTCAACAATGAACATTTATCGTCAAACCATCTAGGGTCCTGCTTCTTCAGAGGAGCGGGCTTAGATAGTAAGGTTTTTAATGGTCAAGCAAAGTTTAGAAAAATCATTAGCTACCTCTAGGTGCGGGATTTTAAATGACACACATGAATTAATGAGGGATAGATTGTCCTTCAATAATGACTTAAACAATTCATCGCTGTATACGCCCCTCCATATTAATCTTAAATTGTCAGTGGAAGGTGTTAAATCTTTAGCCCCAAATTCATCTGAAAATGCGGGTCGAGGTGCCATGTCAGTGGTAATTTAATAGGGTTGTGATCCCCGTGAGTCTTGGCGAGGACCTCTGCGGCCGCGAGATAGTCCACGAGCACAGAAGAAATAAAAACAAAATCTATTGTAGATGAATGGCCCATTCCTCTGAATGTCGGAAGTTGATTGTTAATGGCGTGTGCTGGATCACTCTGGTCCATAACATTACCCAAGTAATGTGAGCTTAGGAACACAGCCAGCTCAGCGACCCTACAGGAGGAGGGACCTAAGTTAAGTGTCTCTACGCCATGATATGTATCATTAAGTTTTGCGTTAAAATATCCCCCTAAAATAATCCCAATAGTATCACCAGATTTTTGCTGACAGTCTAAATTAGAAATAAAATGAAAAAGCGCACTAAAATTCCTATTAGAATAGATTGGAGATCATTATAATAAAAATTTACCAAATAAAAAGAAACTTTCCTTTTGTAAAATACAACTTGATAATTAGAACTATTAGTTGGTAGGACCATGAAGCTCCCTCCAGCAGCTAAATTAAGCCCAAGGAAAAGTCTGCCTGATGGGCGGCCCGGTTTATTATGGGATGCTGCTACGCTAATGCAATGAAACCCTCAATGTGCAAATCATCTGTTGCCCTAGTCTCCTGGAACATAACTACATCCTGTTCCTTATCTAGGCGCAACCAATTCTCGTCACCAAACTTAGACTGAAGCCCTGCTACATTTCCACTTAGGATATTCAAGTCTGCTCCAGTACTGTTTTTGATTGAAGCTGGCTTATCATTAGCATTGTGAGTTAATACCATGGTGGCAGGGGGTACCGTCATAGTTCGGGGTGGCTTGTCATTAGTATTGTAGGTTGATACTATAGTGGCGGAAGGATCTGCAAAATGGGGAGGATGATACTGTTGGTATGCCATTAGTGGTGATTGTCGGTCCTGTGCATCTAGGCTAGAAAGTGTGTTAAACCTGTTGGTTAACTAAGGAAGGACGTGAATGTCCCTAACAGGTTTAAAAGGTGGCTTATAAAAATAGCCCAAGGGGAGCGCATTAATACAGGTATTTTTGTGGAGTGATGCTCAAAAATGTTCAGTAGGCGGTGAACCATATGGGGTCTACGAAAATTCAAAACAATACAGTCACCGTTTATATTCTTGGCAGAATGGCCAACCCACGCTACTCTTCTGGCCATAAGAATGTCATTCATATTAGAGGGGTAAAAACCCTTATATTTACAAAGCCAGTCTACCGACCTATTGTGCAGGTCTACCCAAGACTCCCTTTTATCCCCCACTAAGTTAGGGATCCCAGCCAGCACCAGAACATAGGGACAGGAGGCAGGAGGTCAGTCAGTCAGTCAGTCAAATATCTTTATTTCGGTTAATAAAAACCATAAAAGCAATGCAAAATTCATTATTATACATGTTAAAATTATACAGATATACACATGATTACAGTTCATTATAGACAATCTAAAACAATTAAAATCTTTGATACAAAGAGGAAATGAGATAAAATCAATATCATGAAAAAGCTATCACAAGTGGAGGGTGATGTATCTTCTGGGGTCCCCCACTTCGGATAGGTACCCAGCGTGAGGTGAATGAGGTTGAACCTAAATCTAACTAAAAGGAAACAATGGTAGGGTTTAGTCACGTACTTCAAATAGGGTTCCATGTCTGGGGAGATTACCAGATGATAAATTGATCTCACCATAGGTTTCCTAAGTTCAACCTCCTCCCTTTCTAACTCCAGCAAATTGATGAAATTGCGCTTAATCCACCCTACATCCTCGTTCCTGAGGCCCTGTGGTGATAGATACATTTCCGGGCGCCCAAGCCTCACGCATGCCACTCTAACCAGGGTATTCTATCCGCTCTGTCCAGGGCCATACAGTCCTTGAGTATTAGGTGGTTCAGCTTGATCTCCTCATTTAGCCAGGTTTTAACCCATCGTAGCAACGGGCCGTTTTTAGGTGGTCGGAAATATGCCCCAAACCCACTTCACAGTGAATTGAATATGTGGGAGATGATTGTGGGAGTGACAAGAGGGATCATATAAACTTGTTTTCTATAATTTGGATCCCTGGTGTTGGGACATAGCCCCAAATATTGGCCCCATATGAGGCAATTGACATGCACTTTGATTTATAGATGTGGATCATAGCCTCCATGGGTCTCGCTCCCAGTCTTTTTGAGAAATTCAAAAGGGTTGTGGTAGATCTTGCAACCACATTGCCCTTGAGTTTCAACTGGGGGGCCCAATTCCCCCTTTCATCGAATACAATGCCTAAATAACAAAGAAAAGGGGACCCTTGAAATTGGTGTTCCATTACATCTAAAGGTTTTGATCTTCATAGTTTTCCTACGTAGTCCGGTCTCCATTATGTGGGATTTCGAGGTATTGATTTTTAAATCCAGGGCTTCCATAAAGGTGCCAAAGTGATCTAACAGTCTTTGTAGTTCTGTGCCTGTACGTGCAAGTAGGACGGCATCGTCCGCGTACAGCAGGACCGGAATAGCCGACCCTCCCATACGCGGAACGAACAGGGTGGCCAGGTCTAGGGATTTACCCAAATAGTTAATATAGAGCGTAAATAGGAGAGGGGCCAGAATGCAGCCTTGTCTGACCCCTTTTCCTGATCTGAATTGCTCAGTGCACCTGCCATCCCTTGTTACCCTAACAGAAGCCGACAAGTTCTGATGAAGATCATTTAAAAAATTAACCAAAGTGATGCCTAGACCCATATCCCGCAAAATAAGCCATAATTTAGAACGATTAACTAAATCAAATGCAGAAGATAGATCCATAAAACCCAAATATAGAAGCCCCTCCTTCACCCCTGTGTATTTACTAATAATAAAATGGAGGTTTAAGCATTGATCCATAGTCCCCCTGTGTGCTCTAAAACCATACTGGAGATCAGAAAGAACCCCACTCCCCTCAAGCCAATCCCCAAGTCTCTGTAAAATGACTCTGCCTAAGATCTTTACGGCAGAGTCCAGCAGGGAGATTGGCCTGTAGCAAGCGGGGTCACCTCGGTTCCCCTTCTTAAAAATCAGAACAATAATGGAGGATGACCAAGAGGGTGGGAAGCCTGTGGTGGGTATTGGTTAAAGACATTGGTTAGGATTTTGGACCAAATTTGTGGGTACTGGATGTAGAGGTCTGCGGAGACCCCATCGGGACCAGGGGCCTTATGTTTACTTGTGTCTTTTATCGCCTTTTCCACTTCAGAGGTGTTAAACTTAATGGATGTAGTATTTAGAGGTGCAACTGCGTCTGAGGAAGTTAAGGCCCCTAACTCAGTGTCATAGATGTTTTTGAAGTGCTTGACCCAACTCTCATCTTCAATTACACAATCCATATCTGATTTCCCATCCTCAGTGAAAAACGACTGGTTAATAATAGCCCAAAAATTTTTGCTGCCCCTCAACACATCTGCAGGTTGCAGATTGTCCCAGGCTTCTTCCTTAATTTGGTCCTTGCGTGTTGCAAGTGCCAATTTATATTCCTTGCGAAGGTTCGCCACAAGTAACTTGTCCCTGGGTCTATGTTTTAGTGCTTTAAGTAAGGCACTATGGGTGAGTGAGCACTTTTTATCGAACCATTTATACGCCTTCCCACAATGTGAGCCATTCCTAGACTCCAGGTTCTTAGAAATCTGTGAGCATATCTCTACATAGGCAGCCACAACATCAGCCCCTGATGAAGTGAAGTCTAAGCAAACTGCCATATTAGCCTCAGTTTCCTATGCAAGTGTCTTAAAGAAAGTTTCTGGAATGATCTTCTCCCACTTTACCCCCCTGCCCTGCTCCCTGGTTGACAAATCTCTTGGGGCCTCCACACCTAAGTTCCTTCCATGCAAGAAACTCTCAAGGTCCACAGCCAATAAGACCGGGTTATGGTCACTAAAAATTGCGGTCACTACCCTATACTCCTGCGTTTTGGCTAGCACCCCAGGAGATACAATAATATAGTCAATGACGGTGTTTGCATCCCTCCCAATGAATGTGGGCGCTCTACCTCTTCATTGCCTAAACCTGGTTCAAATAAATTTGAGTTGGCAAGGAGGCTCTCAAGAGCATCACCCTCCTTGCTATGTTCAAAATGGGGGATCCCCTCTACAGGCGATCCTCGGTGTCCATCATTATAACAGTCCCCCTCACAGGGTTGAATATTAAAATCTCCCAGCATAACCATCTCTGGGGCAGAAGTGCAATCATGTTTATAGACTGACAGAAAATCTGCCAGGGCAATCAGGTGCTCGTTCCCAGATGAGCCCTCCCTGGAATTATAAAAATTGATAAATAAAAATTTTTGATGGTCCGAAATGGTCCATTCAATTATTAGTGCATTCATAGGAGCAGGTTCTACTTTTTTGAAAGCCCCAGTCAGGTTAAGTGAGAACAGTGTAAGCAGACCCCCTTTAGCTCTTCCTCTCGTTCCCAGGACTGCTAAAGTAGAGAAACTGAGAAAACCGTCCAATGAAAAACTGGGCGATGTATCCCAGGTCTCTTGGAAGGCCAGTATATCGTACTGGTTGACAAACCCCTGCCAAATAGGGTCAGACATTTTTGCACTTAGTCCCGCCACATTCCAAGTAAGAATTTTACAACATGGTCTCTGTATACTAGGCAACCCTTTGTCCACAGCTAAAACATCAAGAGTCAATCATTAGTCTCCATTGGAGTCAAGGGGGAAAAACGATTAGTAAGACTAATGGCAGGAGGGCCTAGACTGTCCTGTGACACATAGTCAAATACACTGAGAGAATCACTTCCCGCCCCACCTGATAGCTCTCAGGCAGATCTTTGTTGTACCATGTTAAAGCGCTGCTGGTAAGATGGATATAAGGTGACACATGAAGGCCCCGCTTGACGAGTCACAGAGGGTTTACCCAACAATCTTGTTATCCCACCCAGAGGATAAAAATAACCCAGGGGGAGGGGTCTGATACCATAATTTGACAAAGCTGAGGCAACCCAGAACAGTCCATATGCACTACTGTAGCTGTTAAAGTTTACAACAAGGCAGTCCCCACAGGATAGTTTTAGGATGGTACCCCACCCAGCTTACCCTTCTTGCCGCAATGACCGTAATTGTAATATCTGTTCCTCCAGAACTGAACTCTACACAGTATCCCCTAGCCAGGTCCATCAAATCTTTATTTGTCTCCCTGTTGCCGGCCCTTAGTGGTGGAATCCCTGTAAAGACGGCTACCAGGGGGGCCGCCTCTGGGGGGAGATGCAAACATTTCGGTCTGCGAAAAGGTTCACTAGGTGCCTGATTTGTAATATTTACTCCCAGTTTTGTGTGCTTAGACCCCTCCACAGTACCCCATTTAGCCTGGGTGTTCTCACTAGGAATTTCCGTGCACTTAGTTGCGGTATTACTGCATATGTTACTAGGGATTCCAGGTGAGGGATTAACCACCTTCTCATTCTGATTTACAAATTGTTTGAGAAGGGTATCAATTTTCTTACACTTAGCTAGTAGGCCCTCTACACATTCATTTAGTGTGTCCACTATATCCTTTGCTACTGCTACCAAAGCTTGTTCAAGTCTTTTTATGAACAGTTCTTCCACAATGTCACAAACATTGTCCCTTGCGGTAGCAACTTGGTGGATAGATTTCCCATGAGTGGATTTCCTTTTGACACCCTTTGCATGAGATCTTCGTCTTCGCGTAGTCGTGAGCAGTGGCGCTTGCAAGGTTTCAGTTATTTGAGTGGGGTTTAATAGAGGTGGGGTGCTTGGAGGTGCAGCCAGCAGGGGTGCAGGACAGGGGGTTTTAACGGTGATAATTGTGGGTTCTAGTGGTATACGCTGTACAAATTCGGGGATGGGGCCATTGTCTATAACAGAGGTGTTACAAATGGATTCCAAACCAAGTTCCTTTTCAGCGTGAGCAATTTACTTAGTTAAGACCCCCACCACGGAAGTTAGATATGAAATTAAGGATTCTGATTTACGTGGAATCTTGGCGACCTTACCTTCTTGGTCGCCTCGACATGTCTGTTTCCTTTTTCCCATGGCAGATGGAAGAGGGGTGGCCCGACCCGACCACTGCTGACCCCTGATGGCCACAGATGGCCCGCCCTCTGCCCGGGCTCAGCCCGGCGCTGCCCGCGCGCATCCTGCGAGGCGGGAGAAGAGGCTCGCTCTCATGCGCCTCCGGGCGCGTGAGTGCTGCGCTGCTACCGGCATCCTCGTGTGGGAGCAGGGGACGCTGGGTAGTGTAGTCTCGACGCTCCCCCCTCTCGGCGGCCGCGGTGTAGGAGTGGCAGCGGGGGAGAGCGGAGCAGGTCTGCAGAGTCCCGGTGTGTCAGGAGCAGGTTTGAACAAAATGAAGCCCCCAGTCAGGCTGGAGGTAAATTTAGTACATCGGTATTTGGCCTCATATAAGCCTTCCTAAAGCCACCATAAGTATCCTTTCTAGAGGTTAGATCACTGGTCCGTGGCTTAGTAAAATTACTGCTACCTAGGTTGAGATTTAAGTCAGGTACTATTCTACTCTATCCCATTCTGCTATATGCCACTCCACCCTGTGCTATTCCACTCGATACCACTCCACTGTATGCTACACCACTCTAGTGTATGCCACTTCACTTCACCCCGCTCCGGTCTACACTATTCCATTGGATATCACTCCACTGTACGCCACTCCACTGGATGCTACTCCAATATACACCACTCCACTCTACGCCATTCTACTGTACACCATTCAGTATACCACTTTGTGCCACTCCACTCTACAACATTGCACTGTACTGTACGCTACTCCACTCTATGCCACTCCGGTGTCTGGTACTCCACTCTTTGCCGCTTCATTCTAGGCTACTCGATTGGATGCCAAACCTATATATGGCACTGCACTCTTCTCCAGACCACTGTACGCCACTCCAGTGCATATCACTCCATAATATGCCACTCCACGGTACACTACTCTACTATACACTGTTACACTCTGCGCCACTTCACTGTTTGACATTCTGCTCTACACCACTTCACTCTATGCAATTACACTGTACACAACTTCACTCTACACCAGTCTACCCTGCTATTATATAGCAACTCCTCTCTGTTGGTTAAAACAGCAAACTGCAGGCCAGCCCCACAAAACACAGCAAGGTCAGTCCTTTCCTTCAATCTCTTCAGCTGTTTCCTCTTGACCACGAAGTAGCTCCAGTCTTGTTCAATCTTGATCAAGCCATTCTCCAAAGTTCAGGGGCTTCAGCTCTTATAGTTATATCCCTCAATGGCTTTGAAATCTTTGTGTTTCAGGGGCACTGACCCCTGTTCAAACCCATTCTGGGTGCCTCCCTGTCAGTGACACCTTCTTCCTTTGATTAGGTGGGGTCTGGATTCTCAATCACTCAGCAGGAGATGGGACAATTGTTTCATAGCAGCAACCCCGGCCTCTTCACCTCTAGGGGATTCTCCTCCCCCTACACTCCAGATGCAGGTCAGCCTGTTGCCGTCTCACCTCCTCACCTGGGTCAAAACATGCCCCAGATCCTATCACTTTCAAATCCAGACAGTCAATCCACAGACAGGCAGAGACACACAGAAATGTTAGAGCACAACAACTCAGCCACTTCTAAAAGAGTGGCTTCTAAACACACAGTGAAAAAAAAACCTTCATAAAAAGATGTGTTTTTACATTGTGAGTTCAGACATACTAAACTTCACCTTTCCATCTTAAGCCTTTGGGAAGATAGACTGGAAAACATATTACACTGCCTTCCCATTCTAGCCAATGGGCTAGATGGCCTTTCAACAGTGAAAAATGAAATGGATATTATTTCACTGCCAGGAAATGGTACACACCTAGTACATGTCCTACCTTTCACATACACTGCACCCTGCCCAGGGGGTACCCTGGACATACTATACGGATGTCTGATGTGCATAGAAAGGGGTAAGGTCTGGCAAGTGAGTGCACTTGTCAGAACAACATGGCAGTGTACCAAACTGCGTGCAGGCCCTGCAATGGCAGGCCCGTGACCCCTTTTTAAGGCTACCTGTGTGGGTGGCACATTTAGTGCTGCAGGCCCACTAGTAGCATTTACATTACCAGCCCTGGCACACATAGTGAACTTTACTAGTAAGGCAAACATACCCATCATGGACAACCAATTACCATTCCACTTTATACAGGGAGCACTTGCACGTTGACACTGTTTAGCAGTGGCAAAGTGTCCAAAGCATCTAAGTTGGCAACACCTTGTCAGAAAAAAGGTATTGGGGGAAAGCAACAAGTTTAGGGACTTTAGCCAAAAATGGCCAAGTCCTACAATAAGTCAACCTTTCATTTTCCCTCCAGCTGCTTTTTACGTATGAGTGGAGAAAACAGTAGAAGGTCTTGATTTCAATTCTGAAAATATCTTCTCACAAGCTAATTTGGAAGAAGTTTTGTTTCAATTGTTGCACGTGTTTTGAGTTCCTGTTTTTTTTTGCAACTAGTCTTTTAATATGGGTGAAGACTGAATGTTTTATTTTATTTTTATAGTGGTTCTTGGAATGTTCCAGGTACATTCCCCTATTACAATTTTTGGGTTACCAAATACAAAAGTGTTGCACAATATTCCCAGATGAAGACCTTTTCATTTTCTCATACAAACCAACCACAAGATGGGAAGCTTCTTAGGTTTATTTAGAAATATGTTATAAGGCTGTTTTTGCCAATCAGATTAATAACTTTTTTTATGTTTTGCTTTAGGAATGCCATAAAAATATCACAAAAGCTAATAGCGGCATATACTGAGGTGGTATGTGAGAAGCAGTTGCTGGTTTGTGATAGTATCTGGTGTCAGTGCCCTGCTTCAGGCACTTACAGTTTTTGTGATATCAGGTGTTTGTGATGTGTCATACTTCAAGCATGTATCTTTTTCTTTACTGTATTCTCTGTAGTTGTAATTGGTTTGCCTTAGATGGGAAATCTACGGTTCACAGACCTCATCAGAGTCTGCTGAAGCATTCATTAATGGAAAAAGGATTGGTTAAGTGAAGCTGTTATTTTTTCACGCATCTCATTACAATTAATGATTACATGGAACACTTGGGCCAGACTCACTAAGCCCTTGTGGCAGCACATGGGCTGATGTGAGATTTACTAAGCCACACAAAGCCCCCTTGCATGGCACTGAGTGGGTTAGTGAATCTAGAGTACCGCCAGGCAGTGTAAATATCTACCTTGCATTACTCTAGGTTACGTAGGATTTCCATGGGTAACGCATAGGCATTCCCATGCATACACCTATGGATTGTGATGAATCTCTAGATTTACAATGACTAATATATCTAGGAACGCATCAAAATGGTAAGCCTTCCCAATAAAGGCATTACTAGGAGAAATATCTCTATTTCTCCTTGTTATTTCCTGTTTCGAAAGTGGAAAATGTCTGGAAGGATTGTTTTTGGACAAAAAGATGTCCCTTCCTGCACAATAATATTCCTGCCTGTAACACAGGCAACCTTGCACCATGTTGCAAGGTTGCCTGTGTTGGTGCTGGGCAGCACTCAGTGCGCCAGCGCAGCAAGAAATTTGGAATGTGCCATATCTTAGATGTGAGCACTCATGCCCTCTCTTCATGACGCAGTTCAGCACAGTAAGCTGGCCTGCTGTGCTGTGTTGCATGACTTTTTCATAATTCCAGGCCCAAGTGTGTGGAGTCAGAACGTTTCAGAATAGAACAATAAATACAAATTCTTAATTTTTTTTATTTAGGACAATTTATTGTTCAGCATGTTAAAAACAAACAAAAAAAAGTTTTCATGCAGCAAAAAAGTCAAATTGTCATTAAAAGGAAATGTATGTGCTCAGAAGAAAAACCATAAAGAGCTTTGAACATGTATGTTTTATTTTTCTTTTCTACCCTCATATCCACGTGTGTAGCTGCCAAGTGATCGATATTGATTGAGTCACCTTAAAGCTGTCCAATCTTCCCAGCGAAAAGAATACTTTTCGTTCTGGAGTTGGAATTTTTCTTATACCATATTATGTATAGACGTACAAATAAGATCCAGCATTCAAAATAGTATTAGTCAAATAAATAAGTAGGGCTGGCTGAAGTTGTCACACATTTTTGGGGCACATCAAACTATTGCCCCTAGTGTATATTATCATATGAGCCGGTTGTACATCACCCTGCTTTACCTGCTGCACATCACCCTTTTCCCAGGAGCGGCCCGTGCAGGTAATAGCGGCGAGGCAGTGTTGCCGGGTTGGGGGCATATTCAACAGACGACCATAAGGCAAACCTAAGTAAACAAATAAATAATTTTCCTTCCTCGTTATCTGTCGAAATCCCTCTCCCCCCCCCCCCCACCCGGCCCACCGCCCCACTACTCTTACCTGCACGTGCTGCTGATGTTTGTTACCCAGAGCTCCCCTGATATAAAAAACTGAGTGGCCACGTCACCCAAAACATTCAAAACTCCCTGATGTATTGGCCCAGCGTATTCTTGGGGCACATAACCCTGTGGTCCCATGAAGCACAATATCCTGTGGCATTTGATGCACCCCTAATGCACATCACTATGTGCTCCTCAGGTATAAATCACCCTGTGCTCTCCTATTTCACTTCCTCGAGTGATATTGCCATACCTGACCTTGTGCTTCACTGATGCACATCACCCTATGTCTCTTGATCAACATGGTTATGCGTTTTTTTTTTCATTTCTATGCAATGATGCCTGTACGTTTGGCGGTTTGTCCACAGGTGCGTTTGTGCCTCGTGGAATATTTGACAACTGGTGTCTAATGTTTTGTTTGGTTTATATGCATGGATCCTCTATCTATGATCTGTGCGTCTTCATGCACGAACCGTGAAAAATCCAAATGTATTTGTTTGTCAATGTTTAATTTTAATGTGATATATTACATCAATTTCATGAGTCTTGATAACTTTTCTTGGTATTTTGAACAGCCTGTTTCATCAGATCAGGTGCATTTTGACACCTTTGTGTAATAACCCTGCCATGTTGATATCACATTATGACTCTAATGCTTCTCTCTTCAACTAAAACCCTATCCATTTAGTTTCTTTAAATATGTCTTCCATTCTCCTTATCGAAAATAAACAATGTATAGATATATACAAGTATATTCATCCCTCAACGTTCTCATACATTTGTGATGGCTCCAGGGATCATTTTAAAAGCAAAAATGCACTTAGAATTCAGCCCTTGGCTGATTCCATGATTTCAAATATCCATTTAGCCATCATTAGTGCTCCTGTGATGAGCCCTTGCTTCAGTAGCTACTTTACAAACCCAATCAAGTGCAAGTATAATCTGTGGTCTATTTGCACTTTCATTTTAATGAAGAATCACCCAAATTTACATTCAAATTGATTTCATTATGGTAAATATTGTATTTCAAATTAGCTTTGGATAATTATAATCCTTCTAATATTGATCAAATAGCGTATTAGAGCAAAAGTATGCATGACATCTAACGAAAAGGAGAGGTTCATTTATTTGGTTTCAGACAAATTACACCTTGGGAGCATTTTAAAAGTTATTGCACTGAAGGAGTGTCTGAGCGATTAAGAACACATTTTTGTGTAGAAAATATTTTGCATTTACAGCTGTGTTTGGCGAGTGGGATGCTCAGTCACAAACATGGTAGATGTCTTGTCCGCCTTATTATAAGTGCATTATAGCCTTGGACACTTGTAATGCAGAAGGCAGGATATCTGTCACATTTTGACAGAGTATCTAGTCCACCAAGTTCTAAATAAACCCCTAAATCAGTGGTTCTTATCCTATGGCTTGGGGACCACTGGGGGTCTGTGACGCCTACTCAGGCGTCCGTGACTGTTTAGAAAATGAAAAAGTAATAAAAGATTACTAAGGTGTATAAAATAAAATAAGCAAGACTGAACATTTTGAAATGTTCTGTAAACGGGAAGGCACATCCATCAATATTGCATTTTGCGATTCCTTAATTGCGAAAAATAAGGAATCGCAATTAAGGAATTGCAAACTACAATGCATCAAGAAATCGCAAAAAAATAAGCGATTTCTTAAAATTCCTTAATTGCGATTCTCTCATTGAGAATCGCAATTAAGACATACCTCCCCATCCATTCCTATGGGCCTAGAGGCCCATAGGAATGAATGGGCAGACATTCATAATTTGCGATTCACCATTAGAAATTCGCAAATTGAGAATGCATTTTCAAGGGTGCAGGGGTGTCCAAAGGACACCCTGTTGCACCCCTGAAATCTGCCTATAAGTACATTTGTGCATGTGTGTGTGTAAAATGGAACTTTGAAAAATGCACTTTAGTGCATTTTTTAAGGTTTTCGCAAATTACCATGAAGGTCAACTTCATGGTAATTTGCTCCCCTTATTTGAGAATTCGCAATTTTCTAAAGTTTGATGCATTGCATTTAAGGAATCTGAATTTGAGATTCCTTAAATGCAATCGCAATTTAAGAAATCACAATTGTGCGATTTCCCTAAATTGCGAAAATTACAAAAATGATAATGCATCCCAAAAATTGGAATTGCATTCGCAAACGGCCACATTTTGCGATTCGCACCATTTGCGAATGCAATTTCCATTGATGCATGTGCCCCAGGAGGCTAAAAATTAAGTTGATATCATATTGATTCATGGAGCAGTTCGACAAACAGAATATACTACAGCCAATGAGTGGGCTCCTATGAAGCTCCAACCTTCCGATTAAAATGACTTTTTTATAATGGTTTGTGGTTAAATAAAATATTTCATCATTTGTGTATTTGTCTGAAGAATGCTTCTTTATGTATTTTTGTGTACTGTTTTGTAGTTCAAATCATCAAAATAGCTTATTCAGAGGTTCCTTGGATTCCAATATTGACTCAGTGGGGGTCCTCAGACGTCAAAAGGTTAAGAAGCACAGCCCAAGTCACAAGTATGGTCTTTAATAGCTCAGTATGGACCATACTAAAGTCCCTATTATTAGTGACCTCTGAATACTCGTTGAGCAGACACAGAAGCTTCTGTGCAAATAAGTATTACTAAACCCACAATATTACCTCATACAATAATAACAGGGGCAACATCAGCGACAAATTCACCAGGTTAAATCTGGTGGAATGTTTCCCTACAAAAAGGCCTTATTTCGCAATACCATGAAAACTGGTGTGCTGACATTGATTTTCATGTGTTATTCTCCTTTGTTTATGTGTTGATAGGTGATAACTTCTGATTCAACAATTTAAGTACAGTATTATTGCATCTGTTTTGTTTTTCTTCAGATTCATTTAAGCATTCCTTCCATCACTTTGTTTTTTTGGTGCACTAAGTGTGACGGGTATGCCCTGACTTAGGTCCTGTACTCACTGTGCCACAGGAATCAAGCTATACATGGCAGATCATTCCATAAAAGGAGCCAAAACAGGTCCTGAGTTGCTTGTTTTCCAGTTCAGGGAGGAACTGGCCTGGCAGATCGGGCTGAGGTGTTCCCATTGGAGCAGGGCCAAGGCTGATTGGCATATGAATGAGTCGAAACTGAGGTCTTATGGTGGGCAGACAATGATGGATTGGGATATGGCCTGATCGATCGCCTGTGGCTGAGATTAATTCAAGCATTCTATCTATCACTTTGTGTTTGTGTGCTTTTTTTGTTGCATTACGTGAATCACAGTGCTTCCTTTTCAGCTTATTGTCACACAATGATTGTACACAGTGACAGGATATTTTGGGAAATTAGTCAGAGGAGCTCTACAGAGGGCATTCTGGTAAATGGTTAAATGGCAAAGTCCTGGTCTCTGTGTTTGTTAACAAGCACAAACAGTTAACTGGCAGGGAGAGAGTGGGCACACACAGGACTTTTCTGGCACACACATGTGCATACACAATGTGGGGTCTTAGAAAATGACAGAACAAGAACAAAGTGTGGCCTGGTACATAATTCTGCATGCAGTCTATTCTAGAATTGTTTTGCTTGACAGAGTGATAGGAAAAATACAAAAAGAACAATTGATGGAGAGAATGCAGAACAATGTCATACATTCACCCTAGTACAGAGATCTGGGCTTAAATCCATCGTTATTTTTGCTCACCATACCATTTCAAGTTGGACGCAGCATATGCAAATAAGTCTTGCCTTTGCGCCCAATGGGAACAGTCCTGCCCAAACTGCTAGGTCAGGTCCTCCCTGGACTGGAAACAAGCATCCTAGGACTTGTTTTGGGCTTTCAGCCCTCATTAGCCGAGATAGCTTGACTCCAGTGGCATGGAGAGCATGAGACACACGTCTGGGCATACCCGTCCCACTCGGGGTGACAAATGCAAAAAGAACAATTGATGCACAGAATGCAGAACAATGTCATACAATTACCCCAGTACAGAGATCTGGGCCTAAATCCATTGTTGTGTTGCTCATCATGCCATTCCAGTTTGGACCCAGCCATATGCAAATCAATCTTGGCCCTGCGCCCAATGGGAACAATCCAGCCCAAACTGCCAGGCCAGGTCCTCCCTGAACTGGAAACAAGCATCCCAGGACCAGTTTCGGGCTAATGAAGGGTAATACATAGTAACCGGTCCCAGGATGCTTGAATCCGGTCCGGGGAGGACCTGGCTTGTCAGTTTGGTCTGGACTGTTCCCATGAGGCACAGGGTCAAGACTGCTTTGCATATGGCTGGGTCTAAACTCGGGTGGCATGGTGAGCAAAAGAATGATGGATTTAACCAAGATCTCTTAACTGGGTTTGAATGTATGATATATTCAGCATTCAGTCCATAATTTGTTTGCGTAGAGTGATAGGACTGGCACATTATTTTGCAGTTTCACATTTTATTAATGTTTGTAAGTGGGGCAGTTAAAATCTGTTTTTTTAAATGAACATATTGCTGTGAGATCAATGATTTGACACCCAGATACAGCCTTTACGATCATGCGTAATACCTGACACCTATTAAGTTGGGGGATCTTTTCCATCTTTTAAATATGCCCTAGGGAGTTCTACAGAAGATAATATGCCTCTTTGTGGGTCAGCATTTATGTGTGTTCCCCAATTCAACTCTGCCCAGAGGTCATAAAATACCTGCGCTTGGTTGTATTACCGGCTTGCACTTAATGTTGTGATCTTAGAAATTATCGACCGATCTCCCTGCTCCCCTACCCAGCCAAAGTACTTGAGAATGCCATCAACTTATTGAATACCTCGAACAAAACCACCTACTTGATGCCTCACAATCAGGATTCCATGGCAATCACATCAATGATATCACGCTGATTGCTGCCACAGGTGACATCAGATCCCTCCTTGACTGCGGAGAAACTGTGACTTTAAACCTCCTTGACCTCTCCGCTGTGTTCGAGCCTGTCTTCCACTATGCCCTTATCAACAAATTCTGCAACATTGGCATACAGCAAAATGCCCTCAAGTGGATCATCTCTTTTCTCACAGGTCTCACACAGGACACCCGGCTGCCTCCCTTTACCTCTGAATCCAAGGACATCATTTGCAGCATTCCTCAAGGATAATTCCGCAGCCCCACACTGTGCAATGCATTCATGACTCCCCTCGCAGTCGTCATCAGATCCCACGGACTCAACATAATCTCCTATCCTGACGATATTCAACCTATCCTCTTCCTCACCAAGGACCCTTCCTATGCCAAAATCAACTTCTGCGATGCTATGACCAACGTAGCCAACTGGATAAAAGACAGCTGCCTCAAACTCATCTCTATAGTAAGTTACAACGGGGTAACCCAGTATCCCTCAGAACCTAGGAAATGTTAAACTATATAAACAATGGTTCTGTCGGGTTCAGACAGATTGCTTCCAAGATTAAGTAAACAAATTGATGCGCCGTTTTTTGCAGTACCGCTAATTTTCTTTTCAATGAAAACAGGGTATCTATGAATGTGAATAATTCATAAAAGTACTTTGATATACCCGACAAGGTTTGGATTTGTAATGTTGTGTTGTTCACTGTTTTGATTGACTCGATTGATAAGTAATGAAGTACTGGGTAAATTGTTTACTTAATCTTGGAAGCAATCTGTCTGAATCATACTCATCTCTGACAAGACAGAATTACTGATCTTCCGGAAGAACAATGCCATTTGGGACCACAGCTGATCGCCAGGAGAACTGTGACCAACGCTCACACCAGCAGACCATGCACAGAAACTAGGTATCCTTGACAGCGAGCTGACCATGAAATGACAAGTCAACACAGGCACCTCCTCCTGCTGCAACACCCTTCGAATTCTCTTCAGAATCTTCAGATTGATCCCAGTAAACACCAGAAAGACCGTCACTCTCTACTCCGGTATGTCCTCCCAGCTCATTTAAAAGACTTCAAACCGTACAGAATGCTGCAGCCACACTCACCCTGGAACTCCCCAAACAGATCCATATCATCCCCCACCTCAGAAACCTCCACTGGCTCCCCATATAGAATCCAGAAGAGTTGCCTTGCCTTTTTAAGATCCTCAAACATGCCTACCAAGCTCTACACGATCAAGGACCGTCATACTTCGACTGCACTTCCATCTCCCCTCAAGACGCCTGTACTTCTCCTCTCTTGCCCCCATGCACACCCCCAATTCCATCATAGCCGTGCTGCGGGGGCCCGCCTTCTTCTATACTGTTGCTAAGACCAGAAACGACCTGTTCCTCCACTTCTGAACAGCCGCCTCCCTGGCAGATTTCAAAAAGAAGCTCTAGACCTGGCTTTTCAACAGAGACGTGGCACCCTCAACACCCAGATACCTCTAGGAGTGACAGTTCTGCGCTACACAAATGCTGTTTGATCGATTGATTGATGTTCTCTTGCAGGGCTGATTCCCTTTTATATCTGTGTATGAAAACGACATCACAAAATTCATAATTTCATCTCATTTAAAAAAAGAAATCAGAAAGCAAAACCTTTGCATCCCTTTGGAGAATGGCTCTGATATATGGGCCATATATTACATCACACAACTTTCAAAAATCATCAGCTGTAATGTGCAAGACAGTTCAGTAAACCCATTAAAATTGCTTTTCGCAAGTGATCTTATTCTGGACACATGCTTTTTTGTAGGACCGGGTGGAACTTGCTGAGTTTCGAATCGTGGAATTCCATGGAGTTTCAAAAAAACTGCAAGACTTCACGGAAACCCGCCAATGGGCAGAGTGATGCTCAGCCACCTGGTTGTGTTGCTTTTTCGTGCCAGAAACGCATTCCACACTGAAAAATCAGTGTAAATAGCACCATGCATTTGCTGGGCAGGGCCATTTCTTTTAACCTGCTTTCTGTTCTGTGCATTGTGTTGGGCCTGATTTTTCTATCCGTCTGAAATCTTCCTAATCCTCCTCCATCCCACTCATCCTCCCCTCATTTACCTTTATTTTATCAGAATGTGTTTAAGTGTTTGTGCATTTTATGTCTTTCTTTGTTTTCTTTTTCTGTGACTTTTTGGCACTTTTTTGGGTTTACCCATTACTTCCTGAGGTCTTCTATTCTAATTCCTTTGTACTTTTCCAATTTCTTTTTTCTCCCACCCAACACCATGGCAGAACAGGATGAGACAGGAAGCAGTGGTGCTAGGGCAGCTTCTAGCTGCACAAATTGTCATGGCGCAACCAAGGGATGCCTCCCCGTCCCATTTTTCAGAGGTGAAGGTGACGGCACTGATTTCTTTATGTACACCGCCACCTCCCCTTCTTGCTGACAGCATATGGCAGGCCTGAGAGTGGGTACGCCCTGCGGTAGCATTGGCTGATCTGGGGGAGAAAGTGCTGGTGCATGCGTCAAAGCAGTGGAGTCCAGTGCACCCAGCAGCAGCTGATGCACTGCTGGGCAGGCATACTTGACCAGGAGCAGGACTTGCTTGAGCTGTTGGGTTTTGAGGTTGCAGGGCTTGGTGAGGAATTATTTTGTTTGTTGTGTTCAAAAATGCATATATGTATATTTTTTCAAATAGCATTCTGCACGCACTCCAAGGTAAGTTAGGTTTACATTACAAATATTATGTGATCCATTTTAAATTAGCCAGGTGTTTGGAACTACCCAATCGCACTTGTCGGCAGTCGGTTGGTCTGGTTATTTTAAGAAGTCATCCAGACTCCTCTGCCCAGACGTGGATCCCTTGCACAATGTGCTACTGGATTCAAGCTAGCCTGGCTGATGCAGGGTAATATCCAGTAACCGGTCCCAGAATGCTTGTTTCCGGGCCAGGAAGGAACTGGCTTGGCAGTTCGGTCTAGACTGTTCCCATGAGGCACAGGGTCCAGACTGATTTTCATATGCCTGGGTCTAAAGTGGGGTGGCATGGTGAGCAAAATAACAATGGATTTAAACCAGATCTCTTTACTGGGGGTGAATGTATGATTTATTCAGCATTCCATCCATCATTTATTTTTGTTGCACTTTTCACCCTAAGTTGGATGGGTATGCCCAGACGTGGGTCCCTTGCTCACTGTGCTACTCGATTTAAGCTAGCCTGGCTGATGAATGGTAATACCAATAAACCGGTCCCCGGATGCCTGTTTCCAGCCCAGGAAGGACCTGGCTTGGCAATTTGGTCTGGACTGTTCCCATGAGGCACAGGGTCAAGACTGATTTGCATATGGCTGGGTCAAAATGGGGTGGCATGGTGAGCAAATTAACAATGGATTTAACCCAGATCTCTTGACTGGGGGTGAATGTATGATTTATTCAGCATTCAGTCCATCATTTGTCTGTGTTGCACTTTTCACCTTAAGTGGAATGGGTATGCCCAGACATGGGTCCCTTGCTCACTGTGCTACTAGATTCAAGCTAGCCCGGCTGATGAAGGGTAATACCCCAAAAAACGGTTCCAGGATGCTTGTTTCTGGTCCTGGAAGGACCTGGCTTGGCAGTTCAGTCTGGACTGTTCCCATGAGGCACAGGGTCAAGACTGATTTGCATATGGCTGAGTCTAAACTGGGGTGGCATGGTGAGCAAAAGAATGATCGATTTAACTCAGACCTCTTGACTGGGGGTGAATGTATGGTTTATTCAGCATTCTGTCCATCATTTGTTTGCGTTGCACTTTTCTCGCTAAGTGGGAGGGGTATGCCAAGATGTGGGTCCCTTGCTCCCTGTGCTACTGGATTCAAGCTAGCCTGGCTGATGAAGGTTAATACCCAGAATTCGGTCCAAGGATGCTTGTTTCCAGTTCAGGAAGAACCTGGGTTGGCAATTCGGTCTGGACTGGTCCCATGAGGCACAGGGTCAAGACTGATTTGCATATGGCTGGGTCAAACTGGGGTGGCATGGTGAGCAAAAGAACAATGGATTAACCCAGATCTCTTGACTGGGGGTGAATGTTTGATTTATTCTGCATTCCGTTGATTACTTGTTTGCATTGCACGACTCCTCTGTTTTCTCACTAAGATAGTGATAGTAGTTGTATTAGTGATTTAGCGTTCTGTGTGCCTTTCTTTAAGTAGATTGTATAGTCCCAAGCAATCGTCCAGTCATATGTAGAATGCATCTATGCATTGAAAAGGGAGGCCGAGTTAAGCTATCAAAGAGGATTGAAATGAGAAGCAAAGATCATCCAATGCATTAGTAGGTTCAGGTTTAGGATATTTGGAGTAGAGCTTTGGTTTAAGGTATTTAGGTATAGGTCAACTGGAGTCGCTACTACTATCATAGGAAATCTGATTTAGAAAAGTACAATGTTACTACGCTTGTCTTTGCCTGTCAAAATATTTTTGGGGGATTAACTGCACCACTAATCTATTTTTTTCCTTAATTTCTTACATCAGCACCCAATGGCAAGCAGGGGTCATTGGAGGCTGGTGAGAAAGCTGGGGCTGCCACCATCAGTGCCTCGGTGGGTGGAAGTACCACCACCAGCGCCTCGGTTGACGGATCTGCTGGCCCCAGTAAGTCATCCTGTTAATATATTATTATTTCCCTAACTTTTACCTCTCCCCATTGAGAATCATTTTTCCTTGGTTTTTTTCATACTGTGATGCTCTCCATTTTAATCAATTCCTCTTCGTTCTATTTAATGTTTTGTTAAATTCTTGTTATCCCTGCATTATCCTTTTTTCTATATTTCATGTTTCTGTTGCTGACTTCCTCCTGTCTGTACTAGTCCGCACCTTTCTTCTGCTTTGGTAGTAAGCCTTCTCTCTCCCCTTATATATCTTGTGGATTGGCACTGTAAGACTCAGAGAACAGATTTTTGGACAGGTACTCTACTGGGAAGATTGCAGGCCCAAGGAGGGTATTCTATGCATGATTGTTGAGAAGTCTTTCTTTCTCTTGCTCGTGTTCAAACTTTAAAACAAGAGAGTGGCCATGGTCATTGTGGACCCCCCAATGTTGTGTTGTAGTATGTATTATCATTCATGTACATAGTATACCAGCAGTTTGGATGACAGTGCAGTATGGCAGGAAAGTAGAATGAGGATGGTCCCATTGCATTTGCCAACCAAGACCATAATGCCTTTATTGACAAATGTATTCTGCCCTTTCGTTGCCTTTCAGTGAGTCAGAGTAATCATAGCTCCGCCCCTCCATTACGAAAAGTTTTTGGTTGACTTGACTACCTAGCTTTTCCTACATTATCAAACAACAAAATGTCCAAGGTGATATTTTCATTAAAGCATACTATTAACCCGACTGTAGTGATGTATTGTGGTTGTATGTTGTGCAAAAAAAATAAAGGGCGTGTATTTGGCATCTGAAATGTGCACCAGATGCAGAAGTTGTTCAAGAGGGGAGTACCAGGAGCAGCAGGGACAGGCGGTGGTAAGTCACATTGATAACTTTTTGACAAATCTATTAATAGTATACTCACTGCATTTGTTAAGGGAGACAGATATGCGTCCTGCCCATCATCATTCATCACCTCCCTACCGATGGAATTTTACCATCCTTGACCTAACTGCGGCATGGTTGAATTTGTCACTGCAGTGTTGGTTGTGGAAGGTGCGTCTGCTTCAGTTAATGCAGCATTTACAAAATTGCCAATACATTGCAAAACGAAAACCTCTTAGTCCTTCACTCCTTTACTATTTCCTTAGTTCTGTCCCAGCATACTCCAAAAATTGAAAAATCCATATGCCACATTTTTCCGGCCAAGTGATTCATATATTTTATGGCTTCCATAACAGATCACGCCTGTTGAAATTTTTCCCTTTCGTTATTAGTCAACTGCAATGACTGACTAAGCCAAAGCTTAGGCACATGATAATGATCAGTGACAACCCACTATTCAAATGCAAAACCTCTACCTACCTTGCAAAACTCTCTAATTTACCATATAGTAGAGTCAGTCAATTTTCCTTTCATTATTGCCAAGCAAATGTATTTGTTGACATAATTTGTGGTGGAGGGTGAGGCCAAGAAGTAAAGTGGGACTAAGTGCCTGATTTAGAGTTTTGCAGATGGGATACTCTGTGACAAACATGCTAAATAAAATCTATATCCCGTTCCTTTCCCTGTTCTGCAATGTATAATTTTTCCCACTGTCTACTTACAACAGACAGGGTATCCACATTTTATATGTGACATATGTGATGTACAGCCAGATTCATCATTGTCCCGTTTTGCGAGTCCTTAATAGCGATTATTAAGGAATCGCTATTAAGGACTCGCAAAACGGGATTCATGTAGGAATCGCTAAATAAATTGCGATTCCTACACATTCCTTATTTGTGATTAGCAAATTGCTAATCGCAAATAAGGAATAACTCCCCATTCATTCATATGGGCCTAGGCCCATAAGAATGAATGGGGAGTTATTCCTTATTTGCGATTAGCAATTTGCTAATCGCAAATAAGGATGCGATTTCAAGGGTGCCAGGGGTGTCCGAAGGACACCCTGTAGCACCCCTGAAATGAAAATGTAGACTTGTGTTGCGCACACACATGTCCAAAGGACATGTGTGTGTAACATACAACTGAGAAAAATGCAAAAAAGTGCATTTTTCTCAGTTTTCGCTATTTACCACAAAGTCTGACTTTGCGGTAAATAGCGGCAAAAAATAGCGAATTAGCAATTTTTTATTGGATCATGAATAGCATTTAAGGAATGTCAAATTGAGATTCCTTAAATGTGATCGCAATTTGAAAAATCACATTTTTTTGCGATTTCTCAAATTGCGAGTACATGACCCAATGATGAATTTCAAATGCCATTTTTGCGGGCGCAAACGGCCGAATTCTGCGATTCGCACCGTTTGCGCCCGCAAAAATGCTTCATGAATCTAGTGAGTAGTATCTTATTATTCATCTGCCTCTTTGAACTCAGGTTAGCCCTGAAAGGGATATGGAGAAGAGGAGGTCCACTGGAGTTAAACTACGATAATTGCTACTCTCTGCAGCTGGGGCTGCTGTAATGGAGAAAGTACCTGACAAGCTAGCTAGCACTCCTCAATTAATTTAGCACAACAAAACTTGTACTCCATAGAGCCAAATGTTTTACTCATTAAGGAGAGGTAATTTGTTTATTCTTTTCCACATAAAGTGTCTGTCTATTTTTTTAATAGAAAATTCTTTACAAGAAAAAAAAAACACTTTGTTTTTTAGGTTTTACTTGCACTGTGCTTGTGAACTCTCTTTTATTTAATTTATCCTAAAAGGTGGCTACTATCAGTTCCCAATGCTGAATTACTGTGTTAATCTGCTTTTGTTTGGAACTTTGTTTTTTATTTTTTGTTAACTTCCCCTGACTGCACGCACTTATGATACTTCTACTATAGCTGTTCAGCTGTTTAAGCCCCATTCACTGTAAAGATTAGATCTCTTCCAATAGAAAAGGCAGACCGCTTCTTGCAGTGTACTGGAATGCTTGCTTTTTATTAGGTAGTTGTGTGAAGCAGGTGCTTTAGCTTTAAAATCTGTGTGCCATTTCCTATTCATGCCTCAGTACCTTTCTTTGCACTTTGTAGGCATTATCAGATAGATTTTTTTCAACTTAATCTATTTGGTCATTATGATCACATTTTAAACGTAATAAACAGTACATGGTAATGTACAAGAGCTATGCTATACTTTACTACTAAACAGGCAGCCACAAGTGCAATTACTGTGCAGACAAAAGGGTAGTGATTTGAATGGAGCAGCAAGTGCAGTAGCACCTGGTCCGAAAGGTTTCTGAACATAACATTGCTATATTTGAATACTAAACAGGCAGTCACAATTGCACTTACTTGGCAGTTAAAATGGACTTGATTTGAATGATGCAGGAAGTGCAGTGGCACCGGGATCAAAATCTCTAGGGACTCCACTAAACCCAGGTAATTGCTCAAATGTAGAACTAAACAGGCACCTTGCAGGTATCTTGCAGAGAGCAGGGTCATGATTTCAATGGTGCAGCAGGTGCAGTGACACGAGGACCAAAAGCTCCAGGCAACCCACTGAACACCTAAAATTGCTATATTTTACCTCTAAACAGGCAGCCACACATGCAGTTATCTATCAAGCACTAGGGTCATGATTTCGATAGTGCAGCAGGTCCAGTGGCACCAGGACCAAAGGCTCCAGGCACCCCACTAAACACCGATTATTGCTATTTTTTGCAACTAAACAGACAGTCACAAATGCAGATATCTTTCTGGCACTAGGGTCATGATATGAATTGTGCTGCAGTGGCACTTGGCCGAAAAGTTGACAGAATTCCTCTACCTAATATTGCTATATTTTACTACTAAACAGGCAGTCACAATTGCAGTTACTTTGCAATTAAAATGGACTTACGGGCTATCTTTGAATGGTGTAGCAGGTGCAAAGGCACTGGGGCCAAAAGCTCTTTGAACCCCACTGAACCCAGATTATTGCTACATTTTTATACTAAACAAGACAGTCACAAGGGACATGATGTGAATGGTGCAGCAGGAACAAAAGCACCAGGACCAAAAGCTCTAGACACCCCATTAAAACACCTAATATTGCTATATTTTATTACTTAACTGGCAGTCACAGATGCAGTTATCTTGCAGACAACAGGGTCATGGTTTGAATGGCACAGCAGGTGCATTGGCACTGGCCCCAAAAGTTGACAAAACGACTCTAAGCACCTATTATTGCTATATTTTACTACTATACAGGCAGACACAATTGCGGTTATCTTGCAGTAAAAGGGTGCTTGATTTGAATGGTGCAGCAGGTGCAGTGGCACCACGGCCAAGAGCCCTAGGGACCACATTAAACACAGAGTATTGCTAAATGTTACTACTAAACAGGCAGGCACAAGTGCAGTTATCTACTAGAACTAGGACCATGATTTCAATGGTGCTGCAAGCGCAGTGGCACCAGGGCCAAAAGTTCTCAAACACCTTGAAAACACCAAATATTGCAATATTTAAGTATTTCATAAGCAGTCACAAGTGCAGTAACCTTGCAGGCACTAGGGTCATGATTTTCATAGTGCAGCAGGTACAGTGACACAAGGGCCAAAGCTCTATGATCCCAACTAAACACCAAATGATTTACTACTAAAAAGGCAGTCACAAGTGCAGTTAACTTACATGCAATAGGGTAATGATTTTAATGGTGCAGCAGGTGCAGTGGTACCATGGCCAAACGTTTTCATAAATCCTCTATACACCACATATCTATATGTTACTACTAAACAGGCAGTTACAAATGCAGTTAACTTGCAGGCACTAAGGGTATGATTTAAATGATACAGCATTTGCAGTGGCACCAGGCCAAAAAGTTGTCAGAACTCTTCTAAACACACAATATTGCTATTGCATCAATTACTTCTTTTCTTTCCCTCTTTCAGTTCATTTTTAAAAATGTTGCTATTACTTACCAGCACTGTACCACTAGTAACAGCACAATATATTGCCTTTCAGTACCGAAACATGTCATAACACTTTGACAGAATTTCTGTAAATTGCATTATACAACAACTCAGCAAGGTACAACTTACAACAAAAAACTGCTTATTATTAATCACATAGGCAACACCTTATGCATTTACCAATGCTTGTTTAATCTAGTATTATTCTGCCTTTATCTCTTTCAGCCAGTCAATGCTTTAATGTGAGGCATTTGTGGGTACAAATAGGCCCTGTGACTTTCCTAATCATCACATCAAATTCCAATGGCCCCCGGGGATCAGGAACTGCACTGCTACTGTGCCACTGTATAATTTTAAACAAATGTTTGCACAAAGCATTCTTTAGAATTTGTATTTTTAATTTTTTTATTGATATACTTACTCTTGCTATTCCACCACTACACAGCTGGAGATAGCAGACCAGCTGCGACAGCAGAGGTTGGAAGCTCTCCAGGGTGAGTATCGTAGGCTGGTAGCGCAGGGGGAGGCTGAGGGGGTGGCTTTGCTTCCACCCTGGGCACAAGTTCCTCAAGCCAGACCACAGTGCCCCCATCCTTCAGGTAACACCTTTGCCAAGGTTGCCAGCAATTGAAAGCTGCCTGAACTGCCACTACAGCCCTCTCCTTCCACCAGGACTGTCAGTCCCAATGCCACGTGCTGGTGCAGCTCAGCCATCAGATGAAATGCCACATGAACAACAGCAGGAACTCCAGGCCTGCACCAAGAATGCCCTCTTCTGGGCCCTTTTTTAAAACTTTTTTGTGTGGAAGGGATTTTTGTTGTGGGTGGAGAGGGTGGGAATTGGTAACAGAGTTGGGACTGGGGCTTTTTGGACAGTTTTCTTTGGACCTTGGTTGGGGATGAGATTTGTTTGCGGAGAAGGGTGGGCCTGTTGTGAGTAAAGAGGGTGGTTGCTATTTATATTGTTGAAAGAAAGAAAAGGGAAAAGTCATTCTTCTGCTTTATGCCCGAAGTAGTTTTTTTTGTGCTTTATTTTTTACTTTGCCTTGCTACCTTTTTGCGCAGTCTGTTTTTTTAATACAATTATTAAAGTGCACACCAGTTATAGTTAGTTAAACCCTTGTTCTACTACCCTCTGTAACTATTATGACCATTCAGGGGGTATGCTTCCATTGCCTAAATTGCCACAAAAATCTAGATAAGCGAGGAAAGTCAAAGTACTTATCTGCAGTAGAAGATAGTTATTCACTAACTAGACTAGTTGACGTCATTCCATAGTTTTCGTACCTGAATACATGAAGTGATGGTTGCTACCTCTTTCAATCTTCCAAAACCTTGCTGCATGGTTTCCCAAGGTGCCTTTTTAATGGTGGAGGTATTAGTAGCAGACTAATGTGCTAAAAGGGAAGGAATCACCGCAAGCGAGGTGCCATTCTCACCTAGTTGAGCTCCAACTGTAGGATTAATGAAAAGGATTATCCATCCGAGAAAACTAAATTGAAAGAAAAACACAGAGGTAGTGGGTTATATATTTATATCATGGCTTCACAAAGAGTAAGACCAGACATCTACCGCCATGACAAAAACAAGAATACCTGATATTATAACACACACTAGCAATGGTAACTTCTCCTGACCAATGGGGAGCTCTCAAATAAAACTAAAGATACAACATTCTTTAGTCAGGATAAATGGACTTGGGGTCTGGAGTGAATACGGTTAAGCAATTATGCAACATAAGGCCTGAATGATGATGTTGATGAATGATGTTCTTCTATAGCTAACATATGGATCCATTTTATGATTGGGTGGGTAAGTGGGGCTGGAGTGGGTTATCGCTCAGGTAGTAGACGATACCACTGTGATTTTGTGACACTTTCACCATATCCACCCAACCAAGTGTGTGCCTCCTTTATGGTATAAATTAGGTTACACCTCAAAAAAATCACACAGCCCAGGTTAAGATGGTTAGGGGTTTGATGAATGGATGAGAAAGGAGATTTGGGCAAAGCTGTGACAAAGACAAGCACTACAAAACAACAACATTCATCAGGGATGATTAGAAGAACATCATCATTACCTTTAGGCCCGGAGACACAAGTAATTATTATATATCTAAATGTTCTGTCATCTAGGTTTGAAAAATACAAATGATGGAACAGTTGAGTGAACCCATATAGATCTAAAAAATATCATTGTTAAAAGAAGAATGGTACTATATTGCCAAATTGGGTAGTGCATCTGCATTCTTCTCTGAATGTCCGTCATTGTTGGGGGCCTGGCTGAACTGGTGCGGTAAGGTAAGCAGAGGTGTTATAGAGCTTTTGCCATTTGTGCAGGAGAACACAAAGGCTTGCGGATTGTAAAACAGAAATTATATTGTAGAGTTAAAGAGAAGGACAAACGGTAAGCTTCATGAGGAGTGTACCAAGATTAAAATGCAGAGTAAGAGCAGAGGCTACTTTAATCATTCAATGTATGACTCATGAGCAATTCATTAACTGAGAAGTGAGAGCAATTTTACAACCAATCATAGACAAGTAGCTCCATGTGCTGGGCTTATCAATCTCACAACTTTTATCATAACATTTAGCCCAGTGATTGCATCATGTGATGATGATATGACATCACGTCTGTCTCCAGTTACAACAGGCCCCCGACCACAGCCACATAGTAGACGAGTTTCACATTTGAGCCAGCACACACACTCAGCAGCATTTCCCAAATGAATGCAACTCTCTCCAGTATTTAGAGGTTAGTAGGCCTCTTAACGTCATTATCATCTAGGTGTCCCTTTAAGTCGATAACGTCCTCCTTCTGGCTGTCAAGGTGGTCCTTGCAGCAACCTGTCTCGGAGTAATGAATCAGTGAAATGTTCTTGTCAGTGATTAGAGTTGGCCAGTGGGTCTGCGGACAACTTTAAATTCAGAGGACGGGGACTCCGTCAGTGTGAATCTAAATCAGGCTCTTTGTTTGCTTGTGCCTCATTAATATTGGGAACACCTTAGTACGATTCTGTTCACAGCCTATGAGTCAGTCTATACGGTTGTATGACAATCCATCGGCCACAATGCAATCGCGGGAGTTCTCATCGCGACGATTACATCGCAAAGGCAGTCACAACTGCCATTTTCTCATCGCACATTGTTGCGACGCAAATGCGGACATGTAATTGGATCGCGTGTCACATCGACAACTTTACATCGCGCGACTTGACAACGCGATGTTTGAGCCCACACTTTAAAAATCTTTTCAAGTTAATGTTTAACCCCTAATACTTTTTTGTCTTGTGCTTACTCTGTTCGTTTTTTTGCACGCATGTCTAACTGCATACATCCCTATCTCTTCTCACTTTATTTTTGCTAGATGTGTAAAAAGTTTGCTCGCATTTTAAATTGTTTTTCGTCTAACTACAAGCGGCCCATTCCGTCAATTAAAAGATCACATACTTTGCCATTGTAGCTGATCAGTTTTGTGTTTGTGGCCAGATAATTTCACACTATCATTTTGCTCTAAACGAAAAATTAAAAATTACATGTTCGTTGGCTGACCCAATGGAGATGATGTTTCCCTTTATCTAAATTTCGTTTTTGGCGGTCTTTCAATGCAAATACTAATGTAAAAAATGTCCAGTGAACAGCGCACATTCAATAGCCATGAAAAAAGGTATTTATCCTGCCTCGTTTACAGGGTAGCACAAAACGAATGAAAGTGAGTTATGAAGAGGGCAGCGGCTAAAGGATTTGTGGCAGTGGTGTGCATGATAGAACTGCAAGAACAACAACATTTGGGGTGAATAAAACATTAACGTTAGGTCACGTGCATTGGGCTGGCGACCGAGAAAGTTTGCACCAAGTACTACAAAATGTCATTTGCACTCACCCTCCAGTGCACTATTGCTATTAGCATAACCTGAAATAGGCATGTTGCACTAGTTGGTGTGTTTTTATTTGGGGGTACAAAGTTGCAGGTACACAATTCTTAATTTGTTTGCAATGCGGGCAATCTGACCCTGGAACTGCCGGTCTACAGATACCTTGCCATGTAGTTTACATTCAAATAACGGAATTAAGTATAGTTTTCTGCTGCGTTTGCCTCAAGAAGGAACACCTCTTGTCCCATTCACTAATTGATGCTCATTCGGTACTTGAACCGAATATTTATCACAGCAGTTTATTGTGGTACGCAATGGTATAGAATATGTTTATCCTCAAACGTGAGAAAGTATAATTTTGATGGAGCCTCAATTTATATTGATGTAGTCATTTAGTGGGTGTGACACAATTGTATCAGAATCTTCCAGGAAACGTGTGCGCCTTCCAGCATTTTTCAGCTGTGGCGATGTTTAGTGTATGCGTTTCTTTCGCAAATGTCTTATTCTTTTCTTGGTAACTACATGCTCTCATTGTGGATCAATTATACAGCAAGACAGCCCAGTGGGCTCTGTCCATACCAACACAACTGCACATTCTTGAAATAACGTGAAGCCCACCCATCCATGCATCCATCCACCCCCCACCCAGCACCCGTCCATGTATCCATCCATCCGCCAGCACCCATCCATGCATCCATCTACCCATCCATCCATCCCCCAGCATCCATCCATGCATCCATCCACCCCCCCACCCAGCACCCATCCATGAATCCATCCATCCACCAGCACCCATCCATGCATCCATTCACCCATACACCCATCCATCCTTCCATCCATCTCCCAGCACCCATCCATGCATCCATCCACCCATACACCCATCCATCCTTCCATCCATCCCCCAGCACCATCCATGCATCCATCCACCCCTCACCCAGCACCCATCCATGCATCCATCCACCCATACACACATGCACCCATCCATCCCTCAGCACCCATCTATGCATCCATCCACCCCCAACCCAACACCCATCCATGCATCTGGGAAGGCGGGATTTTTGATCTCCTATCTGATCACTCTAGATCTAAATCCCCAATCAGGTCGACTGAATCTTTGTTGCCTGTAATAGAGTAAAAGCAATCTACTACCAGGTTAATCAAACCAATAATTGGCACAACTCTGAAGAACCACTTACCACGAATCAGTTTTAAAGATTTATTAAAAAGCCAAAGTTAACTGGATATACAAACATCTCAATAAAAGGTTCATCAGGTATACTGGCACTAAAACAAACATAAATTCTCTGCATGATCTTAAACGACAGAAAAATATGACTAGGACTAGCTCAAAAATCAATAGGTTTACAAGAATAGACACAAGTTGTAATTTGTGTGTCATTTACAGCAAAAGAAAGTTCAGGTTAGACTATCCCTACACTAGACTAAGTGACATCCCTACTTAACAAAACCCTTGAGCTAAAAAGGTGTCAGCAGTGGTGACTTCCAAAGAAGTTCACTCACTTTCCCTTAGTCTCTGATGTAATTCTGTGCATTGAAGTCGTGCCCTCTCTGCCTACCCATCCGCTCTCTAAGGGTCCTCAGGCCATCTGCTCTAACTCCACCCCAGGGTGCTGTCCCTAATACAAAATCACAATTGCAGTTGAAACGCCCCTCAGAGATGCCCCTCACGTACACATCTCACGTGGTTTCGATTCTGGTTTCTTCCATACCGATACTCCTCTGGGCCTCTTGTTAGCGTTGACCTTGCTTCCCAGGCTTCTTCTCCGCTCGCCGGTACCCCCCATTACATTCTTGGAACCTCCTCCAGGCCTGTGCCTGTCTCCCCGGACAGAGCTCTATTCATCACTCTCTTGATTGGAACCCCCTCACACCTGCAAACAGACACCCATGAATAGGGCCCCAAATTCCAACCTCCAGTTATCTGTTTCGAGCCATAAACTTTGAACAAGAATGACAATTTATGCTTAACGAGACTCAATTCTAACTAACACGTGCAGATCAAAGAAGCAACTTTATCTTTCCAGGCCTACTAAATTACTTTGCAAGAGGCCTGCACTCTGTGAACCTTTATTTCTTAAACTAAACTAATATGATTCTACTTAATACACTTTGATTATATGAAACACTTCTACAAACATGATTTCTAACGCATGATCAATAATATTCTAAAGTAGCAATAAAAGTAATATTCTGTTGAATGTGAACTGCAAAAGCATATTTTCGTTCTTCATACATTCCCATGAGGCCTGCATTTCTACGTTTAGCAGCATTTACATTTTCTTCTGCAATAGTCACATAATATGGAGTCTTAACAGCACTCTAACATTTCTAAACATTACTACATTAGCTTCACACTAATATGCACTCTACATTGATTAAACACTCGTAAGTAAATGTAATTTTATGTAATTTCGACACTTCTACGTGCTTTAACTATTTCATGCATCTAACTAGTGAATATGGTGCACTTATACATTTTTCTCAGTTTTGCGCTCTCTCAGTTCCCCCCTTTGATGACCTTCAGGGGTCATCACCATCATAACACCACCATTGTATCAAGTCAGACAGAGCTCGTTGCAAGACTCCCTCGCTTTATCATTTCTAGAGCCCTCAGACTCCTGTACTGATTGTCCTGCATCGCAGCTAATCTCTGCTCCTGTTCTCTCATGGATCTTTGCAACTTGTTTGCTCTGTACCATTTGTACAACCTCACTAGTCCCCACAATATGATCACACAGATCACTATTATGATGATAGGTTTTAGAATGTGCCATACAAAGCTTTTCCCTAGGTTGGCGAACCAACCTCCAACTTTACCCATTCCGTGACCCACTTTTTCCCACACGTTTACTTTTGACAACTCCTCTATTTCTTGGTGTATCTCAGTTATATTTCGTATGTACTTCTCAAGAGGTTTTGAAGTGTCTGGAATGTAAGTGCAGCATTCCTGGACCTTCAAAGCCTTACAGACTCCGCCCTCTTTGGCTAACAGAACGTCTAGAGCAAGTCGGTTTTGAAGAACCATTGCCCTTATCGATTGCATCTCTCCTTCCACCAGCATCAATGATCTAGCAGTACTGGCAGATAGTCTATCCACGACTGTTGCTAATCTCCTGATCTTGACATCATTCAGTATTAATCCTAAAAGAGGGAACATAGCGCCGAATACGTCTCCAACTACCTCAGCGTCGCCTACATCCCTTCTTCCTCTGGCCTGAGTTCTTCCCTCAATGATCTCTAAATCCTTAGCATGGTATATTTTTGGGAAGACAATTGCCAAATAGCATGAACCATACCAATTGTCTGGTAGTTTCACATAGGCATTTCTTCCACAGACAAAATACACATTTGGGATCACTTGCATCCCTTTTAAGAAATCCTTCGAGTAGTATTCTAATTGGAAGGCAGGTTCACAACTTACTTCTCCCACGAATACATTTTCATAGTAGGTTTTGCCTCTATATATACATAGCTTCCCTTTTTGTGTTCGGTCTAAAGCTATTGGACCGTTACTACCCTTTCTTTTGTGTGACTTCTCTTCCTCAGTCCAATCTGTTGTCCATTGGCCAGAAGCCTTTAGAATCTTCTGCCTCCTGTATCGATCATCCACCTGCCCTATAAACTTTTTCTCAATTTCTGATACCTTGCAAGTCAAATTATTTCTTCGGGCATGTGAAGTATCTAAAGTTCTCCAAGGAATTAAAAATTTCCCTAGTCGATCCTCACTTTTATAATAGTCCCATTTATTCAGGTGCTTATAGTTCGGGACTTCTGGTAATACTGCATCGAAATTTGAAAAATAATATTCAAAGCTATCTCGTCCATAAAACACACTAAGCAACAAACTACATGTAATCCCATAAGTCAATGGAAGATGATGATATCTCATACCTTCGTCCACAGAGGCTGGTAACTGCATGCAAACGTAACAATCCTTAGCCTCCATGACATCAATGTACTCATATAGTAGTTTGGCATAAGCGTTTGATTTAAAGTTGCCCTGTGACTCATCTACATGTAACCTACGAGCTTCTGCTGCTAGTAAAGCCTTCTCCTGTATTGCATTGTCCTCCTTTTTACTAGCAGTAGTAGGTTTTGATGTTACTACAACCTTTGCTTCTGTAGCTTTCGTCTCGTTCTCATGTCCCACTATATATGATACAGTGACTACTAATACTATAAGGAGAATAACTCCTGCTAAAAGTATACCTATTATACATTTCGCTTTGCGGTTCGAGTTGCCGGCCTCCATGTTCTTCAGACAGTGTAGCTTTTAGTCTCTTTCCCAAAACAAAGTCCTTTCTTTTTATCTCTTCAACAGTCTCTTTTTGTTCATTCAGTCTTTCATGAAGTACACTTTGGGAAGCTGACAATCTCTCTTTGAAATCAGTCTTTTGAATCGTAACAATAGACAACCCTAGCCCTTCTCCGTCAACTAAATGAAAAAGGTCCCTAAATGTTTTCTTCTTCCGCTTGGCGCTAGGTTATCTTCTCAATCTTGTTTATTTACAAAGTCTTTAGGTGTCTACTATGGTGCGCATTCCAGCGGCTCTAATAGCGTATTCCAGTATTTCTAGGCGAAGAATGGTCTCCTCGAGTGCTGATACTGATGTACCAAAAGTTGGAAATTCTACTCTGTTTAAAACTAATTCTCGGCTCAGGTAAGGAGGGTTGGGGATGGTAAGTGTTAGTAGCCCTTCTGCTTCAACTCCAGGCACCAACAACGCTACTTCCACCTTGATGATGGGGTCAGTGCTGATCACTGTCACCTCCCTCACCCTCCCGGATTTCTGTGCACACGACATCTGCTGCTAGGTAGGTCCACTCAGGAGTACTGTATCTTCTGCAGGGTACACGCACCCTCCTTGATCTTCTTGGACCTTCCGCTTCTGAGTTCTGTGCACCTTCGTCTGGATCTGAGTCTTCGGATATGGGAGCAAGGGTTCTCTCTGGAGTTGACTTTAGACTGGGCCTCCTTCTTTTTTCAGGCCAACTGGTCTCTCCACGCCTTGATCTCCTGCTCCTTGTCCTCACACTCGACTCTGGATCACTTGCAGCTTGATCAGTGTCTGTTTCGTACTCACAGCTATTTTCTCCTTCTGTGGCAACGTCAGTTTCACTGTCCACTGACCCTCTGGGCCGGTCACCCCACGCACCGAGCTCACTCCTCCTGGTACGAGCCTGGTGTGCCCCCGCTGCTGCCAAGAACCACCACTGCCCGTCTGCCGCTCCAGCCGTGCTCCAGGCCCGCTGCTGCCCCCCAGCACCAGCGGCTCCCCTGGTCCCCGGCCACTGCGCCCAGCCTGTGCCCCGCCTGCGCTGCCTGCTCCTCCCTCTGAGCGCCGCCGTACCTCCGCCTGCCTAGGCTCCCTGCCTGGGCTTCTCCCCGTCGCCTCCAGCTTCCCCCGCTGTCCCCTGGCCCCCTGCTGAGGACAGCCCCTGCTGCATTTCCCGCCAACTCCCCACCGCTGCCCCCCTGCGGCCCTGCCCACTCCCCTGTGTCCCCCTCCCATTCGCTGACCCCCCCCGCCTCCCAGCTGCTCCGCCCACCCACTGGACCTTATAGGGAGGAGGAGGCCCGGTGGTGAGCAGTGACCACTGACCCTCTGGGCCGGTCACCCCACGCACCAAGCTCACTACTCCTGGTACGAGCCTGGTGTGCCCCCGCTGCTGCCAAGAACCACCACTGCCCGTCTGCCGCTCCAGCCGTGCTCCAGGCCCGCTGCTGCCCCCCAGCACCAGCGGCTCCCCTGGTACCTGGCCGCTGCGCCCAGCCTGTGCCCCACCTGCGCTGCCTGCTCCTCCCTCTGAGCGCCGCCGTACCTCCGCCTGCCTAGGCTCCCTGCCTGGGCTTTTCCCCGTCACCTCCAGCTTCCCCCGCTGTCCCCTGGCCCCCTGCTGAGGTCAGCCCCACCGCGTTTTCCCGCCACCTCCCCGCCGCTGCCCCCCTGCGGCCCTGCCCACTCCCCTGTGTCCCCCTCCCATTCGCCGACCCCTCCCGCCTCCCAGCTGCTCCGCCCCCCCACTCTCCTCATATGGCAGAGTAGCCAACGCGCAGCGTTGACGCGCAGCGGGCGCGCCCTAAGCGCGCTGAAGGCGCGCCAAAGGTAAGCCTGTCTGCGCCCGTCCGCGCCTGGACCACGCCCAGTGCAAGGACCCCTGGCCCCCACCGACGGAAGATGACCCGACTGTCCTACGACGCCACCGAACTCATCGCACTCAACACCGGCCGGACCCCTGGATGCTACCGAGCCACTCCGAAGCGCACCCACGGACCCTTCAGCTGCCGCGTCTGCAAGTTCACCTGCATCCGGACCTGCCTCACACCAGCACCCGCCAAGCCGAACACCAGCAGCAACCACCTCAAGTGCATCCTGCTCAACACCCGCTCCGTCCACAGACACGCCATCGAACTCTAGAACCTCCTCAACACCACAGCTCCTGACGTTGCCTTCCTCACGGAAACCTGGATGAACGACTCCTCAGCACCCGACATCGCCATCGCCATCCCAGAGGGATACAAGATCACCCGAAGAGACCGCGTCAAACAGACGGGAGGAGGCATCGCCATCATCCACAGGAACACCATCCACATCACGACCAACACCGACGACACTCTGACAACCGCCGAACACCTGCACTTCCAGATCCGCACCAACCCGAACACCATCCTCAGAGGCACCCTGATCTACCAACCCCCGGTACCACGCACACAATTCAGCGAGGACATCGCCGACTTCATCAGCCCGCATGCCCTCCCATTCGCTGACTACATCCTCCTGGGGGACCTCAACTTCCACCTGGAGAACAACAACGACCGCAACACCATCACCCTGCTTGACAACCTCGCCAACCTCGGACTCAAGCAGCTGGTGTCCACCCCCACCCACCTCGCCGGACACACACTCGACGCCGTCTTCTCATCCAGCAAAGACATCGCCTTCAGCCACGCCACTGGACTCCACTGGACGGACCACAATTGCGTCCACTTCACCTTTAGAAAAACGACGATCCACCACCACCAGCAACAGGTTGCTCGTAGAAGCTGGAACAAGATCACAGCCGACCAGCTCGCCGCTTCCCTGAACCAGCACCCTCCCGCCAGCTCAGCGAACCCCAGCCAGGCCACCGACAACCTCACAAAGTGGATCAGCAACTTCGCGGACGAACTCGCCCCACTGAGGACCCCGCCCAGCAGACCCGGCAGCAAGAAGGCCCCATGGTTCACCGACGAACTCAAGAGCTCCAAGAAGAACTGCCGAGCCCTCGAGAAAGCCTGGAGAAGGGAACCAACACCGGACAACATGACCACCCTCAAGCTTGCCACCCGGAAACACCACCAACTGATCCGCGTCACCAAGAAAACTGCATTCAAGGACCGGCCGGACAACAACGCACACAATTGCAAGGAACTCTTCAACATCGTGAAAGAGCTCTCCAACCCCAACGCCGGAAACAACAACATCACCCCATCGCAAGACCTCTGCAATTCCCTTGCCTCCTACTTCCACAACAAGATCGCGGACATACACAGCAGCTTCAGCACTCAACCGACGCACGCCACAACCGAACCACCGCCCCCCACCACCACCATCCGCGCCTGGACTCCGATCAGCACCGAAGACACCGTCCGCACGATGAACTCCATCCACTCCGGATCTCCGACCGACCCCTGCCCTCACCACGTCTTCAACAAGGCCGATGCTGTCATCGCACCCTACCTGCGGGACATCATCAACACCTCCTTCGACACCGCCACCTTCCCGGAGAGCTGGAAGCACGCCGAACTCAGCGCCCTACTAAAAAAACCTACAGCGGACCCCACCGAACTCAAGAATTACCGCCCCATCTCGCTCCTCCCGTTCCCAGCCAAAGTCATCGAGAAGACCGTCAACAAACAGCTGGCCGCCTTCCTCGAGATGAATGGATCCCTCGACCCCTCACAGTCTGGCTTCCGAGCCAACCACAGCACCGAGACCGCTCTCATCGCTGCCACCGATGACACCCGAGCCCTGATGGACAACGGAGAAACAGCGGCCCTCATCCTCCTAGACCTCTCCGCGGCATTCAACACTGTCTGCCACCGCACCCTAGTGAAGCGCCTCAGCAACGTCGGAATCCAGGAGAAGGCTCTGGAATGGAACATCTCCTTCCTCGACGGAAGAACACAGAGAGTCCGTCTACCACCGTATAAGTCAGAGGCCACCGAAGTCATCTGCGGCGTCCCTCAAGGATCCTCGCTGAGCCCCACCCTCTTCAACGACTACATGAGCCCCCTCACGGCCATCGCACGCCAACACAACCTCAACATCATCTCCTACGCTGACGACACCCAGCTGATCCTCTCCCTGACCAACGACCCCGCCGCCGCCAGAGCCAACCTTCACAAAGGGATGAAAGACGTAGCCGAGTGGATGACGACCAGCCGCCTGAAACTGAACTCAGACAAGACGGAAGTCCTCATCCTGGGTTCCTCGCCTTCCGCCTGGGACGACTCCTGGTGGCCCCCCGCCCTGGGCACCGCACCGCACCCAAACCGACAGACCACGCACGCAACCTGGGCTTCATCTTGGACGCCTCCCTCACCATGACCAGACAAGTCAACACCGTCTCCTCGTCATGCTTCAACATCCTGCGCATGCTACGGAAGATCTTCCGATGGATCCCCACCGAGACTAGGAAGACGGTCACCCAGGCCCTCGTCACCAGCCGACTGGACTACGGCAACGCCCTCTACGCCGGAACCACCGCCAAGCTCCAGAAGAGACTCCAGCGGATCCAGAACGCCTCAGCCAGACTCATCCTCGACATCCCACGACACAGCCACATCTCCGAACATCTGAGAGACCTGCACTGGCTCCCCGTCAACAAAAGAAGCACCTTCCGTCTCCTCACCCACGCACACAAAGCCCTACAAGATCAAGGCCCGAGCTACCTCAACAACCGCATCAACTTCTACGCTCCCAAACGCCATCTCCGATCAGCCAGTCACGCCCTCGCCGCCGTCCCCGCATCCGAAGAACGACAACAGGCGGAAGGTCCTTCTCCTACCTGGCCTCCAGGACCTGGAACTCCCTCCCGACTGACCTGCGCCTGACCCAGGACCACCTCTCCTTCAGGAAGAAGCTCAAGACCTGGCTGTTCGAGCAGTAGCAGCACACCGCCCCCCCCCCCCCAAGAGACCCTCCGGGTAAGTAGTGCGCTCTATAAATGACTTTGATTGATTGATTGATTGACTGTCGTCTTGCCCTTCTTCCACTTGGTCTGACACGCTCCCAGCTTCCTCCGACACCCCACAGCTTGGCTGGTCCCCTCTATGGATTCTTCGTCCACAGCTGGATTTTCATCCGAGAGAGGAGCTGTTTCTTCCAGGGGTGCTGGAACTCTCTGCTTATGGGAGGAGTGTATCCAATTGGGCAGACCTCCGACCTTAACAGCCGTATTCGATGTTAAGATGATTTGGTAGGGCCCTCGCCAGCGCACGTCTAAGCAATTCTTCCTGACGTGTTTCTTCACCACGACCCACTCACCAGGGCTCAGGTCGTGGCACAGGTCTTGAGATGACAGGATTTCAGTAGCCTGCACCTGAAGAGACACAGAATGAATGGCATCAGAAAGTGCCTTGCAATAATCCAGGATCAGATCATCTGTGATATTCAACAAAGCTGCTGTTGGAACTGATGGCAGTCTCATAGCCCTCCCCATTAACACTTCATGAGGAGAGAGACCGGTCCTCCTGTCTGGTGTTCTACGTATGCTCATAAGTACTAGTGGCAGTGCATCAGGCCAGCTCAGGGATGTCGATGAGCACACTTTAGCAATTCGAGACTTTATCGTCCCATTGATTTGCTCCACAATTCCTGAAGCTTCGGGTCGGTAGCTACAGTGCAGCTTCTGATCGATATTCAATGCTGAGCAGAGCATCTTCACAATTTCGCTGTTGAAATGTGTTCCCCTATCTGATTCCAAAGAGGCCGGCACCCCGAAGCGCGGTATTAGCTCCCTAAGCAATAACTTTGCCACTGTGAGTGTGTCACACCTGCGTGTAGGGTATGCCTCGACCCATCTGGAAAATATGCAGACAACCACCAGAACGTATCTGAGGCGGTTACATCTTGGCATTTCGATGAAGTCTAGTTGCATCCGATTGAACGGACCCCCAGACCTCCCTATGTAACTCAACGTGACTGGTGTTCTCTTTCCTATATTCAGTTGCTGGCAGGTCACACATCGTTGGCACACTGCTTCTGCGGCCACTCTAAATTTGGGGTTATACCATGTCTGTCTAAATACCCGAAGCATAGCATCTCTGCCTAGGTGTACTGGGCCATGTATCTGTCTTGCCATAGGGCTCACTAACTCATTTGGTAATACTGCCCTTCCATCTGCTGAAACCCAAAAATCCATTTCACTTTTTATACAGCCTGCAGTTTCCCATGTCTTTTTCTCAAAATCTGTTGCGTTCTCTTCTATGCCCTTTAAATCGTCCCAGGTGTCTACAGTTTCCAACATCATGGTTAACTCTGTCTTTTCCTGTGTCCCTCCTACTTCTGCCTCTGTAAAAGAGTATCCTTGCTCTGCACAATAACGTGCAACTTCGTCTGCATATCTGTTTCCCTGAGACACAAAATCAGTTCCTTTAGTATGAGCTGAACATTTAACAACGGCAATGGCTGCCGGACCTTGTAATGCTTCTAACAACAATCGTACAAATTCCCCATTTCGAATAGGTGATCCTGAAGAAGTCATGTATCCTCTTTGAGACCATAATTGCCCATAGTCATGAACTACCCCGAAACCATATTGGCTATCGGTGTAAATGGTGACTCGAATTTTGCTGCCCGCTATACAGGCACGGGTCAATGCAATGATTTTAGCTACCTGAGCGGAGTGTACTCCTTCCAGGCTAGCGGCTTCCACAACTCCAGTGATGGTACAAACAGCATAAGCGGCTCTCAACTGACCGATATTGTCTCTTACACATGAGCCATCAACAAAGAAAATTTCATCAGGGTCAGTCAACGGCTTATCCACAATATCTGGTCTTGGTTTGGTGCATAGTTCAGTCACATCAAGGCAATCGTGATCTTCACATTCTCCATCTTCTATATCATTTGGAAGTGGCATCAAAGTGGCAGGATTCAAAACTGGGCATCTCTTAAGGGTCACGTTCTCCGCGGCAAGAATGGCTTGCTCGTAGCGCGTGAGCCTGTTATTTGTCAGATGCTGTGTCTTGGTCCTGGTCATCAACAGTTCCACAGAATGAGGTACATACACCACTAACTGGTGTGCCATGACTATACTTTCGTACCTTTCAATGCTGACACCCGTTGCAGCAACGGATTTGAGACATCCGGGCAACGCTGCGGCTACTGGATCTAACGTAGGCGAGAAGTATGCAACTGGTCTACGGGCACTTCCATGGATTTGGGCCAGAACTGACAAAGCACAACTTTCTCTTTCACAGCAGTAAAGTAAGAATGGTTTTTCGTAATCCGGCATTCCCAGAGCAGTAGCACAACACAAGTCCTCTCTCAGCTGCAAGAATGCCATCAAACAGTCCTTGTCCCATGGTACCGGATCACTCACCTCCTTGTGCGTCAATTTCTGTAAAGGCTTTGCCTTCAGTGAAAAGTTAGCTATCCACTGTCGGCAATAACCAACCATTCCTAGGAACATCCTGACCTCTCTCTGTGTCATGGGCGAATTCATTTTCATGATCGCCTCTATCCTGTCTGGTGACACCTTCCGTTTCCCTTTTTCAATCCTGTGACCCAAGTACTGTACTTCTGTCAGACAGTACTGTAACTTGCTCGGTGACACCTTGTGTCCGTTCTCAGCTAGATGGTTCAGCAAGGTGATGGTGTCTATTTTACAAGCTTCCTCTGTTTCTGACGCGACAAGTAGGTCGTCTATGTACTGGACTAGAACCGAGTTCTGTGGCAGTACTAGACTTTCAAGATTCTTCTTCAGCAGCTGGTTAAAAATTGATGGGCTTTCTGTATACCCCTGTGGGATACGACACCATGTTAATACGCGATTTTCCAGCTTAAAAGCGAAAAGAAATTGGCTCTCCTCATCCAATGGGATTGAAAAGAAGGCCTGGCAAAGGTCTATCACTGTGAACCACTCAGCTTGGAATGGTATCTGAAACAATATCACTGATGGATTCGGTACCACTGGACAACATGAAACAACTATATTATTAATCTTTCGTAGGTCCTGCACTATTCTGAATTTCCCACTAGGTTTCTGTAAACCCATAATCGGGGAGTTACATGGACTACCCACGATTTCTTTCAGTATTCCCTGCTTAATCATGGAGTCAATCACGGGCTTTATCCCTGCAATCGTCTCCGGGGTCAATTTGTATTGTGGCGTTCTTGGATATTCGACATTTGGTTTTACCATGATTTTCACTGGCTCTACTCCTTTGATCAGTCCTATCTCTTCCCCAGTGAAATCCCACACTTCAGATGACACCGTATCTCTTAGGTCCCATTGAAGCTCTTCCACTGTCAAGGTAGGATACAGCTCCACACACACCCTTGAATTCCCAACCTTAAAATCGGCATCATCATCGTTAGTCTGTACTTCCACTCCCTGAGGGGTGCAATATATCGTACAATTTAGTTTGCACAATAAGTCTCTTCCCAACAGACACGCAGGGCTGGAGTCACAGACCACAAACTGATGCTCATCACTGTATTTCCCTATTTTCACTAATACTGGCTCCGTCAAAGGACTAGTTATTCTTCTATTTGCGACTCCTACCACTTGAATGGATTCCCATGACATTGGTAGGTCTGGAACCACTGCTGATCTTATAGTGGATCGAGTGGCTCCCGTGTCCACCAGGAAGGTCGTAGGACACCCTGCAACTTCATCCTCTACATACGGTCCCCTTTGGTCCACCTCTAGAACTGCCCCGAGGGTACAGTCCTCCATTTTACTCACGCGCTGTCCAGTCAACGGATCAACGTAATAACTCTCCTCTCCTCCTACAAAAAGGGGCATCTGTCTATATGTCTTTCCTCCTGTCGCTATTATGGGTGGTTGAGGGAACTGGGCTCGAGGAGCCGGGGTCCCCCCTTTGACCACCTTTCCCTTGGGTATTGTTGTCCCTTTCACCATGCTGCTCTGAGCTTCTTCGTCCTCTATTTCTAATTCCCCATTTTCAGGGTTATAGGGACACTCGCGTTTCCAATGTCCCACCTGGTGACACTGGTGACACTTTGTCGTCTTCTTCAAGGTAGCCAGGTCTACTCTAGGTCTAGGATTTTCCTCATTGTCCTTATTCTGATTATTCGACCTCCTTCCCAAGGTCCCCGTTCCCTGTGGCTGCTGTCCACCCTTTCCAGCCGACTGCATCTGGACCAACATCAGCTTCTCCTTAAGTTTTCTTGCTTTAGAATCAATTTCATCACTACAATACCTTGCATATCTCAGAATTTAATCTAATGGTTTATTTTTCCAACAAATTAAATGTTGCTGTATCATCAAGCAAATATCAGGTCTCAATTAAGCATGGGCGGAAAATCCGTTTCGCTCGCGGATTTTGCGGATTTTCGGTAAATTCGCAATCCGCGAGATCCGCGAATCTCCCGCAAAATCCGCAAATCCGCGAGCAGCGGATTTTATGGCTTGCTCGCACTGTTCGCGTGAGTTCGCGGCTTGCGAGTACAACTTCGCACCCCGCGAGTAAGTGCTAAATTGCAGAAATACGATCTTAGCAAAACTGAAACTACTTACCAGGTTCAAAAGTTCAGGCTCATCATTAGTAGCCATTTCCTGTAGTGCTTCCTGAGGGGCCCCTTCAGAGTTCAGTTGCCAGTTGCAACTATTATGTGACCCTGCTCTGAACCTCAGAATAGTTACACATATGCCACAAAGGTCCTGAATTACAGCTTAGGGAGACAAGCAGGAGCCAGGCTGGAAGTTAAAATCCATTAATCAGCCCCTAATTCATTATTGTCAGTTGGGGCAGGGCAGGTGTTGTAACTAATTTTGCAACAATGAAAGCACTTAGCAAGTGCAAAAGATCACTAATCAGGAAGCACTAAGGAAGCAGGTGCCAGCTAAAAAAATATTCTGTGACACATTAATCAGCCCCAAATTAATTCAGGTCACTTGAGGCAGGGAAGGTGTGCTTTGCTTTGCCGAAAATAATGTACACTGGACAGCCAGAGGGTGTGGTGATGAAACAGAGGGTGGCATGGGTGGGCCAGAGGGTGGCATGAGTAGTCAGAGAGTGGCAGTGGTGACAGAGAGTGGCAGTGATGAAGAAGAGTGTCCCAAACAGGCTGGACACGTAGAAACAACAAGTTCGCAAAACTTGCGACCCGACAGGTAAGTTCGCAAATTGCGAAATTGTAAAAACCCTCGCGAACTGGCAGAAACACGCGCGAACACAAAAAAAAAAATCCGCAAATTCGCGGGAATTCGCGGATTTTGCGGATTGCGCGTTCGCAAATCCGCAAAATTCGCGAACGCGAGATTCGCAAAATTCGCCCATGCTTAGTCTCAATCCCAAAACGAATTTTGATACAAACTGTCCTATATCCTTGGGATCCATTACATCTAGTCCACTGTACTGTTTGAATGTCTTCAGTAATCTCTCATAATATTCATGGACTGTCTCCTTGGGTTCCTGCCTAGTTCGGTCTATCTTCACCCAATCTATGTCCTGTGGTGGCACCTTGTCTTTCAGCCATGTTATTACCCTTTCGTACTTCTCCATGACTCTTTCAGACGGTCCATTGGTCTGAGCATCCCTCTCTGGTTCAGATGTGGGCCATTCTACGCTAACCTTACATGCAGTCCACAAGTCTCCTGGGACTACGATATCAAATAGGGTGTTCAAATCAATCCACAGTACTTTAGAGATTTTTACAAACCTCTCTACCTGCTTATACCACTCCACGGGGTTCTCTCTCAATTTAGGAAAGGAATTGGTAAATGCAGCTAAATCTCCCCTACTCCATGGCACATGCACATAGCTCCCATTCGCTATTTCTCGCAAAGGGTAAGCTTCCATTCTCTGTAGCCCTCCCTCGGGGGACATCCCGATTGTGCTCCGTCTAACGGTCCCTTTCTTGGACCACCTTTCTTCCCACTTATCCAGATCTCTCCATGTCCTTATCCCTGTAATCAGTTCTCTGATGTGTGTTTTTAATCTGATTGTTCTCCTCTCTTCGAGGTCCTGATCTGAATAATGCAACCTATGGTTACCCTGTAATACCTTTGTTCTCGACAAGTCTACCATGTACTTGTCTGCTATTTCAGATAATTTCTCATGTACTGCTCTCGCCTTCCGAGTAATATCCTTTGCTATAAACAGTACCTCATCTTGCTCGTACATGTCAATCCTCTCCAAAGGCAACGTACCATCTATTATTTCATCTAGATCTGATTTTAAACTGGTTACGTCTAACCTTTTTGCCTTTATCTCAGCCCTCAGTGTGTCATTCTTAGAGGGTCCATTTGCATCTCTCCCATCCCAGCTCCGAGCCCTTCGCCTGGGCTCAGGCGAGTTATGGGGAGTCCTCCCGTGTTCCCATCCTTCGAGGTCCCATGCAGTTCCATCCCCTCTTGGCATGTGATGAAATGATACTCTATTTCCCACAGTCCCACTTTGTCTGTTCTGCTCAGTCTCCCTGAATGCATGACAGGATCTTCCATTATCCTCCCTGTTTTCACAATTCCCTTGCTGCCTAGTATCACTCAACACATGGTAAGACCCTTCACAACTCCCCATGTTCCCGCGATCCCAGTGTTGTCTATTATCGCCAGGTGCATGGTGAGTGCACTTAAAGCTATCTCGGTACTCTTGTGTCCTTCGGTCTCCCTCGCTGTGAATGAGACGAGACACCCTTCCACATTCTACATTTCTATGCTCTTGCTCCTGTCCATTTCCATTAAGGGAATGACATGTAACCCCTCTATTCTCTTGACTTTTATCGTCCCACTCCTGGCCGCTTTCGCTAGCCCCACAGTGAGACAACGTTCCGTCACTTCGACTTCCCCATTCGGCTTCCGATCTATTACTCTGGGTTCCCACACTAGCGTTCCACTCTCTCAAGTCAGCCCTCAATTCCTTAAAGGACTTCGGTCGTGGTCCCCTCAGATCCATCGGTCCTCTCTGACCCCCTTGGTCTATTATGGGATCCCCTTTTTGATTTAATGGGGTGCTCCAATCTCTTGGTCCTGACAACTGCCTTTGAGAATTAATCATGTTGTTCCTGTTCTCCATTTCTGCTCTCTCCCTGTCTAACCGTGCCTGTTCCTCTTCCCGTGCTTTCTCTGGGTCATAAATCGATACTATAGGGACTATAGTAACAGGTAGTTGGAGAGCGTCTGGCAATTGGTAGGACTTAGCACGCTCCATTTCTGGCACCCTTTGTACCACAAACCTTCCGACTACCCTCTGTACTGGATCAAGCTGAGATATTTCCCCACCTTTGGCGTATTCTCTCTCTGCTATAGGAGATGGTCTATACTCCCCTGTACCAGCCCCTGCCCCCCTTTGGAGCTCGGCACTTTCCATCTCTCTATTGTAGGGAGGCGGTCTGTCCATCAACAACCTATTTATCAGACTGTCCTCTGTCTCGCTCTCGTCATCCTCCTCTGGTGGTTTCTTGTCTCCTGTGACTTCTATCACTGGATACAGTTTATCTACTTCGATTCTCTGCACTCTCCACTTTTTAGCTTCCTCATCCCATTTGGCATCCTGCACTGCCCTTACCGATCGTCTCACTCTTTCTTGATGCCTGTTCAGGTTCCGGTCGTACGCCGCCCTAAACCACGCATTAAGGGCTTCAAACTGTGTTGGTCTAGGCAGAGGTCTCGTTGCGGTCATCACTGCTTTTAACTGGTGTAATGCTTCTAGTCTAAACGTTCCGTATTTCGGGAACGTCAATTCCTCATTCCCCTCTGTAATCTTACTCCACTCAGAAATCCACAGTATAGTATGCAGCCCAACATTCGTAGCCATATAATGAGCTGGTGAACCCTCCGGCGGGGCCTCCCCCATCTACCGATTCTCTCTTTTCTCTCTTAAAGATCGCTCTCAAGCGCTTAAAACACTTCATGATCAAATCCACAATTTTCTACTTCGCTACGTTTGTTTACTTCCTGATGACAATCCACCAATCCTAGCGCGGTTCTTGCTAACTGACCTATCACAGCGCGGCTCTTGACAACCGGTCTATCCCAGCGCGGTCTTACACCGACTGGCCAATCCCAGCGCGGCTCTCTCTGACGTCACTCGTCTCCCCTTCGCAGCAGTTCCCCTCCTTTCTCAGCTCGTATCCCGGTCATGCATGCGTCCCATTCATACTCTGAAAAATGATTACTTCCGACCAAGCGATCACTTTTCTTGACTGTACGCCCACAGTCTAACTGTAATTGTCACCTCAACTGACGAAATGTCTTTCCGTAGACGTCCAGACAATCGCCTTAACTGATAGGTTACTTACACACAGTAACTTCCGACCAGCGTCCGTTACTCATACACTCACTCTTGCATTCCCCTATCACAGTCCTGCGGGCGATCAATGGTACCTCATGACCCCCTTCACAAGGGTTGACAATTACTCTGGATGTCCGATACACCCGAACCACTTAAGCTCTCCTCTGAACTTAAGATTTTCACCAGGTTGCGCGCGCTCACAACCCTGCCTCAATCACACTACAGGCATTCAACTACGCATGACATTACAACACAAGTACAACACAAAATACCGCAATCTGACAACGCATGACCCTTTATACTCACTCTCGACCGACTCTGCTGCTTTTTCTCTCCTGCACCGTCAGCACCTTCTTCGGCAGAAGATTCTTCTGCTGGTCATCTCTCGATCTCTGGGGGCCTCGGGGTAATCTTAACCTAGTCTAGATCACCTTCCTCAAGAAGGCAACCATCCTATATTGCTACCAACTGGGAAGGCGGGATTTTTGATCTCCTATCTGATCACTCTAGATCTAAATCCCCAATCAGGTCGACTGAATCTTTGTTGCCTGTCATAGAGTAAAAGCAATCTACTACCAGGTTAATCAAACCAATAATTGGCACAACTCTGAAGAACCACTTACCACAAATCAGTTTTAAAGATTTATTATAAAGCCAAAGTTAACTGGATATACAACATCTCAATAAAAGGTTCATCAGGTATACTGGCACTAAAACAAACATAAATTCTCTGAATGACTAGCTCAAAAATCAATAGGTTTACAAGAATAGACACAAGTTGTAATTTGTGTGTCATTTACAGCAAAAGAAAGTTCAGGTTAGACTATCCCTACACTAGACTAAGTGACATCCCTACTTAACAAAACCCTTGAGCTAAAAAGGTGTCAGCAGTGGTGACTTCCAAAGAAGTTCACTCACTTTCCCTTAGTCTCTGATGTAATTCTGTGCATTGAAGTCGTGCCCTCTCTGCCTACCCATCCGCTCTCTAAGGGTCCTCAGGCCATCTGCTCTAACTCCACCCCAGGGTGCTGTCCCTAATACAAAATCAGAATTGCAGTTGAAACGCCCCTCAGAGACGCCCCTCACGTACACATCTCGCGTGGTTTCGATTCTGGTTTCTTCCATACCGATACTCCTCTGGGCCTCTTGTTAGCGTTGACCTTGCTTCCCAGGCTTCTTCTCCGCTCGCCGGTACCCCCCATTACATTCTTGGAACCTCCTCCAGGCCTGTGCCTGTCTCCCCGGACAGAGCTCTATTCATCACTCTCTTGATTGGAACCCCCTCACACCTGCAAACAGACACCCATGAATAGGGCCCCAAATTCCAACCTCCAGTTATCTGTTTCGAGCCATAAACTTTGAACAAGAATGACAATTTATGCTTAACAAGACTCAATTCTAACTAACACGTGCAGATCAAAGAAGCAACTTTATCTTTCCAGGCCTACTAAATTACTTTGCAAGAGGCCTGCACTCTGTGAACCTTTATTTCTTAAACTAAACTAATATGATTCTACTTAATACACTTTGATTATATGAAACACTTCTACAAACATGATTTCTAACGCATGATCAATAATATTATAAAATAGCAATAAAAGTAATATTCCGTTGAATGTGAACTGCAAAAGCATGTTTTCGTTCTTCATACATTCCCATGAGGCCTGCATTTCTACGTTTAGCAGCATTTATATTTTCTTCTGCAATAGTCACATAATATGGAGTCTTAACAGCACTCTAACATTTCTAAACATTACTACATTAGCTTCACACTCTATAATATGCACTCTACATTGATTAAACACTCGTAAGTAAATGTAATTTTATGTAATTTCGACACTTCTACGTGCTTTAACTATTTCATGCATCTAACTAGTGAATATGGTGCACTTATACATTTTTCTCAGTTTTGCGCTCTCTCACATCCATCCATCCGCCAGCACCCATCCAAGCATCCATCCACCCATACATCCATCCATCCATCCACAGCACCCATCCATGCATCCATCCACCCCCCACTGAGCACCCATCCATGCATCCATCCACCCATACACCAATCCATCCATCCATCCGCCAGCACCCACACCCCCCATCCAGCACCCATCCATGCATCCATCCAGCACCCATCCATGCATCCATCCACCCATCCATCCACCCATCCATCCGCCAGCACCCACACCCCCACCCAGCACCCATCCATGCATCTATCTACCCGTACACCCATACACCTATCCATCCACCCATCCATCCGCCAGCACCCATCCATGCATCCATCCACCCATACACCCATCCATCCCCCAGCACCCATCCATGCATCGATCCACCCCCCACTAAGCACCCATCCATGCATCCATCCACCCATACAGCCATACACCAATCCATCCACCGATCCATCCGCCAGCAGCCATCCATGCATCCATCCACCCATACACCCATCAATCCATCCATCCCCCAGAAGCCATCCATGCATCCACCCATACACCCACCCATCCATCCCCTAGCACCCATCCATGCATCCATCCATCCATCCTTCTGCCAGCACCCATCCCTGCATCCATCCACCCATACACCCATTGGAAAAGCCCGTTTCTGCATTGAAGAATTTTCTGTTTGAAAAGCCAGTTTAAAAAGCAACTGTTTGCATGTTTGCATTTGTTTGGTGTGACACTCTGCCTTTTGAATAAATGCCTTGAATTTTGTTTGCGTTTGTTTGGCGTGACACTCTGCCTTTTGAATAAATCCCTCGAATTTTCTTTTGGAAAAGCCCGTTTCCGCCGTTTAAAAAGCAACTGTTTGCATGTTTGCATTTGTTTCTGTTGGAAAAGCCTGTTTCTGCCGTTTAAAAAGCAACTGTTTGCATGCCACCTTAACATCGCCTGCGTTGTAATTGCATGCGATGTTAATGGCCTCGCGCTGTCGTAGCATGCGTAGTAATCGCATGCGACGTGAACGACCATGCGATGTCAATGTTTTAACCCCGATGTGTTGGGTGTTTCCCGTCTATACTTATAGCAGAAGTCACAAAACACAAGAACATGTTCCTGAGCGAAGATATCAGTACATAATTAGGGATGGCTTGCCATGGGGTAATATCTAGGATAGTCTTGTTTGGACAGTTCCAATGTATTTATTTGACTGCCTTGTTTTTATATTATTAGAGAATAATGTAAACTGAGAAAATGACTGGAGACTGGAGTTTACATTTGCTGCACTCTTATTGAAATGAAGGGTGTGCTGGGTGAAGAATGTCCACTGCATGGTAAACAGATGTGTAATCCCCCCCTTGAATGCCCAACTGTATGTAAAGCTGGAAACCACACTTTTATTTTGTTATTGGCATCAGTCTGATCTAGAGGGTGCACAGAGGCATAGGCATGTCCTTGATAGTGAGAGGTCCAGCACATGTCCTATGACCTAAAGGGCCTCACCAAGAGTGTCCACAGAGTACATAGTGGGCTAATCTCCCAGCCTGGGTTAAGTTTGCAAAATACTGGCACTAGAACATCATGTTTTTTAAATTTGCAGTCAAGGCAGATATGTTTCTCTCTCTGTCAGTCTTGTGTAAAGACCAGCTGGTATGTGAAATCAAAAACCTTTCCCTGACATCCCATGTGCGTGTTGACTGTGTGAATGTGAATTTCACAGTGAATGTGTAGTACATATATGCTAGTACATACATATGGTAGTAGGACTCTACATTAGATGCCCCTAGTGTAGTATAGCACAAGATGGAGGGTGAGTATAAGGTTGCTAAACAGTTGAAGTGTATTCCCAACATTGCTATAGCGGGAGGCTTGAGATAAAGACACTGAAGAGTCTTGGAAGGAGACAGGACCACCTTTAGGAATTCCATGAAATTGTTCTTAGCAATGGATTGCTGGTTAGTCCTTCCTAATCACTTCCATTTGGTAGATGGTAGAGTTCATTACTGGGACTGCAGTTTCTGTTGTACAAGGTGGGGACGTTTCTAGACAGGGCCTGGCCAGGGAGAGGTGCAACAGAACAAAGGGATTATACAAACGAAGAACCTCACAGATTGGGTTACCAGATCTTCTTGTTTCCAGTTTTCCAGCTCCCCTAATCTTATTACCTCTCACAGGCCAAACATTCCAGAAACATCCACTTCTCCTCCCCGTTGCCCTTCTCCTTCCTCCTTCCTTCCTCAGACTGCCGCTCACACCGGATGCTGGCATCCGGTGTGAGCGGCAGTCTCCGACTATGAGGCTTTGAAATCAAGATAAGGGACTCATGCAGATCCTTGATGTTGTAAGTACCGGTAGATCTGAATACCGCACTAACCATACCGAGGCTACATTGGGCCATCGGTACGCTGATTATATACCTGTTTAGCCAGGCTTGGCTGCAGGATTAGGTTGCAAATACACTGTCCTAATGAAGACTCGCAGCAAAGGTTCAAATTCCGCACTGCACAGTTGAGTCGAAACGTCAACGCTCTCCCTTGTTTAAGACCTGTACCTACTTGCCTCACCATTGCATAAAACTGTATTGAGTGCAGATTGAAAAATTTACAGAATTACTTGTAAATCCTGTATATGGACAGGCCTGATGTAACTGATCTTTGCTATCAGTATCTTTGAAAGTTTTTGGACTGTTTACTCCTTGAATACTTTTCTCACTACCTCACTACCCAACACCACTATCCTATCCTTTCACCTCTCCTCCTTGCGCGCAACCTATGGTCAGTATAACAATTATTGATTGACTCTATAATAAATAACGTGCAAATTATTATAGTGTGGCGTTTAATTCTTGTGTGTGTTTTTTTTCTAATTGATGCAGAAATAGATATTCTGTATCCTGTATATGTGATTTAATCATTTGTTCGCAAAAGTAAAATATTATTTGGTATTAGCTTGCTCACAGACCATTGTTTTCATTCCTGTCGAAGATGTGCCATGCAGCTGAGGTTATGTGTTGGTTCCAAGATGCGGCAAGTCTGCGGTGCGAAGTCCTGTTGCATCGATGCCGATGATCCTGTCGACAGGGCTTGTGGTGCAAAGTCCGATGTTGAGGATGCGATGAGCAGTCTAATCGATGTGTTGGTTCCAATAAGTGGCGAAGCTGTGATGGGGAGGGTCGGTAGTGGAAATGAGGCTGCCGTCAACAAGAGATGAGAGGAGCTGTGCTGGGGAAAGGATTACACAGTGGCAGTTCTGAAGGTGATAAATCAGTTCCAATATGTGGGTTGCAGCAGCGAAGAGAGTCTTAAAAGGGAGGACCAAATACAGAACCTGGAGAGACGGAATACAGTGCTCACTTTTAAGTGACGTAGATCAGCGTTCACATTGTACAAATCAACGAGAAAAAAAATCCTTATGATAGCCAATTTATCTGCACAGCGGACCTTAAATAACCCCTACATTCCAATGTATAAAGGTTACTTGTGCAGATGGAAAACACGAAATACAAGGAGTATGAATAACCCCCACATACACCCTAACTGTGGCATAATTCTGTGGGCTGTTGAAACCTTTCATATGGACTTTACCATATGTTTGAAAGTGGCTGATTTATTCGTATGTAGATACATGTGTTTTCCTGGTTTTTAGAAGAAAAGTTATGGATATGGGATTTTTGTACTGGCACAAAGATTCGAATCAAGAATGTTTGGCCTCATTGATTGATATTGTGTATTCTGAATGTCTATGGGAGACTGAATTATCTATACTGTCCTGAAGAAGGTGGCAAACATTGTCAATTCCACTGAAATGCATTGATGTACTTACGTATGCTGAATTTGCTTAACACTGGGATTCCATAGATGATAATTCTAATACATCAGGGATCTCGGTTGATGACTATAGTGGATTGGCAATGGCATATGGACATATTTCTATTTTCTTCTCCATTTTTTTATATTTTAATTTCTTTATTTTATATTTGTGTGGCCTTAGGGTTGTTTTATGGTATGTTGTTTGACATCTGGTCATGTATTTTTAAATGCAAAACCTTTTTTCAAAATAACCCTTGATACACATTGTTTGAATATCATACATATACTGACATTGTGTTTACTTTTGCATCATTAAAGCTTAGTGCATTTTCTATATGCATGTGGTACTTGTTTTGGTTAGGGAAATGGTTGTAATAGAGTATGGTTGATGGCTGATTTTCATGCCAGGTGGTTCTACACATGGTGTGACATATGTTTCCCAAGGGGAGATTTTTATTATACCATGTAAAGCAAGAAAAGGCCAACTTTCTAAAAGTGCCATTTTCAGCAATTTAAATTCCGACTACACCATAAGTTTGGATTTTAAAATGCGATTCTAGAGACACCAGACTTAGAGGGTTTGTCTCTGCCAATTGCAAATTACACTTATAAAATGTAAGAGGGTAATCTCAAATTTACCCTATGGGAGATATAGGCTTTGCAGTAGTGAAAAATGAATTACATAGTTTTTAAAAGTACATGTCCTGCTATTTAAAATAATTTGTAACCTGCCCTCTGGGTTGTCTAGGGCATATTTTAGAAATTACCTATATGTATAAAAAAGGAGTTTTATGCCTGGCAAAAGGTTTATTCTGTCAGATCGACATAGCAGTGTAAACTGCACGTACAGGCTCTGCAATGGCTGGCCTAAGACCTGGTTAAAAGGCTACTTAAGTGGGTGGCACAATCCGTGCAAAAGGCCCACTAGCAGCGTTTAATTTACAGACCCTGGGTACAGCCATTACCACTTTACTAGGGACTTATAAGTAAATTAAATATGCCAATTGGAAATTGTAGGAAAGGTGGATTATAAGTAAGGGTAATGTATGCACCTACCAATAGAAATAAGACCACAAATGCAATATAAGGTACAATCAAGGTCTTAATAAAGGATTTCCTTACTCAACCCTTGGTAGGTGGCAACTAGCAGGCAAGCATAACTTAGGAGAGAGGTGTGTGAAACATTTAAAAACACCAATACATTAAATAAGTAAGACTCAACACCCAATATAAATACACAACTAATGTATACAAGTAGGAAATATTTTTATGCTTAAAATGACAACAAAACCACAATTTAGGGAACTGGAGTTATGAATTTTTCAAGTATATACACTTTCTACTGCTTAAAAACATAAGGTACCAAGGTGGGACATCTGGTCGTGTTTGACTGGGGCAAAGTCAAAATGTGAGGCCGACTGAGATGGAGCCCTAGTCAGATACACTAAGAGATAGGTCCCAGTCAAAGTTTTACCTTAACAGTTGGAACCTTTTCTGGAGGATTTTCTCTTGTTGTCAAGCCAGTCTCCTCTTCAGGCCGGGATTCAAATTGACAACGGAGGCTTGGCTCAGTGCAAGGCTTTGGTGAAATATTGGAAGTCTTGAGCTCTGAAGCTTTCAGCTGGACAAACCTGTTATCCAGACCAAGTTGTGTTTTGATGTCAGCGGCATGACTCTTGCTGACAGGTCGGTCACCTTATGGAGCTTTTTAGAAAAGTTGCTCTAAACTTTTCCAAACTTCTGGACATTTTCCTGAAGTTCCACTTGAGGGTTCAAAGTGTCCAAAACACACATCCAAAGGTCTATAAGCTCTGATATGGTCATTGGAACTTTGGGACTACAATTCTCACAATACACCTGGCCAAAATCCTTAAACGTTTTCTTGGGGGAGATGGTGCAGGTGAGCTCTGTTAAACTGTATATTTCAGGGAGTCCACTCCTTGATCCTTTCTGAAGCAAGGCAAAGTCCTCACAGCGTAGTTCCAAGCATGTAGTCCTTTGGGGAGCAGACCAGGGTTACAGCAGGGCATTCCTTCTTCTCTTAGTAGGTTCAGACTGCAGATCTGAGTTGCTAAGACATGGCCAAGTCAACCCACTGGTGCAACTCAAATACCTTAACACTCCCTTTCCAGACCTCCTGAAAATTCCATTACTGGGGCTCACATCTGGCTTGGGTGTACAGGGAGAGGGAAAGCCTGGCTGACATTCCTTACTGCCCTGATCTCTTTGAAGCCCAGTTAGATTACCCAGCCCCCTTTCTGACCTGTTCTCTGCAGCTGCAGAGCTCCCCCACCAGATAACCTTGGTCTCTATGCAGGCTACTTATCACCTAATCAACGCTGTTTGGCTGAGCCTGTTCAGGAGAGGCTGTTAGAAGGCAGGATTTTGGCTGGCCTATATTATCTTCTTTCCATTAGGGCTGCAATTAGTGTTCAGGGGCCTTAGGATAGTAAGGGTTGACACCCAGGCACCTTGGGGTTGCCAGCTTGATTATGGTCCGGCAGAAAATAGTTATGTTTGGTATCAAACAACTTGTCTCATCACCCCTGACATGATTCCCATGTTGGGTTTGATGTGACGTGCACTCAGGTGACCTTAGAGGTTGCCCACATGGTTGTCCCAGCCTTTCCTGTGCCCTAGCTGACAGCGTGCAGCTGTTGCTGCCAAGACATGAATATGAAAATATCAAAATAACAGGGAGTTTACCCTAATTCTGAGAGTAGGGATGGGGTAGCAAATGTAAATACAAAGAAAGTCCCTAATAGCTAATTCTTGGTAAAATTGTTTAAGACCAGGAACGTATCCCCTAATGGATCATGTGCTAATCATCTGCACTTACTCAAAACATTGGGAATTTTATTAAAAACCATATATTGAAGGATTGCAACACAGTAAAAACGTAATCACCATATAAGTGAACAATGTAGTATATCATATATGAAATTGTACAATGGGCACAAGTTCAAACACTTTGTTTCTCCTATATAGTAAGGAAACACAAAGAAAAAGAAAACTTAAATAAAAGTTGACGCAGCGTTTCGGTGACCACTGTTATTCTTCGCCTTCTTCAGGACACATTTTCATAAAGTAAATGACAGAAGATGTTTGTTCAGAAACAATTCATTGTTTGCAATCCTATCTAAAGTAAGCAAGATCTTACGATAACATTTTCAAATTTAAAAACCACATCAAATAAAAGGGGCCTTTTCCCTATCTCATACTTAAGACTACATATTCCAATTACCCCAGACAATTTAACAAGAGGTTTTTCTTTAAAAAAAAGGGGAGAATAACACATGATCCATAAAAAAACAAATCATATGCACAACAACCAACCTAATAGTCTTTAAAGGGAGATTGGTAATGTTGATGTATTCTCTTTAAAGAATCAATGAAGCGATTTGATTTCTTACAGTTGGAAGGGGTGACCTCATCCAAAATGAGACCTATGAAACAGAAAAAAACTGCTATATGTAACCAATAATTTTACCTTTGATTTTTGAAAACCTTTAATACAGGAGCTGGTACATACCGTGCACTAAATAATAAAACGTTTGTGCTTTAAGGTATTGGCCGCAGCAATACAGATTCATTTTTTTAAGGTTTGTGCAGAGTTCTTAACTAAACAAATGTGAAACAAGTGACACAACAAGACATTGTGACATGCAACAGACAGACCACCAACCATATAACTGAAATGCTCAGTATTGATAATGAAAAACCAAGTAGATGTGGAAAGAAAATAATAAAAAAAGCTAAGAATAAAACTGCTGCCACCCGACAGTTTCATAAAAAGCAATCCGTAACCCAATGGCATAGCGTCATGCAATCACGCCACTTATCTAACACCCTTGTGTATACTGTACAGCTAAAGATTCGAACAGTAACTCACTGGCTCCTACTGCAATAATGAACTGCAAGTTTACTCAAATTTGAGTGGAACAGTACGCTGTTGTGAAAAGCAAAATATATTGCAAAAATTCACAATCTACGAAGAGGCCGTATCCAGAGAAATATGTGTACTTCACAGAAAGGTTGAGAAGACTTGCTGGCCCCAGGAAAGATAAGTCAGCTATAGCTTGAAAAAAAGGCTGCTACCTTTATGGAAGTTATGGAAACTTTCTGGCTGTAAGAAATATGCTAATGCCTCATCAGTGACTAAGATTAAACACTTGGGGCTAGATGTAGGTAATTCCCATTTACAGACTCTTAAATACCGAATTTTACTGAATCGGTATTTAAGAGTCTGTAAATGGGAAGGGGGCAGATTTAGGTAATTCCGAATACCGAATCTGTAAGATTCGGTATTTACCGATTCGGTAAATACCGAATTGGTATTGCCCATTGATTCCTATGAGCTTTGAAGCCCATAGGAATCAATGGGAAGTACCGATTCGGTATTTACCAAATCAGTAAATCCTGCAAGGGTGCAGGGGGTGTCACTTTGACACCCTCTATAACCCCAAGTACAGGCTTGTGTGACATGTGGCACACATACACGCCCTAAAGGCATGTCTGTGTGTCAAATGGCACAGGTGTGCATGCACAGATGTGCATGCACACCTGATTTCGGTATTTTACCACACAATAGGATTGTGTGGTAAAATACAGACTCTTAAGGGTCTGTGGCACTCTTAGGAGTGTCAGCTACATATGGATTTACCGATTCGGTAAATATACTGATTCGGTATTTTACCGAATCGGCATATTTACTGAATCGGTAAAATTACTGATTCGGTAGGCCCCCTACATCTGAAAAGCCTAGTGCCGGTCAGAAACGGCCGAAATCGTCCGTTTCCGACCGGTATTAGGGCTCCTACATCTGGCCCTTGGTACTATATATGACCAGGGTCAACCCGTAGTTTCTAGACCATTATATTGTGCCAACAACAAGCTCAAACTTTGGAGCACTCCCTGCCGGAATATCTGTGATACTAACTATGCAGAGATACTGCCTGTAGAAAACCAACGTGTCAACAGGGTTTTCCATGTTTGAAGTTGAAAAAGGACTCTAAACATAACAATCGGACCTTCGGCACTCTAACATACCTTGATAGTGCTAGTAAACCAAATACAAGGTTACAATGAATCATAGCACCTCAAGAGGACATATTATATAAACTGTAGGCTACTTGACGCCATTCACCCAAGTAATATATCCTTTTTCGATAAAATGGACACTAAGTCATGCATCACTAAACAGCCAATGGGAAAAACAAGTTCTTACAAATGATGCCACAGAAACTACAAGTGCCTTCTTGCTCCTTTGGAGTTTCACAAGTATAAACAAACATAAACAAACCTCTTTTCCAGAAGAAGGGCATCTGGTTGCAGAGGGCATGTAGCTGACCACATCCTTGGCAATTTCCTGGGAGTTTGCTCCCACCTCTCCCTCACAGCTCAGAGGTTACCTAACAGGGCGGCCCATGAGGAGTTCAAAGGGGTATAAACCCTGCTCCTTTCCATGGCACCTACTGTAGGCAAAGAGAAAGCATGGATGGAGGATGTCCCACTTACAACTCATGGGCTCAGATAGGCCCATTATCATGCCTTTCAAGGTCTTGTTGAATGTATCCACAAGACCATTGGTTTAGGTGTGTTAGGGTGTTGTGAACTTGTAGGTTGCTCAACACTTATCCCGTGTGTACTTCATTTACGCTGACAAGAAGTTAGTGCCTGGGTCAGACACTGCCTCCTTAAGGAACCCAGCACAGGTAGAAATTGTCATCAGAGCTCTGATCACTAAAGGTGCAGTCACTGACCTTAGAGGGATGGCCTCTGGGTTATGGGTGGCATACTCCACCTAGACCAGGACAAACATGTTGCCCAAGGCTGTCTTGGGGCCCAAGGGATCAATGATGTTGAGACCCACCCTTTCAAAGGGAGTGCCAACGACAGGTAATAGGGGTCAGGTTTTTCTTTTTCTGCTTTTTCCCTGATGTTCCACTGGCCTGGCAGGTGCCTTATGACCTATAGAATGCATTTTTTGTTTTACCCTAAATATCCTTCCAGACGTATGTCATGAGCCAAACCCAGTAGGAAGGTCCTGTAACACTGGGTGACCACCAGCACATTGGGTGCCCCAGAACCAGGTGCATTAGGCTCAGTATATAAGAGTTTATTTGCCCAGTAGATCAGGTGATCCACAGAGGTGTCATTTGCTGTCTGGCTTCGGCTTGCTGCCTCAAGCCCTCTAGAGTGGGGAACTCTTTCTGCATCTTGCAGAATTCCTCACTGGTGGGCCCGCCCTCAACTTGCCAACTGCAAGCTCAGGCAGGTCATTCAGGGTCGCAATGCCCATACCATTTGGCTTGAGTGCCTCAGGGGCCCTGTCAACCTCAACCATGGGAACTTCATTTACAGGTTTCCCATGCCCCTTGCCCCTCTCATTCTTGCCAGCTGTCTGGGACATTGTTCCAGGCTCCAGACTCCATTCCCTTTAGCCATAGACCATGTGGTCGTTCAGACTCGTTTTAGAGGTTGAAAGTTTATTAGGAATTATTTTGCCTACATGCTTAGTACCCCTTTTCCCTTCTACTTGGTTGTAATATAATTCTTATTACATTTCAACCCTTACTTAAACTGTTAGTACATTGAATTTCCTTATTTCTTATTACACAAGTCGTGATGCTCTTTTGGTAAACACATGCACTTTCTCTGAAGTATTTCTTGTAATTAATGGCATCTTACTTAAATTTAACAAGTGTCACTGTTGGACCTGACCCTCTCTACAGTGTCACTCCCAAACCTTTTGCATTTTTCCCCTGATTATCTTGTTTAATTTACGTATAAGTCCCTTGTAGAGTGGCATCTCATATACCCAAGGCCTGTAAATGAAATGCTAGTAGTGGGCCTGAAGCACCTATTGTGTCTCCCACTTAAGTAGTACCCTAAAACATGTTCCAGGTCTGCCATTTCAGACTGCCCGTCGCTTTTATTACATATAAATCACCCCTAAGTAGGGCCTAGGTAACCCATAGCGGTACAAAAGGGGGTGGGAATGGACGGAGCATCTGAATCAATCAAACACTCACACCCAGTCAAAAGATCTGGGTTTAATCCATCACCGTCCTTTAGCCCACTCTGCCACCCCAGTTCAGACATGGCTATATGCAAATCAGTCTGACCCTGTGCCTCATGGGAACAGTCCAGCCCGAACTGCCAAGCCATGTCTTCCATGGACCGGAAACAAGCTTCCGAGGACCAGTTTCTGGCATTCCAGCCGTCTTCAGCCCGGCTTGCTTGAATCCAGTGGCAAAGTGAGCAAGGGACTCACGTCTGAGCATACCCTGCCACACTTATGGCGGCCAAAAAGCGGTACAAAAGGGGGTGGTGATGGACGGAGCATCTGAATCAATCAAACACTCACACCCAGTCAAAAAATCTGGGTTTAATCCATCACCGTTCTTTAGCCCACTCTGCCACCCCAGTTCAGACATGGCTATATGCAAATCAGTCTGACCCTGTACCTCATGGGAACAGTCCAGCCCGAACTGCCAAGCCATGTCTTTCCTGGACCGGAAACAAGCTTCCGAGGACCAGTCTCTGGCATTCCAGCTGTCTTCAGCCCGGCTTGCTTGAATCCAGTGGCAAAGTGAGCAAGGGACTCACGTCTGAGCATACCCTGCCACACTTATGGCGGCCAAAAAGCGGTACAAAAGGGGGTGGTGATGGACGGAGCAGCTGAATCAATCAAACACTCAACCCAGTCAAAAGATCTGGGTGTAATCCATCACCGTTCTTTAGCCCACTCTGCCACCCCAGTTCATACATGGCTATATGAAAATCAGTCTGCCCCTGTGCCTCATGGGAACAGTCCAGCCAGAACTGCCAAGCCATGTCTCCCCTGGACCGGAAACAAGCTTCCGAGGACCGGTTTTTGGCATTACAGCCGTCTTCAGCCCGGCTTGCTTGAATCCAGAGGCAAAGTGAGCAAGGGACTGACGTCTGAGCATACACTGCCACACTTATGGTGGCCAGAAAGCGGTACAAAGGGGGTGGTGATGGACGGAGCATCTGAATCAATCAAACACTCACACCCAGTCAAAAGATCTGGGTTTAATCAATCACCGTTCTTTAGCCCACTCTGCCACCCCAGTTCAGTCATGGCCATATGAAAATCAGTCTGACCCTGTGCCTCGTGGGAACAGTCCAGCCCGAACTGCCAAGCCATGTCTTCCCTGGACCAGAAACAAGCTTCCGAGGACTGGTTTCTGGCATTCCAGCCGTCTTCAGCCCGGCTTGCTTGAATCCAGTGGCGAAGTGAGCAAGGAACTCACGTCTGAGCATACCCTGCCACACTTATGGCGGCCAAAAAGCGGTACACAAGGGGGTGGTGATGGACAGAGCATCTGAATCAATCAAACACTCATACCCAGTCAAAAGATCTGGGTTTAATCCATCACCGTTCTTTAGCCCACTCTGCCACCCCGGTTCAGACATGGCTATATGCTAATCAGTCTGACCCTGTGCCTCATGAGAACAGTCCAGCCCGAACTGCCAAGCCATGTCTTCCCTGGACCGGAAACAAGCTTCCGAGGACCGGTTTCTGGCATTCCAGCAGTCTTCAGCCCGGCTTGCTTGAATCCAGTGGCAAAGTGAGCAAGGGACTCACGTCTGAGCATACCCTGGCACACTTATGGCGGCCAAAAAGCGGTACAAAAGGGGGTGTTGATGGACGGAGCATCTGAATCAATCAAACACTCACACCCAGTCAAAAGATCTGGGTTTAATCCATCACCATTCTTTAGCCCACTCTGCCACCCCAGTTCAGACATGGCTGTATGCAAATCAGTCTGACCCTGTGCTTCATGGGAACAGTCCAGCCCAAACTGCCGAGCCATGTCTTCCCTGGACCGGAAACAAGCTTCCGAGGACCCGTTTCTGGCATTCCAGCCATGTCAAACTGGCATTAAATCACCTTGTCAAGCTGTAATCTTCCCTTTTATGGCATATAAATCACCCCTAAGTAGGGCCTAGGTAACCCATAGGGCAGGATGCTGTGTAACTAGAAGGTTGAGCATTTACTTCTAAGTTTTACTTGTCCTGCTAGTGAAAAACTCCTAAATTAATGTTTTCCTACTGTGGCAGTCTACCCCTCCCATAGGATAACATTGGGGATTCCTTTGGTGTCTTCAGAATTGTGGTGAAAAGCCCTCTTAAATATTAAAGTTGAGTTTTTTTTATCACCATTTTAAAAATTGCACTTTTAGTAAGCTAAAGCAACACAAAAAGATGATGGCTGGAATGGTGACCATTGTCAAAAATCCACCCCTCAGTCCAATCCACTGGGCTGAGCGGTTTCGATGGGGAGCAGGGTCAAGTGGTGCTGAAGGTGACCAGATAACCAAAACTCAAACATTTTGGCTACAAAATCCTCTGGGAACTAGGAAGAGACCGAGACCAACCTGCTCACCTATCCGCCTGAGGTGCATCGCTGGCCCGATCGACTTTGTGACTTCTCCCATTATGTTCTTTTCCGCAGCAAATCCTTTTCATCGGTTCTTCACCAAAGGGGTATGGGGTCTCATGGCATTGTCTTTGGCTACAGCCCTCTGCCTTGTTGACTTTTTGTGGTTCATCATACGAGGAATTGTGGCTGTTGCTTGGCCAGGGCTCACACCCAAGTCAACCAACAACCCAATTTCTCATAGTCACTCTCAGTGAAACCTGGGTAACTCTATGGACTCATTTGCAGGGTCTAAACTTTGTGGGTGATTTCTCACAGTGAGAATCTCCTGTTCTTAATCAAATCATGTTTTTGAATTGTAAATCACCAATTGCCACCAAATACAATAATCATATTATGAGTTGGCCATCTGTTTCTCATTGAGAATGCATTTTTCTTGATTCCATACTGCAGGAAATGATGTGGCTTCATCATAATCTGTTTATTAGTTTAAAAGTCTCAGAGGAATGAAAAGTATTGGATTTGAAGGATGTGAATAGATTTGCTTCCATAGACCTTTTTGAGATAGGGGTAGATGAAGGAATTAAGCCACCTGGTCTACATAGCCTTGCAGACAAATGGTTTTCTGATCCTATGTGGTCCTACTTCAAGCAAGAAAGTGTGCTGCTCAGACGGGGCACCATCTTGCCTATTTAGAATGAGGGAACAATCCCAATAAAAAGAATTACAAAGCAATATTTAGCAGCCGTGGCCCGTGCAGGCAAAAGTGGTGGGGCAGGGTGGGGGGGGGGATTTTGACAGAAGACGAGGAAAAATTAATTATTTATTTAATTTTCCCTTGTTGCTGTCTGTTGAAATCCCCCCACCCGCCCCACCACCCCATGGGCCGCAGCTGATATTTAGGTGTGAGTCAATGTTTCAGAAATAATCCTGTGATTTTTTATGATATTGAGTGAAGAGTATCGGTACACAAACACATTTCTAAATAATACATTGATGAAACAGTGTTACACTTAATTGTCCCAAACATACCATTGTATCTTCTAACCAACCAGAACAGTCAATGGCTGGATCCTGATCAAAAAGATATACTGGAGATGTAGTTTAAGACATACTATTCAAGTATCCACAGTTCTAAATCAATAATAAAGCTAATGTGAGCTAATGTGATGCGTGAGAGTTTTTAAATAAATAAATATATATATATATATATATATATATATATATATATATATATATATATATATATATATATATATATATATATATATATATATTCACTGAAAAAACCATGGGTTTCACACCGGTTATAGTTAGGAATTAGCATTTAAAAAACCTATTAAATTCACTGAAAAAACCATAGGTTTCACACCAGTTATAGTTAGCTGGAAATTTTACTGATATAAAACCATTGAAATTCCCACGTTATAGTTAGTCGGACTCACTATAACTTGCGCGTGCAATGCACTGCTGATGACATCACATATTACATCACTCATGACATGGTCAGTGACATCACTCATGACACCATCCTTGTGACATAGTGACAGACCTTCTTTCACTATAATGTAACCCTTGAGACACATATTCAAAAATAGAAACTGAAATTTTAAAAAAGAATGGAGATACCTATATCAGTTACAACAAGTAATTCAGTAATTCCACTATCTATATACACATCCACTCATACCTATACTCACTCATCATATGAAATGATACACCTATACATCCTGTTACACACCGACAATCATCGAAAAGTTACTCACAGACATACTCACACGTGCAAATAAACTATTGAACATCCATTTATTTGAATATAGAGTTATACACACACTTCCACCTTACTTCTATTGAAAATTACACATATTTATTCTCTTAAACAATCCCTTATAGAAACACATACTTATTTAAACAGGAACTCTTTCAATCTTTTACTCTCACATATACTCACTTATATACATCAATATTCACATATACTAGATTAAAACATATGTCGTTACTGATAAAGACACTAGTGAGACAGTCATTCACTCACTAACAAACACATTTACACACTCATCCACCCATACAGTCCTGCACATATGCTGTCTTCAAAACACATAGAAACAGAGAGTCAGTCACTCATGCATCTATGTGCTAAGTAATACCCCCACCAAACCATATAGACACTCATACTGATATTAAGAGAAACATCTAATAACCCATATACATACGCATGTAGCTACTTACCAACACATGTAGCCACTTATACACAAAGTGAAACACTAATATATATATTTAAATATTTAAACATTACTCACTAATATTTACTTTTTCAGAAAGACACATATTCACTGGATGGTGTCATCAGTGATGTCATGAGTGATGTCACTGACCATGTCATGAGTGATGTAATATGTGATGTCATCAGCAGTGCATTGCACGCACAAGTTATAGTGAGTCCGACTAACTATAACGTGGGAATTTCAATGGTTTTATATCAGTAAAATTTCCAGCTAACTATAACTGGTGTGAAACCTATGGTTTTTTCAGTGAATTTAATAGGTTTTTTAAATGCTAATTCCTAACTATAACCGGTGTGAAACCCATGTTTTTTTCAGTGAATTTCATAGGTTTTTTAAATGCTAATTCCTAACTATAACTGGTGTGAAACCTATGGTTTTTTCAGTGAATTTCAAAGGTTTTTTTAATGCTAATTCCTAACTATAAGTTTCACTTTATAAATAAGACTGTTAGCACTCTAGTTGTTCTTTTTAACACTCTGGTACATTCTGTCATTGGGCTACAGTTGGGCTACATCTAGTTGAATTTTGGGCTACATTTACAATTTTTGATCTCTGGTGGCCATCTTTGGGCTACATTGGACTACTTTGGGCTACATTTGGGCTACATTTTGGCTCTAACATATATTAAGCCCAATGTAGCACAATACATATTTTTCTAAAGTTAATGTTTTTTACAAACCACTTCAGAATAGGGCTACCTGTCCCTACAATTATCCCATTTTTTTTTTTTTTTTTTTTTGGAGAGCGCTCCCGGAGCGCGCCCCGGGGAACGCCCCGAAAAGCGTATTTTTAAAAAGCGCCCCGGGGCGCGCTCCGGGGAGCGTCCCGTGAGCGCCAATATCGCAAACGAAAACATGATCGTGACGTATCGCGTAGCCGCGACCGCGTGATACGCACGGCGTAAGCGCACCCGGAAGTACTCGAGCGAATACGATCGCACAACGTAAACTTCCGGCGCGCTTACGCTGCGCGACCCGGGGCGAGAAATAACACTTTTCATTGGTTCATAACAGTTTTAGTTTCATAATGATGAAGCCCCTGGTCTTGTGACCTGAAAATAACACTTCTCATTGGTTCAGGACAGTTTTTTTTTCTAAATGATGAAAGACCCCACCTTTTTTCCTTATTCTGACTTTGTCCTTTGACTGAGGAAGACCTGTTTGTTGCTCTCTCTACTTTTTTGCTCCAAATAATGGCTTCAGTAGTAGCATCAGCTGGTGCATCTGCCCCATCACCACCACCACCACCACCAAGAGGACCAGCTCCAAATTATATTGGTGGTCAAGAACAGGAGGAGGAGGAAGAGGAAGAGGAGGAGGGGAGAAGAAGATGGCTGCCAGAAGAAAATACACCTTACAAACCCAAACCACACATTGTTTGGCAGTTTTTTTCAATTCCAGAGGGGAAAAAAAAGGTGAATGCGCCCAAGGTGACTTGCCTCATCTGCAATGATGAACTTTCACGGGGCAACCCAAACAAGAAATATTCTTTTGGTAACTATACCATGATTCGGCACATGACAAGAAAGCATCCAAACAACTACTCTCGTGCAGAGTTCCGGGAACTGGCCAGTAACCTCCCTCAGTCATCAAGGACCCCCTCCCAAAGAAACCAACCCACTTCCTCGGAACCAGAAACATCCGAGGTGATGCCTTGCATTCAGCCGAGATTTGCTGATTTTAAAATTACTTGTACTGCTTGTGGCAAGCTTATCTCCTATGGGGAACAAAGTGTTAAGCTCATCGTCCTTGCAGGTGATAATCACAAGTGCCCCAAAAAGAAGTAATTTTTTGGGTTTTTTGTTTTTTTGCTCCAGTTGAGCCAGTTTCAATTCCCTTTTTTTGTTTCTCCCCCTAAAAAATACAAAAAAAAATATAAAACTGTTTTGAAAAGCCAAAAAAAGTTCAAAAAGTTCAAAAAACACAAAAAAAATATAAAACAACAAAAAGAAGAAAAAAAAAAGTTCTTTTTAGAACTACCTCCAATTTCTAAATCAAAACTTCATTTTTTGAAAACTCTGTCACCTTTTTTCATCATAGTGCGCTCCCCGGGCCGCTCCCCGGTGCGCGCACCGGGCGCTTCCCCCGCGCAAAACGAAAAAAAAAAAATATTTTAAATGCCCCGCGGGGCCCTTTTATAGCCCCCACATCAAACCTAGGGGGTCAAGGGGGGGTCTACCCTGCTCCCTTATGGTCATTTCCCTCTTTGTTTTGCCCACCTCTCGTGTCTCGATCCTACCGAGACACAAGATGGCGGCCGCTCCGGACTGTTTAGAATGTTTACAGACAACTGAGAGCCAATCAGCTTTCTGCGCGCAAGTCGCGTGGCGCGCCTGGAGCGCTCTCCGGTGCGCGCACCGGAGAGCGCCTATAGATATATATATTTTTTTGAACCTAAATTACTCAAAATCCACTGCAGCACATATATTGAGACATAGCAAAGGCACATCGGGCTACCAGTCCCTACAATTTTGCCAAGTTTGGTGCAAATCCATTCAGCCGTTCGGGCTAAAAGTGAAATCGACCGCCCTATGGAAATTAACATGGGGAAAACGCGTTTTGGGACCCCCCTTTTATCTTGGCCCCCGCTTGACGAATCCCCCCCAAACTTTCAGGGAAGGACCTGGGCGCCGCGAGGCCATTTTCAGGAAATTTTCAGGCAGATTCGTCAACCGGTGCCAAAGTTATTCCAAATAGAATTTTGAGATTTAACATTGAAAAAAATCCTAACTATAACTACCTACTGGCGACCGCCAGTAGGTAATATATATATATATATATATATATATATATATATATATATATATATATATATATATATATATATATATATATATATATACATATATATATATATATTCACACTTAATTGTTGGCTATGACTAAATGATATTTATTCAGACAATTCGTAAACTAATTTGTTTATTCAATTGATAATTCCCCAATTGATTTTATTCTACTACCCATTCCATTGATAATTATGATGCTGCTCCTTGGCTCTCATCTCGCACAGTATGGACCCATAATCTACAAACATAACACACCTTAGAATAAATCCTATATTCATCACGAGTTTATGTGATCAGAACACAGTGCCATTCTTACAACTGATTACCTTGCCTGTGCTTGCTTCTGTATATGCATCCCAGGCAACGAGGAGTCGGGGAAGGGTGTTTGCTGTTGCAGAAACCTGATTAGGGTCAGCACTTCGGGCCAGGGTTAAGCATTCGGAGAACAGCTAAACTGTCAGAGACTAGAAGACAAAATATAATAATTAACTGGTGATGAGTGCACATGAAAACACCTCCCTGCCCACACATTCCAGGAACCTGCAGTGTTTTATTACCGAGCAGGCCCGTCTGCAAGAACAACCTAGTCCTTCTATGAGAAGCATTTCCATAAAGTGTGCCCAGCACTACAGTTCAATAACATCTATATGTGTCCACTCCCATCACAAGTAAAGCAGGGAAAATTGATGCGTCGGTCCTATGGTGAGGCTCTATTAAAAAATAAAAAAGTGTCCACCCCCATCACAGATAAACCAGGGAAAAGTGATGCGTTAGTGCTATTTATATGATCGAGAGGCTTAATTATAAAATACATTAAAAGAAAACACCCACACTTTATTGGGAATAGAATACAAGTGGGTTTCTGCCTCCTACTAGTTACGGTGTGCGAAAAAAATTCCACATTTCTTAAAAGCCCTATACGGATGTACAAACAGCAGTTTCTGCTGAGGCCCGAATGTAATCAGGCTCACAGCGCAAAAAAGCATATTCATACAAAATGCTAAAAAAACACAACCAATCTGTTTTCTGAATTAAGTATTCACGTCCGTTCTGATATTATTGAGTGCAGTAATATGCGTGGTCACATGATGGAATTGCACGAAGATACAATGTTAACGAGCACGTAGTTTTTGCAAATAAAAATAAATTACAACACGTAATACCTGAATGTAAGTGAAATTGCTTGGTGTACTGCGATTTGTATTTATGAATTTCCAGACAGGTAAAATTACCATAATACGCTTCCTAACGAGACAGCAGTTCCTTATTTCTTGAATTGCACCGCCGCAAAAGATGGCACACACTGCTTTGCAGTTCTTTAGATCCCTATGAGAGGACCCAGAGTAGGTCCTAAGACATAACTAATCAGGCAGTTTACTCTAATTATATCGACCGATTATGCTGAAATTAAAAGCCAATTAAGATCAATAGTACATTATTTCTCACAAAGTTACAGCCACAAAACTGGTCTCTCTCCCACTTTCGGCCGTAACTCTTGGATTCTGAATTCCATGGCTGCCTGGAGACTCATTATGCATTCCTTGGTCCTCTAACAAAAAATGATCATCTCCATCTGTAATAATTTGCTTTGGAGAACCAGGGGTAATAATTTTTTGTTGCGGCACTGGCTGACCTAATGATTTCTGGGTCCCTACAGGCAGCATTCTCTGCAGTCTCATTAGCAGCATCGGCGCGCTGGTACAAGCATCTCTATTCTACAGAGACACGGGGAGTTGCTCCTTTGTTGCCTTTTTATGTGCTGATGATTATCCTGGCGGCTTTTCCCTGGGCCCTTCCCGCCTTGTAAACGAAGAAGCAAAGATTCCAGAATGAAATAATGTATCCATATACCGGTTGTCCTCATAGACATACCATTGCAAAGAGTGGCTGTATTCTTCAGATCGCTAAAGATGTCCAAACAAATGTTCAACAGAGAAGGCTTTTAAGGTGTCAGTCAAAAGATGTCATATGCATGGATATAAATAGCTCCATTGGCACTGACTGCAGGCAGATGACGTCAAAGCTGGTGGGAGCAGATTACCAGCTGCAGTACCACAGCCAAAGCTAGATACCAACACACAGATATATACGAAAGTGATAGCACAGATCTAGTGCCCTCTGTGAAATGTTATAGGGGCTAACGTTTCCAGCACCTCTGAGCACCACCATCGCAGAGAAGCATTTACGAGGCAATGCAAACCTAAAGAGGGCATCTTTGTGTTGCATACAACCCAGTGACTGAGGGAACGTCAGTTAAGAGTTCTTTCATTGCCTGCCAAAATGAAGTGAGAGAATTAAGGGGGATATTATCAAGGAACGGCGTTAAAATTATCGCCGCATTAGCGGCAGGAAACTGCCGCTAAAACGGCGATAATGGGCTTGATAATATGCCCTTGAGAATTCCAATAGAAGCCCATGTTAACACCAGAACATGGGCTTCTATTGATTGATTATTATTATATGCCCCTAAATTCTTGTAAGTAGCAGTGGGAAGCAGTTCTCTCAGGTGTCTCCCAGTCCGGCTGAAGCCCTCCAGCCCATTTAAGTTCTCCATACTGTCCATACTTGCTTCACACTGAGCACTGAAGTATATTTTGCCTTTTTTTAAGTTTAGAAAGAAGTATATTTTGCCTTTAATTTGTGATTAAAGTTGACAGGGTTGTTTCCATGAATGCATGTATGTGAGAGACGCGTAGCCTTGAGTTTGAATCCCGTCTATGCAGAAAGAGAATAATAAAGAATATTTAGTGACGAAAAGCTGCGATAGTGCTCTGTCAGAGATATTGAATGGAGAGTAAACGGCAAAGGGGAACTATGACTTACAGTTGTAATAGATGTCATCATTCAAAATGCATGGAGAATAAAAGGTATACATTCACTGCCAGCATACCGATGTGAAAATGTACGATGGGTTCCTTCAACTGAAATGTTCTGTGCTATTTTATGTTTTTGTTTTATGTTATATTATGTTTTTCTTCTATTTGTGACCACTTTAAAGTTAGAGAAAGCAAATCATATCTGTATACGGGTACTTTCCCTTTATAAGTCTATAAGTATTTTCGACAAACCAATTGGCATATTTGGCTTATACTCAAGCCCACTGTAAAGTGTGCACAAATTGTGCAGGATGTGTGTATACTCAAATACCCCATTTAGACACATGAGGGGAAGACATCTGGTACACTGTCTAAAAAACAGTCACATTACCTAATGGATCAAGATTGAGTGTTAGAAGTTTAAATGAACCTATTATGTCATTTAAAAGCTAAATCAGGTAAGTCAAAGTGCCTCGCGAAAGCAAAGAGTAGCTATATAATGTTCAGATTTAAAACGTGTGCAGCATACCCACCTAACCTGTGGCAAGGGTAACATTGCAATAAGACTTGGCCTCAGTGAGAATGCATGAGTTTACATGGTGGTAAACATGTGACGTACTTAAAATCGAACGTTCAGTCATTTTGACTGAGAAGCCTCCAAAAATAAACGTTAATCTTATGACATGAATCTATCTAGTCAATGAAAATCAAATCCTTGTTTACTATAGATTTTTATTCTAAATAACACACAGATAATGTTTTGAAATAGTGATAGCTTACTTTCCTTCTCAAACTAGATTCAAACTGGTCACCAAATGCAGCAATTGAGCTGATTTTTCTAGTCAAGGATGAGATGTTAAAATGCATCTGACCCACAGAACCAGGGCTCCCACGAGCATTGCCATTCCTGCACAACCATCCCTCATCCTATCTAACACTTATGAAATGAGAGAACGTCTCAGACTGAAAGACCAGGTATATAAAGAACTGACAGGTCAGTATTGTCTTTTGGTTGGAAACAAGATCAGATGCCCTGTGCTACATCACTGCCTGCCACACATAGGACCTGCACATGTAAGTATGCAATGAAAAGATTTTGATAGACATCATTGTTTGAACCGTACCCCTACATCCGTGCCATGTGTGCGCCTCATATCACTATTGTAATGGGGCCATGCGTGAGCGTGTAAAATGCACCGTACCCCTGCATTCACAACTTCGCGTGAAACGCACCATACCCCTGCATTCACAAATGTGTGTGAAATGCACCGTTCCCCTGCATTCACAAAGGCATGTGAAATGCACCGTGTGAAATGCACCATACCCCAGCATTACGTGTGTGTGTGTGCATCGTCTCACTATTGTAATCATGCCATACGCGAGCAAACTGTATCCCAACATTACGTGCGTGTGTGCGCATCATCTCACTATTGTAATCGTGCCATACACGAGCAAACCGAGCCCCAACATTACGTGCGTGTGTGCGCATCGTCTCACTATTATAATCGTGCCATACGCAAGCGAACCGTAACCCAACATTACGTGCGTGAGTGCGCATCGTCTCACTATTGTAATCGTACCATAAGCGAGCGAACCGTACCCCATCATTACGTGTGTGTGTGCATCGTCTCACTACTGTAATCGTGCCATACGCGACGTGAAACGCACCGTACACTTGTGTGGATCTCAAAAAATACTTAGGGGACAAGTAGTAGGCCCTGAATGCAGCCTGGTTGTCATGGATACTGAGATTTGAGTGTGTGCTACAGGTGTCCTGCAAAAGTCAGTTGGGCAAAAATATACAAGGTTGCAAAATGATTGTAGAGCTGAAGCCTAAATTTTAAACCAAGCAAATGTGTGTCAGGGCCTTACGTTTAAAGGGATTGGATGAAGCGTAGGATGCAGAGTAATCTGGCCTATCACACTGTACTCCTGAAACTGAAAGCCCCTCAGCAGCACTGATTTAAGGCTGCATGTGGCTGTGAGAGAGCACTTGCCTGCACAACATTGGCGTGGACCACACTGCTGCTGTCTCTGCATTCCCTGGACTTTTATGTCACGTACTATGGAGAGGGCTCCGGCATTCACTGAGGAGGAAAACCAGGCCCTGCTGGATGCCCTCCTACCACAGTACAGCAAGCTGTATGGGAGACCAGGGGAGCTGGTGAGTGCTGACTGCATTAGCGTTGACTGTGCACCTGTTGTGTGAGTGTCACAACAGGCATTGTGTATTGGTAGGACAGACATGCAATATGGTTGTGATTGAGTCCCGGGTGTGTACATTGTGGTATCTTCCATGCAGAGCATGATGTACTTCAAGTGTGTTCACTCCTCACTTGCATTATCCTTACTGTGACATTCAATGCATTGTGAATGACACATTCAGCCATGCCACACATTGGTGGCTTTATTTCCAAATTTACTGAGGTGTAACAGTGTTCCCCCCCGGAGTGACAGCTGACTGTACTCACAGATGTTTATGACTTTTGGGGACCTCTGGTGATATTGTACAAATGATGTGTTTAACCTCATGGACATTGAAGTGTGTGAATGTTCCTTGTCATCTGGGTGAGTGTGTATGTGATGTGTTGAACCACAGCTGAATGGCATATGCAGCAGCTATAACCATCTGATGTGACAAGTAAGCAGTGCTGTGTGCCTGACTTGCAAAGTTAGCACGACACCCGTGACACCTCTTTGTCAAGTGGCACATGTGCAAAGTGAGGGTTGTATCCACTGTTGTCAGTGACAGGCGAGTGATCTGTGCTAGGGTGTGTCTGTCTGAGGGTTCTTAATTGGAGTAGGATATGTGACTGCTTGCCACGTGCTGTCCCACACCCTGCAGTTGCATGTGTTGTCCTGTGTGTTATGTTATGTTATGTTAATAACTTTTATTAGGCGCACAGCTGCCCCAGCGAAGGGGCGTCCTGGTGCCTGATCAAGTGCCACAACACAACAAATCGATGCTGAAAAGAGAGGGAATCAGTCAGCAGTAGCGAGCAGATGCTGAAAAGAGAGGGGATCAATCAGCAATAGCGAACAGATGGGTTTTTATGGCGCGTCTAAAAAGAGTAAGGCTGTTCAGGGCACGAATATGGGCAGGGAGAGAGTTCCACAATCCAGCCGCCAGAACTCGAAAAGAACGACCTCCCATCCTACTCAGTCTGAACCTGGTCTTAATCGCCAGATGAAGAGATTCCGACCTGAGAGCCCGTGTGGGAACATAGGGGGAAACAAGACCCGCAAGGGCTGGAGGAGAGGAGAGTTTCAAGATCTTAAAAGTAAGACAAAGAGCCTTGAATTTATTTCTCTGTCTGACCGGCAGCCAGTGAAGGGAAGTCAAGACAGCAGAGACAGAACAGCGTCTTGGAAGGCCAACAATGGCCCGCGCCGCGGCATTCTGCACCCTTTGCAGCCTAGTAGCCTCTGCCTGATTCACTCCAAGCAGCAGTGCGCTCCCATAGTCCAGCCGAGACAGGATAGAGGCTTGGACCACCAGTTGCCGAGTAGGGGGGTCGAAGAATTTGAGGATTGGTCTCAGTCCTCGCAGAATACCATAGCAGGTAGCTGCAGTCTTCTTTGTGTGGCTGGTAAAGGAGAGAGTAGGATCCAGCCAAACCCCCAAGTTCTTAACTTCGGCAGCTGGGATGGGAGTCACTCCCAATTCTGGAGGAAACCATTGATCTCCCCAGAGTTCCACCTTCTTCCCTAGAATAAGGACCTCGTTTTTTTTGGCATTTAACTGTAAGCAGTTAATGCGCATCCAGTTGGCCACGGCTATGAGTCCTGCGCGGAATCTGGGAGCAGTCACCTCAGGGTCCCCACTGAGTGTCACCGCCAGCTGCGTGTCATCGGCATACGATGTCATGGTTAAGCCGCATTGTCTGACGACTGCAGCCAGCGGTTTCACATACAAGTTGAACAAAGTGGGGCTCAGTGCAGAGCCCTGAGGGACTCCCAGTCCCAATGGATGGAAGGAGGACTGACCAGGTGGAATGGCCACTTTAAAAAAAACGGTCCGAAAGGAAGGAGCGAAACCAATGGAGAGCCGTCCCCTCAATTCCCACCTCCTCCAGACGCCGCATCAGAATGTCGTGAGACACCGTGTCAAACGCGGCGCTCAGGTCTAACAAGAGGAGCGCCGCTGTCTGCCCCGCATCCAGCACCAAACGCAGATGCTCAGTCATAAAGATCAGAGCAGTTTCGGTGCTGTGTTGAGCACGAAAACCATTCTGGCTCTCGTCTAAGATGTTATTACGAGAGAGGTGGGCAGACAAGATGGAATTCACGTGTGCCTCCATGACCTTGGCGGTCCAGGGCAGGAGGGAGATGGGGCGATACCTCTCAGGTAGCAGGGGATCAAGATGAGGCTTCTTCAAAATGGGGCTAACCACTGCTAGCTTCCAAGAAGGAGGGACCACACCCTCAGTGAGTGAGAGATTAATCAAATCCAGTATAGGCTCACGGCAAAGGGGCGGGAGGAGTGTAATTAGCTCTGGCTTCAGCGGATCTAAGGGAGAGCCAGATTTAATTTTGAGGCTCAGAGTGTCAAAAGCCTCGACGGACATAGCAGGCAGGGAGGACAGAGTTTCGTGGACCGTAGCCGTCACACCACTGGGTCTAACCCCAGGCACAGATGGCATAAATCCTCGGTAGATTGCCTGCACCTTCTCCACAAAAAAGGATGCCAAACTTTCACAGTGAGAGTCCGTGCAGATTTCTGATTGTGTGCCATGATCAGTGAGTGTGTTGCACCCGTTACGCCATCTGTTGCCTTTCAATGCCATGTAGTGCATTGGGGTGTGCCCACAGACCTAATTCACATGGACAATGATGCAAGTCATGTCAGCATCCTATGCCCTGTTCACATTATCAATGTTGTGCAAGTGTGTGTCTCTGGGACATGGAGCAGGTGTAGTGATGTTATTTCACTTTGCCTTCCTGACAGGTAACTGCCTACGAGAAGGGGGAGATATGAATGGAGATTGTCAGGGCTGTCAGGTCTGTGGGGGTACATCGCCAGTGGCTGTGCAACATCCAGAAAAGGAGGCAAGACATCCGGTGCCCCCCGGCGTATCGCCCGGGTTCAGCTGAAGATGGAGTCTCCACGTCGGCATGGTGGAAGCTGTCACCTCACCCCCCACATGCTACGGGTCCTGGCAGTGGTCTTTCCAGACCTCGATAGGGAGTTGCAGGAGAGACAGCAGCAAGGAGGGGGTAGGTACATGGCAGTTTGTTGTGTTGTGTGTCACCTGATTCTTTATGTGTTCTGAAGCCTGGAAACACTCCCACTGTTGGGGTGTCTGGTCAGACAGGTTATATGTGCAGTGTATTTTCAATTCCCCATATTCAGCTGGTGCTCTTTTTCATCCCTTCCGCTCCTTCACATGTGTCCCCTGGCCTGTGTGTATTCACATTTGCACATGTTCATCTAGGGTGCAAGATTATTGGACTGCATATTGTTTAGCGCATCATGTGGGAGGGTGGTCTGTGACATGTGCTGGGACCTTGCCTGTGCCATGACCTGTGCACTGTGTTTGCGCTTTACATTTGTTTGCAATGATGATGAGTCTCAACATAGGAGTGTGAGGTTTCAACTGCACACCCTTGCAGCATGCATGACCCATGTTGTGTTCTCAGAGATGATGTACATTAGTTGGGAGATATGCATAGTGCCATGACGGTTAATCATGGAACAGTCAGCTCATTCCAGACCCACGGATCAGTGTGCCCACTACAGTCCCCTGAGAAGCCCTGGCCACCTAATCATGTGTGTCATCCATCACTGTGCCCATTCTATGTGGGTTCAGCATGGGTCTGCCTCTATGGCATTGGTCCCTGGCATAGTTTGTATTTATCCTGTGTCTGCTACATGTTCCCACTGGACATGGATACACGATTTGGCTTGTGCATACTCACACTGGGCAGTGCCTGTGTGCCTATTCACAACAATCTGTTGTTGGTTGTTTGTGACTAATATGTATTGGCAGCCCCACAAGGTGAGCTTGGGTTTCATTTTGAATTGTTGCTGCACAGTTTTTGTTACCCAGATTCTGAGTTCTCACTTCTTAAGCTGTATCAATCACATTGACTGAGGGATGGCGGTGTTGTGCAGGAGAGGTCTAATGGGCCTACCTGATTTGGCCTTGGCAGTTGTGACCTGTGGGTGAGAATTGGCTGGTCGATGTTTTACCATGCACTTCCCCTGTGATGGTGGCCAGTGCTTTTATTTGGGGCTTGACAGCCTATGTCATTTGTTTCCAGACATGATTGTGCCTCATTCATTTTGCCACATGTATGTAGTTCTGGGGCAACGCTGTTTTGTCTTAGTGTGCACACTACTGTGTTGACATTTTGCCTGGGGATAAGGGTGTGTTCACAATGCAGCAATGATTTTGTTCATCGCAATTGCAGGCCCATTAGCTTAAGCATTGTCCTGATTTGGGACATGTGGGCCACTTCACTTGACAGCCAGTAGGTCTTAGGTGCTAGCAACTGTATGATCAGGTAATAGATGCCCCTGTGAGGACTGACATATTTCAAGTTGTCTCACATTGATGATTGTACCTTGACACTCCCAACACTTGTTAAAAGTTGTTCATGTTTTGAATGTGTCAATATGACAAATTGTGTAAGTAACACTTATGTGCCTGCATGACAGTTGTCTCACAAGGTAGTGCACACAAAACAACATTTGCAATTTTTTGGAAGAAGCAGGCAGCTTTTGAAGGAGGCCAGTGTTAGTGATTAATGTTGTGCCTTGATCTCCATATACATGTCCCCACAGTGGTCTTGAGGTCTTGAAACTCCTTTGTTGTCAATTGTACAAACTAATGTGTGTCAAGCCATCAAGACCTCCATTGGACCATGTATATGGCAAATCTGCAACACCATTTGTTTCTAACAGAGTTTCATCTTAAAGGGTGCCAGCTGTTTCAATGAATGTGTAAATGCTTTTTGTGTGCATTTCATTGTGAGACATCTTTCATGCAGGCACATACGTGTTCTCTTCACAAGATGGAGAATTAACATATTCAATACATGTCGAATGTGTGAAGTATGGTGAGTCCCAAGATGCCAACAATTTGTTACATTATTTTTCACCCAAATGTACTTACAGGGCTCTGAGTGTGGTGTCACCTTGGGGAGTGAGATGGGTTAGTTTGCCCTGAGGGGCACCACTACTGTTGATTTATTTGTAGAACTTGAGGTGACATCACTTCATTGTATAGATCTGCTCTCCTGTAAACAAACAGAAGCTTCTCAGTGCAATTCTCATTCAAGTTGTGGCCTGGTGTGTTCTTTATATCCTTGTGTCCAAGTAGCATTGTGTCTATTCCAACTGGGCAGTACAAGTCTCAAATATGTGCAGAGCTATCTGGCTGTTACTCATGATGCATGCCATGATTTGCAGTGTGACCTACTGATTTTGTGCTCATGTGTCAGATTGGTACAGGTGACTGATGCATTTTTGTTTCTTCTCCTTGCTCACAGCATCATCAACAGAGACAGGAGGAAACATGACCACGGACCAAGAGGAGGGACCCAGCCACAGTGAATGAATTCTTTTTATTGTTTGGTTACTCAAAACCATTACATTAAAAACAGAATACAAGGTTACAAAGTTACAAAAATTAAAACCAAGGGAGTTTGCGCCGCCCTGGGGGCTGGGGTTACGATGAGTAAGATTTATATTGAGGCATGGGTCTGCAAAGTCACTATAAGGGCAGGCCCTCCGGGGCCATCAGCAAGGATCGTGTCTGGTGAATGAACTTTCCGAAGGAGGCCATGTGCTTTACCGTTGTCAAGGTGTAAAGATGGATGGTCGCCTCCTTTGCGGTGCGGGTTCCTGATTGTCTTAGAATTGGCCTGAGATAGAGACTGTGGGCTATGCGCAGGGCCGGACAGCAGAATAGTAGAGGAGCCAGTGACTCACGTTTGTACTTGCAGAGCCTACATTCCGGACTCCTGAGCCGACCGTGCCGAAGGCATATAGTTCTTTGAGAGGCAGCGGATGTAGTCTGTAGGCTAGGATCTTATGAAGGGCTGCACCGCCCACGGCCTGCTTAAGATGGTGTTTGGGATTATGCAGGATGTGCGGTAAGCACAAGGACTCATGAAGGTCTTTTTTTGCCAGCGACTCCAGGTCCAGTTCCCGTGACCGTGCGCGCACTTGTTTTTTGATGGAGTGTTTGATGGCGGTATAGCTGACATATTCAGGATTCCAGGACTCTTTGGCGAGATTGAGATGGTTCTTCGCCGCTTGAGAGTGGCCGACCAGGGATTCCCGGGTTCCTTGAAGATACAATTCAGGGCTGCCTTAAGTGTGTTCTCCTTAGCCGTCGTTGTTAGAAAGTAGTATTTGCTTAGGGCGGCCATCTCTTCCAAATATTGCTGGTTGAATGAGAACTCCAGGCCGACAAGGGTGTTTCTGGTACACCTCGACAGATGAAATAGTCTCTTGTAGGCTCTGCAGTGAATTTTTTCAAGATCTTTATGCAGTTTGCCTGGAAATACCTGGAGAGCGTAGTTAAGGGCCGGCATTAATTTGGCTTTGAGTATTCGTTGGCTGGCCATTGTAGACGGGCTATATAAGGAGGCGTGCAGCTTGCAAATGGCGTAGGTTATGGTTTTGCCTTTGCCTTGGATGATCTTTAGGTACGCGCATGAGAGCCCCGACTCCTGGAAGCAAATGCCCAAGTAAGTGTACCGCTGAGTGCTTTCCAGCAGAAGGTGGCCAAGCCTCCATTTTAATGATTTTTTCTTTGGGTATTTTCCAAAGATGATGACTTTGGACTTGGATGGATTTGCTACGAGCATATTTTTATTGTTATATATGGCAAGTGCCTTCAGCGCCTTTTGTAGCCCAATTCTCGTGTGGTCCAAGAGCACCAGGTCATCGGCGTATTGCATGAAGTGAATTTTTGTCCCGCCGATCTTAGGAATGAGCAAGGCTGCCCCAGTCAAGGCTCTCTCCATGTCCGCTGTGTATAGATTGAATAGCAGTGGGGCTAACACGCACCCTTGTTTTAGACCTCGGTCCGTATTGATCTTTGCGGATGCATGGTCCCTCGAGAGTTTGATTCTCACCCACGTTTTGTGGTACAAGGATTGGATCACCCTCAACAAAGATGGATTGATGTTCCATTGGGCCAGCTTTCTCCACAGGATTGCACGATCTACCCCGTCGAACGCCACCGAATAGTCAATAAAGCAGGGGAATAAGGGAGGGCTTTTGCGTGTCAGCGCGTGGTAGACCAGATAAGAAAGTGCAGTGATGTTATCGACTGCGGCGGACCCTGGTCTAAATCCTGTTTGGCAGAATGGGAGGAGACCTTTAGCGTTTGTCCAGTCTGTAAGGTCCCTCAAGATGGCACTGGCGTAAGCTTTTCCCTCGATGCCCAGAAGGGCGATCAGGCGATAGTTTGATGGTTCAGATTTGGGGCCCTTTTTGTGGATTGGCTGTAGGAGCGAACCTCTCCATGAATCTGGGACATCCCCCAGGAGCCAGCATTCAGTGTACAGGTGGGTCAGGGTTTTGGACCAGAAGTCGATGTTTGCCTTGAATAAGTGTCCAGGAAGGCCGTTGGGGCCCGGGGCACCATTTTGTCTGATATTTTTTAGAATTTTGGACACCAACAGTTTTCCCGACGGGGCAGTCATCTCGGTGGTTGGGTCTAAGTCAGCTCCAACGTTATATGTTTCATTTTGCTTGGTGGCGGGGCCGTTTTCAATGTAAAGGGCTTTTACGTGGGCGGCCCAGATGGGAGCCTGGAGGGAGTTTTCTCTATGGTTTGTGCCTCGTCCCTGGGTGCTTAAGCAGTGCCAAAACTCCTGCGATTTTCCTGGGCTCAGCAAATCAAAGATTTTCAGCCATTGTGCTTCGCAGTGGTCTCGTTTTGCCTCCCAAACCTTCTTGGAGTGACTTTTGCTGGCCTCTTGAAGTTGTTTCTTCATTGGGCTTGTGCCATTTTTGCGGAAAAGTTTGCGTTTCTTGCTCAGTTGTTTGGCGCTGATTTTAATTTCCGCCTTGTGTCCATATGTAGGTGGGGAGTCCCTGTTAAATGTGCTGTTTGAGGTTCCACGAAGGATCGCAGCCAGGGTCCCTGTGGTGGCATTCCAGGTGGCTATTGCGCCCTTTTTCGGTTCATTCAGTGGCCAGCCTGGCCAATGGTTTGCCCAATTGTTAAAAGTTGTGATTGAGGTCTGTACCCATATGATTCTTCTGGGCAACTTTGTCAGTTCTTCCACGTTAGATGCTCCAATGTATTCAAGCCTGTGGTGAGTGTCCGCTATGAGATTCAATGTGATGGTTAAGGCAGCGTGGTCGCTATCGCTGCGCGGATGAACTGTAAAGTTTGACATAAGAGGTTGTAGTTTTTCACTGAGGATGATGTAGTCGATCGTTGTTTGGTTGTTATATGTAGGACCGACAAAGGACCCTGGGCTGTTCTTTAGGAGGACCGAGTGAGCTGTCCTCAGCTTATAAGTTTTTAATAGATCATTCAGAGCAAAGGTGGCCCCAGGCTGATGTTGTCGTGTGGTTAATATCCCTATGTTATGGATATTGAAGTCGCCAAGAATGGTGCATTCCAAGGCCGGGTATTGGAGCATTAAGGACTCAAGGTGGGTTGTCAGCGTGGCCAAGTTGGATATGGGCCCATGTGGATTGTGGTAGAGGTTAATTAATAAAAACGCAAAGTTTCCATTTATCAGGCGGCGGCCTTTCAGGATGCCCGCCTGGAGGTTGTCCGGGAGATTGGGAATTACCGCAAATTCCAGGTTGAGTGAATGCTTTATGTAGACACATATCCCCCCCGACGGTCTTCCGAATATGTTAGGCTTTTTTGCAGGTTTTCCATATTCTGCGTATCCTCTTAATGAAAGCGGGTGGAGCTGCCAGGATTCTTGTATGCAGATGATATCTGCCTCCTCCATGAATGTCACAGCGTTTTTGTTAAGAAGCAGCCTCCTGAGCCCTGCGACATTCCAAGTCATGATTTTCAGGCGATCTGGGGGCGGTCCCTGTCTGGAGGCTTTTGTTGCGCGATGGTCATATTGCAGAGGGGTTGGCCCGAGGCATCGTAGCCGTGTTAGGATCTTGAGTTTAGTGCAGCGGGAGCCAGGACCAGTCTTTATTCACGCGTCCCAGGGTTGCGCATGTGCGTGTACCCTGGTTCGGATTAGTTGGTATTTTAATTGGGGTGCTGATGGTTGGACCAGTGTTTGTGGCACCTTTGGAGCCCTGGAGGATGGGCGCCACGTGTGGCGCGTCAGCGGTGTAGGCATGCAGGCGTGAATTCCCTCCAATTTGCCTATCTGTGTTTCCCATCTGGAAGTGCGTGGTGTGAGTTTTTAAGATGAGGGGGTATTTTTGTGCGCGCTTAGGTTTTATTTTTATGCCCCAGCTTTCCAATAACTTATACTGGCTTTTCAGAGCCTCAGCCATGTGCGGGCTCACGAAAGTTAACTCCGTGGGTTAGTTTTTCTCCTCCGCATCTGGCGGGAGGAAGGAGATGGTTTTAATGTCTGTGGTTTTTGTTCCCTCCATCCCTGGGATGTTTGCAAAAAGTGTTAGTAGATTACTGCGGTTGAGAATGTCCCACGTCCCCTGGGAGACATAGTCGGGGTACAACGTTATTTTCCGATCCTGGGGGTGGTTTGTTCGGCAGACTGAGTCCGCCACCTGGCCGCCTGTTTGTGGTATCTGTGCTGTGTCTGGTGGACGGTCATTTGCATGCCTGTTTCACCCCAAAGGCCCCAATGACCGCCAGTGGACCTCCATCTGTGACAAGCTGGGGGCACTGATGGTAAGTGGCAGGTGTTCAATTTCCCTGAGGTCTGTGGCAATCATAGGTGCTTGAGACGCACGGCCCGTCGTGAACATTGATAAAGCTGCGACCTGAGGGTCGTGTCTGTTTGAGTTTGCTTGAGTTGCTTCCACGGAGCTTTGTCCGTGTGGGTCCATTGTTTGTTTTGTGTGTGATGCTGTTAAAACTGGCTGGGGGGTTGCGAGTGAGGTTATTGCTGTGCTGGTAGAATGAGTGACTTCGACGTTTGGCTCAATTATTTCTGGTATTTTGACGGTTGCTCCCAATTTGGTTGTTTCCTGATTCACGATGTGGGCGGGCGTCTCATTCTCAGGCCGTAGCCATTCCCGGATGGATCTGGGAGCGAGAGATTTGTTTTTAATTGCCTTGTTGAGTTTTTTAAATTTTTTCTTGTTTTTCCTGGATAGGGTATGGAAGTCTGGGCTGGTTGGTGTGATAGTATGCTGGGGCTTGTGATTTTTTTGTTTTGATCGTGATGGCGTCTGGCCTGCTCGTGCTGAGCATGGATGGTGGAGCCTCCCAGGCGGTTTTGTCTCCTTTATTAGTTTGTGTAGAATGGTTTGTTGAGTGTCTTAAACCTTCTATTTTTGAAGGGTGGGGGCTGGGGCCTGTGAGATCAGATCCTTGGTCTTGCCGACTTTGTTCTTGAGGTCCTCAATTAGTGTGGTCATGATGTCTGGAAGTTTTCCAAAATTGTTCAAGATTGGACTGCAACTACATGACTCAGGCTTGAAGTGTGTGCTGTCCTGTGCTCTGCGGATCAGGGAATTCAGATGGTCCAGTTTACAGTTGATTCCAGAAATTAAGTTTGCGACTTTTTGTAGTATGTTTATCTGGGCATCGAGCTTGTCAGCGTGCATAATTGCCGCACCTGTCATAGAAATGAGTGTCTCGTTGATCAGAGTTAAGTGATCTGTAATCACTGGGGGGCTCTCCCCCTATCCGAGCTTCTACTCATTGACAATGGTAGCAGGGCCGTTTTATCTTGTTCCCGGGAGCTCTGGTGCGTCAAATTCGAAGGTGGGGAGTGCCGGGCCAGTATTTCTGTGGTTCCTCCTCCTTCATAGATTTCAAGTGTGTGACTAGTTGCGTCAGGCATGTGCTCCCCTGTTGCTGGGGTTTCGCTGCATGTGCTGATCAATATATCAGCCGTAAGGGCCCCATTTGGGATCGAGTTCGAATGAGGATCTTCCGGTGAGTGGTGAATAGGAGTTGTTGGTCTGGTGAAGTCGGGTCTGGATGCGACCCTGTCCGGAGCCTCTGGCTTGAGGGATATTCCGCCCTGTAGCGTGGTTATTATTGGTGATAGGGGTATTCCTGGAGCCCGTGTAGCAGTGGGACTGGGGGATAGGCCGTCCTCTGTGGCTTTGTTGGGAGGTGTGCAGCTTGAAGGTCTAGTTGGTACAGCTGAACTTGTTGCCAGGGGGTATAAGAAGCTTCTTATGTCTCTGTTTCCTGGGGAGATGTTTGCCCCGGGACGGGGAAATAAGTGAACTGGATTATAACGCCTCCCATCTTGCCCTGCTTGCGACGATGTCAGTGCTAGGAACGCAGTTGGTAATCCTGGGGACGTTGGCGTTGCACCGGTAGCACCAGGTGATCCCGGAGCTCCCCCCTCCGATAGCCCAGGCCCGGGGTTGAGGCCACCCGCACCCATGGGGTAAAAAAGTGTTGCCTTCCGTTCCTGGCTGTTCTGTGGGGACGAGGTTTTTCCTGTGCCTGCAGTAGGGACGAATTTCTGGCCCTCATTGTTTTCCCCTGTTTTTGTTGTTACTTTTTTCCAATTACAAAGTGGTCGCTGCAAAGCTTCACTGGAGTCACTGCGATGGTGTAGAGCGGGGGGGGGGTGTGGACGGCCAAGTCTCCAATAAGGGAGGGGCATGTGAAGTACCCCCTACCGCTGCTTCGATATCCTCGTCTCCAACTCGTTAGGGCTAGCCAAGTGTTGGAAGTTTTTCTTTGCTTGCACTGCGTGTGCTCCCCCCCCCCCCCCCCCCCCCGGGCTGCAGCTGAGGCTTGTTGCCCTGCTGGCTTGCTGCTTTTTACTTTTTGCCTTGTGGTCTCGGTGTAGGCGGGCTGGTGCCCTGCCCAAGCCGCTTGTCTCTTGCCCTCCGGTTGCTGCACCCGCACCTTCTCCTTGCTCCCCTCCCGCCGGGCCCTGCTCCTACCTGCTCGCAGGTTGCTGTCCCAGGGCCGGCAATGCTGGGCGTTGGTCCAATCATGAGCGGGCGTACCGGCAGACAGGCAGGTTGGGGCAGGCTCAGATTCACGACCCCTCACGCACCGGCAAGTCATGCAAACCACTGACCTGCGATGCCGAGTTCCGTGGCTCCGTGGCTCCAAGCTCTTGATGGGCGTCACGGTTGGGGTGGGGTGCGGATGGGGCGCGTGGGGTATGGCAAGCAGGAACGGCAGCAGCGGCCACGGCGTCCGTCTTGCTCTCAATGGTGAAGACGCTCTGGCGTTTCCCGTCGTGGCTCGAGTGCTCCCTCCAGTGTCCGCTAGCTTCTGCAGCCACAGTGCCACCACAGCTGAGGAGTCGGAGGGAGCCAGTGGCACGGAGGGTGAGGGGAGTCAGGCGGCAGAACTGTTGGAAGGCAACACTTCCTACCACGCTGACGGATATGCTTCTGACTCCCAGGAGGAGGGGGAATACACCACGACAGCATCCAGCATCACTGTGTCTGTCCCTGCCTCCTCCAGACCCATCTCCACCCTCCCAGTTGCTAGGGTCCCTTCTGTCCGTGCAGCCCCCCATGTCTCCTTCGGTGTCGGCACCACAGCCCCTGCCCCTGTTTCCCCTGCTGCCCTCAGTGCAGAGAGTGTGGACCTACTCTGCCAGATTCAGGTTGGTCAGACATCAATGCTGACTGTCTTCCATGGCCAGACTTGAATACTGACCCAGTTGTTGTCACTCATGGAGGGCATGTCAGCTATGATGCCTGACCAACGTCGGATTCTCATGTCCATGGACTCCCCACTGACGGCAGCAGTTTCCCTCCTGCAGCGGTCTGTCCCCCCTCCTGCGGACCCATCCACACCCCCTCTCCCATACCTGTCCAGAGCAAATGTAGAACAACACGATCACGCACACCAATGAACACAACCAGCACACCACCACAGAAGTGTAAGCGCAAATCTCCTGGCATGCAATCTCAGAGGGCTGGAGGCACACCCACAGGGACTGGGGTCAGACGGCAGACACATAGCCAAAGACAAAGTCCGTAAGACTCACAGCCCTCTACCTCCACTCCCATAGTGTCCCCGGGCGCAGGTGGTGGTCTGGATGAACTGGCAGCAGTGTGCAGCGCTGAGTTTCTTTCCACCTTTGGCACTGCACAAGCCACTGAGGAGGATACCTCCCTCTGCACCCACAACACCTACCCTTCCCACTACTGTTCCTGCGGTGCCTGGTCCTGACACAAATGATGCCCCCCAAGAGTCAACAACCCATTAGGTCATTCATGTGCAGTCAAGCTTGGGGTCAACGACCTCCCCAACATCCCCCTACGAGACTTTGATGTGGACTGGCCATTGACCTTCTTTGAGCCGGGACTCATTTTTGCACTTATTTTCATTTGAAGCTGAATAAAGTATTTTATTTTTCATTCTACACTATTGCATTTCAGGTACTTGCTTTAGGTGCTGAGGGCCCAGGAGTTGGTGTCATGGTAATGTTTTGGGATTCTGAAAGATGTTTTTTGGTGATGGTAATGAGGTGGACATGGTATCTATGTGCCATCACAATGTCTCTGCAATGTATCATTGGTTGTGTGTGTTCAGTTTGGCTAGGGACATTTTCCCAAGGAGTGTTCCTTCCTCTGTGACACCTGAGATCTTCACTACAGATAGTTGCACAATTGTTGTGCTGACATGTGTGCACATTTCCTTTTTTAGTGACGGTTCCCTTCAGCAATGGCCGTGCCTGCTCACAGATGTCTACTGCTCATTAGTCTGTGCCATCCATGCTACTCACTGTACTTGTGTTTTGAGTATGTACACATGCCTTCATGGACACATTCACCCTTTTTTCCACTATGCAGGTGTGTCATCACAGTTTACCCCTATGTTAGAAATTGTTATGCAGGTTATTTGGGCACATGACTCAAAATTTTGTGCATTGTATCTAAGGGGTTTCAACCCTATTCCTTCCATGAGAGACTACATCTTGGTGGTCTGACCACCACCTGGATATTCATATCAGCCAAGGGATGTACATGACAGTGTGTGTTCCCTTTTGCTCTTGTTGTTTGGTGGGCTGTGACATGACTATACATTATTGTGTCATGATGGTAGGGTGTATATGTTGCCAGAAACCTCCATGGGTGGGTATGCATGTGGGATATGACATCACACCCTCATGTGGTGTGTCAAGCAGTGTGTGACAGAAACCCATTCTCCGTGGAGTGGGACACTGCTCTAAGTGATGTGTTGCTATGGCACTATAATGAAACTCACAAGTTAGGGATGTGCACATACCCCCATGTAGTTGTGGTATGCTGATGATGATGTCCCCCTATATCTGAGCACTGCTGGGAGTCCTGTGCACCCACCCCTCTTATGTCTGGGCACTGCTGGGAGTCATATCCACCAACCCCTCTTATGTCTGGGCACTGCTGGGAGTCCTCTGCACCCACCCCCATACTGTTGGGAACTGCTGGGAGTCCTCTGCACCCACCCCTCATATGTCTGGGCACTGCTGGAGTCATATCCACCCATAACTCTTATGTCTGGGCACTGCTGGGAGTCATATCCACCCACCCCCATACTGTTGACCACTGCTGGGAGTCCTCTGCACCCACCCCTCTTATGTCTTGGCACAGCTGGGAGTCCTGTGTACCCACCCTTCTTATGTCTGGGCACTGCTGGGAGTCCTCTGCACCCAACCCTCATATGTCTGGGCACCACTGGGAGTCCTCTTCACCCACCCCTCCCATGTCTGGGCACTGATGGGAGTCATATCCACCCACCCCATACTGTTGGGCACTGCTTGGAGTCTGTGCACCCACCCCCATACTGTTGGGCACTGCTTGGAGTCATATTCACCCACCCCTCTTATGCCTGGGCACTGCTGGGAGTCCTGTGCACCCACCCCTCTTAGGTCTGGGCACTGCTGGGAGTCCTCTGCACCCACCCCTCATATGTCTGGGCACTGCTGGGAGTCATATCCACCCACCCCCATACTGTTGGGCACTGCTGGGAGTCCTGTGCACCCACCCCCATACTGTTGCACACGGCTGGGTGTCCTGTGCACCCACCCCTCTTATGTCTGGGCGCTGCTGGGAGTCCTGTGCACCCACCCCTCTTATGTCTGGGCACTGCTGGGAGTCCTCTGCACCCACCCCTTTTATGTCTGGGCACTGCTGGGAGTCCTTTGCACCCACCCCTCTTATGTATGGTCACTGCTGGGAGTCCTCTGCACCCACCCCTCATATGTCTGGGCACTGCTGGGAGTCATATCCACCCACCCCCATACTGTCGGGCACTGCTGGGTGTCCTGTGCACCCACCCCTCTTATGTCTGACACTGCTGGGAGTCCTCTGCACCCACCCCTCTTATGTCTGGGCACTGCTGGGAGTCCTCTGCATCCACCCGTCTTATGTCTGGGCACTGCTGTGAGTCATATCCACCCACCCCCATACAGTTGGGCACTGCTGGGAGTCCTGTGCACCCACCTCTCATATGTCTGGGCACTGCTGGAGTCATATCCACCCATAACTCTTATGTCTGGGCACTGCTGGGAGTCATATCCACCCACCCCCATACTGTTGACCACTGCTGGGAGTCCTCTGCACCCACCCCTCTTATGTCTTGGCACAGCTGGGAGTCCTGTGTACCCACCCTTCTTATGTCTGGGCACTGCTGGGAGTCCTCTGCACCCAACCCTCATATGTCTGGGCACCACTGGGAGTCCTCTTCACCCACCCCTCCCATGTCTGGGCACTGATGGGAGTCATATCCACCCACCCCATACTGTTGGGCACTGCTTGGAGTCTGTGCACCCACCCCCATACTGTTGGGCACTGCTTGGAGTCATATTCACCCACCCCTCTTATGCCTGGGCACTACTGGGAGTCCTGTGCACCCACCCCTCTTAGGTCTGGGCACTGCTGGGAGTCATATCCACCCACCCCCATACTGTTGGGCACTGCTGGGAGTCCTGTGCACCCACCCCCATACTGTTGCACACGGCTGGGTGTCCTGTGCACCCACCCCTCTTATGTCTGGGCACTGCTGGGAGTCCTGTGCACCCACCCCTCTTATGTCTGGGCACTGCTGGGAGTCCTCTGCACCCACCCCTTTTATGTCTGGGCACTGCTGGGAGTCCTTTGCACCCACCCCTCTTATGTATGGTCACTGCTGGGAGTCCTCTGCACCCACCCCTCATATGTCTGGGCACTGCTGGGAGTCATATCCACCCACCCCCATACTGTCGGGCACTGCTGGGTGTCCTGTGCACCCACCCCTCTTATGTCTGACACTGCTGGGAGTCCTCTGCACCCACCCCTCTTATGTCTGGGCACTGCTGGGAGTCCTCTGCATCCACCCGTCTTATGTCTGGGCACTGCTGTGAGTCATATCCACCCACCCCCATACAGTTGGGCACTGCTGGGAGTCCTGTGCACCCACCCCCATACTGTTGGGCACTGCTGGGAGTACTCTGCACCCACCCCTCTTATGTCTGGGCACTGCTGGGAGTCCTGTGCACCCACCCCTCTTATGTCTGGGCACTGCTGGGAGTCCTCTGCACCCACCCCTCTTATGTCTGGGCACTGCTGGTAGTCCTGTGCACCCACCCCTCTTATGTATGGGCACTGCTGGGAGTCCTCTGCATCCACCCCTCATATGTCTGAGCACTGCTGGGAGTCATATCCACCCACCCCCATACTGTTGGACACTGCTGGGAGTCCTGTGCACCCACCCCCATACTGTTGGTCACTGCTGGGAGTCATAACCACCCACCCCTCATATGTGACGCACATACCCCAACATTCATGGCGTGTGTGTGGCTCGTATCACTATTGCAATGGTGGTAGATGCAAGCGCGTGTGACGCACCGTACCCCAACATTCACTGCGTGAGTGCGGCTCGTATCACTATTGCAATGGTGGTATACACGAGCGTGTATGACGCTCCGTACATGTACACTTCTGTTGTTGCGGTACGCTGTTCTCACCGTCTGCACCGTCATCGGTTTCTATGCAACAGGTAGTAGGGGTACAGGACTGAGATGACACGGATGCTGGGGTTAATGGCGTGTATGTTGCGTACCGGGGTGCGGTTCGAGCCAGACTCTGCTTTTACGGCTGTTTTCGGGTCCTGTAGAAATAGGTCGTATGGAGTGTCGCAGAGACGAATCGTACTGACTGGGCTGGAAACTGCTGCTTGTTTACGTAGGGACGTAGAGTACTGCGTGAACCGGATACAAATCGAATTTATTTTGTTGTTTCGTACAAATCGTACGTAGATCTGCATTGGGTTAGGATCGTACTTGATCGTACGTACGGGGACGTTGAAGGTGTACGATTCATACGGGAAATACGCTCCGTACAGCTATTCGGAGCGCTTCCCTTAATATCATTTTAGGTGTTCGCGTTGTAAATATAATAGTTATGAATGTTTTGTATTCTAGTTTGTCATTTAAAATGTTTATTTGCTAATTAAGTTTGTATTTTTTAATGTAGCAGCATGATGGGTTTGTAGGAGAATGGGTTAGGAAGTACTTTAAATTTGAATTAATATATTCTAATGATGAATTATTTTTGTGGTGTGAATATGAAATCATTAATTAATTAATAATTATTTAAATTGTTAAATAGTTGAACAGGTATTTTATTTACATTTAATTTATTTTAATGTATATATATAAATGTTTAGATTTTGTGTGCTTATTTATGCTGAAGTAGCATGTTCTTTGTTTTTCATTGTGAAGAGGGTGGGTAAATATTTGAATGACTAAGGATTGTATATTAATGCTAACTGATTTTCAATTGTGTGTTAACTATGTAATTGGCCATTTATAAGTTTTTTTAACTATCGGATTGGGTTTTTATTTTTAGCATTTTATAGTATATTTAAATAATTTTTTTATGTTAGTAATTTATATTTTAGGAGTAGGTTTTAGCTGTGTATAATATTTATTGGCAATTTTGATATGTTACATCACAGTGGTAATATCGTCATTGGTTATACGTACCGACAGTATAAGAAAAGAAAATAATACCATAACGGTCTCCCATGTGCCGTGTGTTTCACACTAATGCTAAAAATGGAACATATATGGATGAGGGGATGGGTGAACATAAGGTGGGGGAGGGGTATGTAAAGGCGGATATGTAGATATATGCTTGGGTCCCCAGGGGGCAGTGGGTAGGGTGATTGATGGTGGTCTTCAAGCTCTGTCTTGGTTTACAGGGAAACAGGGTATAAAGCAGATGTGGTGGCTGAGCCATAAGTAATCCAGAGTAGTACCAGTGCAGTTGAAGTGTTGGATCAGTTATGGTTTCTGAGTTTGGAGGGTGATATGGTGTACAGAGGCTGATCGTCCGCACTTATATGGTTTTGCTAGGGCTTGCACTGTCAGCCTGGGTATCTGGTCTTTGTGGCTCTGCCGTGTCGGGGTTGTGGCGCGGGGAGGAAGAGAGGGAAGGGAGGGAGAAAGGGAGAGCAGCAGGAAGCTAATAGAGCTAGTGGTAGGAAGCTAATATTAACCCCTTAGCTGCGGCGGCTATTCTGCCACAGCGCTAGGGGAGAGGGGGGCCGCGCGGCGCTCCCTTACTCGTGACCGAACCGCTCCGTCATGAGCCTCGGGTGGGCTGTGCTTGTGACGGAACGGTTCAGTCAAGACCCGCCCGCTTGATAGAACGCTCTGCGCAGGTGCGAAATCAGCGCCGCGCTGGTGCGGCGAGCAGGCCGTCATGGAACCGTTCCGTCACTAGCACAGCTCACCCGAGGCTTGTGATGGAGGGGTTCCGTCACGAGCACGGAACGGGTTAATAATAGTGGTAGTAATAGTAGTAGGGAGAGTAAGGAAGGAGGAAGGAGGGAGGGTAGAGGGGGGAAGGAAGGAGGCCGCATTGGAAAGGGGTAGAGGGGTGGGTTTTGCTTTTGTAGAGAAATAAGGTGGGAAGTTATTTGCAGTACAAATGCGGTACAAATGGCTTATTTTAATGTTAATTATTTTTTAATTGTTAATTGTGTAATTTATGATCATGTAACTTGTTTTATTTTGTAATATCTCTATAAATGTATTTTTTTAATTGCTCATATGTTTAAAGTTTACATTTTTGTTAGAAATCTAATTTTTAGAAGCAGGTTGTTGGTTTTGTAGGGGACTAGGGTGGAATGTTATTGAAATGATAGTATTAATAAAAAAATTAACTTTAAATTGAATAATTGATAATTATGTATTTATATATTTTGTAATGTTGGGAATGTCATACATATTACTTGTTTTATTTAATAGTTTACTGTTCAGTGTGTTCAGTGTATAATAATTTAGCAAACTGTACTTTTTTACTCTATACTTTTTTGTTTTTGTCAAAGTAATAATTGAAATTAAACTTTATTGTATGCATTATGTAAAATGTAAAAATGAAATGCTTTTTTCCAGTACATTTTTGGTGTTAGAGAAGTTTGTTTGGTATGTAATTATGTTGTATGTTATGTATTTTTTATATTATTTAGCAGTGTATTTTATGTATCTTTGTAAAGTATGTTTTCTTTTTTATTTGAGATATTTACATGTTTTATAGAAATTGATTACTTGGGGGTCGATTCGTATTCGGGAAACGAATCCGTCCTACGATTCGTATTCGTAGCCATTTCCATACGAATCGTACGTATCCGTCCGAATCGCGTAGTACGATCCGTCGCGAGAAAATACGTCTGAATCATTGCGAACCGTACGAAAATGAAGGGTAAATCCGAACGACATCGACCCACACAGTGAACTGTACGATTCGTAAAAATGCCGTACGACCCGAAAAGTACGATCCAGACTGGGAAATGAGTACGCCATTTGTACAGTAAACATCGCGTATGAACAATTTGTACGGAGGACAACACTATCACATACGCACTGTACCCCTAAAATCAAGGGGTGTACGCACGGGGTGTATGCACCGTACACCTATGACCTTGGGGTATACGAACCGTACCCCTACGGTCCGTACACCTACAATCGTGGGATGTACGCACGGGGACATACGCACCGTACCCTTGAAATCCAGGGGTGTACGCACCATACCCCGATGCATGGTACCCCTGCAATCATGGGTTGTACACACCGTACCCGGGGGGGTCCGTTTTGTATGCATTTCAAAGCAAAATCTGCTTTTACAGACGTTTTAAGTTCTCCTAGAAAAAGACTTGTACAGAGTGTTTTCAGTATGATTCGTACTTGCTGGGTCAGAAAATGCAGCTTCGATTCTTACGGACATCGCGTACTGCGTATTCTGAATGCGATTCATACGGATTAGTGAGTTGTCCGGTCTTCGGTACGATTCGTACGGAGAACTACTTTAGGTACACATCGTACTACATCGTACGTACGGGTACGGTTCTGCATATGATTCGTACAGGAAAATAGCTCCGTAAGGCTATTCGGAGCCATTTTACCGAATCCGAATTGGCCCCTTGGTGGAATGTTATTTGTAGTGCCTTCAAATTCCTACATTTTCTGTACTATTTGTTAGATTGGTATGTGATTAGTAAATGTAACTCCTCTGGAGATCAACACTTTCCCCAATGTAGTGTGGATTAGAGTGGAAATAATAAATCTAATTCCTTCGATGTCAACACTGTCACTACTGTAGCGTAGTTTGAGTGGAATTGTAAATCTAACCCCTCCGGAGTCCAACACTTTCCCCACTGTTGCTTAGACTGGGTTGAATATAGAGCAATTAAATCCCTCTGGAGTCCAACTCTCCCTGTACTGTTGCTTAGATTTGAGAGGGAATAGTAGTTCACTTTGACTATTTTAGTTTTCGTGCCATTGAAAAATTGTTTATTTATTGTTTTATATTTATACATATAACAGTGTTTAATATATAAATATATATATATATATATATATATGTTTATATGAATTTCATATATTATAATATAATACAATATGTAAATAATTGACTAAAACAATATAGTTTACATTGTATTAAAAAGAAAATGATATACTTGCCTTGTTATTGGACGATCTACCTCTCCACAATATTTTGGCACCATATTTTTGTCATTACTACTATAAGTATAGGAAGACGATTTTGGACACAATATTAACATGCCTTGATATTTTTGAACATTAAGGGTCTTATTTTGATGCCAGTCGGACCGACCATCCGACCGCTGTGGCCACAATCCAATTCTGACCGCTGAGACATGGAAAAATCCCCCGCCGTATTACGATGCCACTGATGCTACCGCTGTGATCTCCTCTACGGTGTTGCACTTATACCCTAATATATTGTTGTAAGTGTGTGCGAGCTCACAGGAAGCATGTGATATGTACACACATGCATGACATATGTGGGGATATGCCTTGTGCTGCACCCCGTTGCCGGAGTATGGAGACCTGTGCTCAGTCCAGTCAATTGGTATACATGCAACGTACGAACTTACCTGCAGTGCCAACAGGGTCATATTTTTCAGGGTTCAGCCCCAGCGGCATAGGAGGGACCTGGAGGAAAGGATCCATGCTGGAGACTGTCAGGGAGAAGCTGATTTGAGTGAGTATGGACCAAAAATCCTTTGTTTCCGCAAGTCAAGGCAGCCGGACAGACCACCTCGACCGGCTCATCTGAAATGTACATCATTATCCAGACAGAGGTCCGAAGTCCCTGTACAGCTCAATGGCTGAGTTTTTCTACGACCACCATCTCAGTGATTGAAGAAAGGCTGTCAGAGTCTGCAGTCTGTCAGCGGTCATTTGGTGTACATGATGCAGGCATAGTAATCCAGCAGTCAAACCGACCACTGCTGACAAGACCATGGCAGTCCGACTGCCTCTGACAGGACAGTGGAAGCAGGTCTGACTGGCATCGTAATAAATCCCTCAATTTGGATATGGAACCATCCAGGAGAAGCAACTCCACATAGCTTGGCAGGTTTTTATTGCCTAGGCCTAGTTACAAGCCAATATACTGTTACTGGCAGATTGGAGGTAATTTTTCACATATGAATGACACACTTGTCAAAATGTTGGCCCTGGCACACAGGAGGAATTCATTTACACATCCCACTTTTTTCAGGCCTCATTGAGGGCCAGGGGTGAGGACGACAATCTCCAGAAGTCACTGTTGTTAGGAGGTGGGGACAACCACAGGACTCATAAGTGGCCCTTTATTCCAGTTGTGAGGAACCACACGGGGGAAGAGCCCTGGCACGTGCCAGGGCAAAGACTGGGCCAAGAGCAGCCCCATCTGTGCCAGTCAGAGCCCAGAAAAGGTCAGCCTGGCACACCCCTCTTGGTTCTGAGATTCTTATGTTTGGCCCACTGACAGTACATTAAAGAGGTAGGAGGTTGTTTCCTCATGCAGTTCAAACACGGAGAAAGGAAAGTATCTGAAACTAGTATAATAAAGTGGAAGAACACAGGACAACAGATTCCCTCACTAACTATTTGAACTTCTTTATGGGTGTAATAACAACTGAAATAGAGAATATTTAAGAACGAATTGACACATTTCAGTGGCAATCATATCCTCCCCCACTGGAACCAAGAGCCAGAATCAAAAATCAAAGAACTTGTAATTCTGGTCCAGGTGTTATCACAGCGGGGGACTAAGCCTATCAAACTAGCTAACCATCTTTGCAAGTACCAGTTCCCTTTATTGAAACAGAGGCTGAAGTAAGGGAAAGCTCTGTGAGTTTATCGAATACCCCAGAAAATGAAAAAAAAGAAGGAAGGTGTGAGGAAGCCGCTCAAGAAGCTACTGCTAACTCAACATAGCTCAGCCCCAAGCCTTAGTCAATTCAATTCAAAAGTGCTTTATTCGAGTAATTACTCATAAAAGGAAGACATACAAACACATTAAGATGCAATTAAATGTACAAAAACTCAGAAAATACAAAGCACTTACAAATCCATAAAACCGTTATATAAAATATGCCACAATGTTAATAAACAATTAAAAAGGTGTAAAAGTTCATTATTAAAATCTTGATTTTAAATGACCAAAGTTAAAAACCTTAATATACATTTCATGAAGACACTGTCAATACATAAGCAGGGAATAGTCAATTCACTAGCAATCTCTGCTTGTCATCGGCAGAGAATAGTTACATTACTAGCAGTCTCTGCCTGATGATGCAAGCCCACCCAAGGTATTTTGCAGTGGCAATTATGATCCATGTAAGGGAAGTTGTACATAAAATACGCAATGCAACTCTACTACATGTGGTATCAAGGTTTCTGCACATAGGTGCCAACCAGACTCGTCTAGGAACGCTATACACTTTGCAAGAAAACAAAAAGTGTCCGAGAGATTCACTACCTGAGCCACAAGCAGGGAAGATAGTGGATCCTCCAGAGCCCCATTTTGCTGTTAGTGATCTTAAGGGGAGTGAACCAGCTCTCATTTGGAACAAAAGTTTCCTGTCTAAGGGTTTAGATATAAAATCCCAGTACATTTCAAATACAGGAAACAATTTGACCTCCAGAAAACTAACAGCCATGGACCCATTATTAGAATTACTCAAACTGACGTTAGCAACATATTCCCAATACATGTTCTTTAAGATTGACTTAGACGGAAATAAGGCTCCTGATGGGTCAAACCACAACTCACTTAACCCGAGCTTTTTAAACCAAGTAATCTTATGGAAACAGTCTGCTTGGATAACGTCAGTAAATCCTTCCGCATAGTGGGCGAGCTCAGGGGTAGTCCAGAGCCTACGCCAGTATAAGATTGGCCGTAGTCTGGCTAAGTCCACAATTTGCTTCCTGCCAAGATCGTATCTCAAGGGCAGTAATGGAGTGCTATTCGGGGTACCAGTAATTAACCTCAAAAATTTATTCTCAGATATTTGGAGCGCACTCAAATTTTCATAACCCCACATCTCTGCCCCATAGAGCGCAGACCCGATTGCCTTGGCTTCATAAATCATCAAAGCTGGTTTAACTGGTTTAGTCAAAGACTTCTTATGTTCCAGATTGATAACACCAGCTAATTGTTTATGGCGTAGAGTTGCTATATCAATATGATGACACCACCTATTGTTATCTGCTATGTGGATCCCCAGGTAGGTGAATGAATTTACCACATCAATAGGACGACCACTCATGACGATTTTGGACTTAAAACTACGATGTGGATTAAATATCATGAGCTTCGTTTTAGACACATTCACCTCCAAGCCGTGATCCACACAGAAGGTATCAAAGATGGCCAATGCATGTTGTAAACCACTTGGGGTTTTGGATAAAATTAACGAGTCGTCCGCAAACATTAAAATAGGAACTTTTACACCTGCAAGAGAGGGAGCATCCACTGACTGAGATAACATACGTGGGACAATACCGTTGATAAATAGGGTGAACAGGGTTGGGGCCATTGAACACCCCTGCCGAACCCCGCGCTCAACTGGAAATTCAGCAGTGTCCTTTCCATAACCCCCCCACTGGATTTTTGCATAGGTTAACTCATGAAGTCTCATGATCATAGTCAGAAGAACCTCAGGAACCCCCAGAACCTCCAGAACCTGCCATAGTTTTGCCCGCGGCATCAGGTCGAAGGCAGCCCGTAAATCGACAAAAGCCGCATAGAGACTGCCTCCTCCTAATACCACGGTCCTCCACTGGATCAATTGAAAGCGAAAAACTTGATCCACTGTGCTGGTTGCCCTTCGGAAGCCAGCCTAGAAAGATGATAGGATGTTATTATCATCTGCCCATTCAAGCAATCTATTAACAATCACTCGGCCGACTATTTTTTGTATAGTGTCGATCAAGCTTATTGGGCGATAATTACTTGGCTGAGCACGATCTCCCTTTTTGTGCGCAGGAATAATCACAGCCCCCCGCCATGATGCCGGAATGTCAGCACCCATAGCGATGTGGTTAATAAGCAGATGAATGTCTTTACACCATCTCTCTTTATCATTTAAGAAAACGTCCACGGGGACGCCATCTAAGCCTGGTGCACGTCCACTATGCACAGATTTAAGGGCAGACAAGATTTCATTAAGTGTAAATGTATTGTCCTCTGCTAAGGACTGGCTCGGGGAATTCCCAGCTTCCACCTGGGCACTTGCCGCATACTGGGAGCTAAAAAATTTCACCCAGTCATCCTGTGCGACATTATTATTGGGTGGCTCCTCAGGTCTTTCACTACCCCATTTAACGATATTCCAAAACATCCGGGAATTTTTCCTATCACTAGCACATTTCAATTTATTCCAATGTGCCTCATCCCAGGTTCTTTTGGCTTTCACAATACAGGCTTTATAGTTCTTTCTAGCAAGGCGGATATCCACTACCCCCTTGTTCCTAACTGCCTGTCCCAATGATTTTCGAGCCAACCTACAGTCATTATTGTACCATTTAGCTGGTTTGCGTACACGGGATCCATAGTTTTTTGCTGGTTTCATAAAATGGCATTTAATTTTGCCAAAAAGGTTATCATGGATTTTGGTCACGTCACCCAAGCCAGGGGACACACCTTCAATTGACTCCAGGGCCAAGATAGCTTTATCTGCTTCCTCTTTGATATTTCCAATAGCCTGCTGGTCAGTCATAACGCTAACCCACCGTAGCCTACGCTTATCATTTTCAGGGATAATCAGCGGTGGAACAAGAGCATCAGAGCAGTTAGAATCATCAACATTGAGCCACCATTTATGCACCACACATAAAGGATTGTGGGCACTTTCAGGTCTTAACATAACTTCCATGTCACAAACAGTCGACCATAAAATCAAGCTACAAATCACATAATCAATACGACTTTTGTGTCTCCCATTATCAAATGTCGCGGAGGCTGTCTTATCTGACTTAGTCCTACCATTTAATGCTCTTAGTCCTAATTCCAGACACATAGCATTTAGACCTAGGATATCTTCTGTCCAGCGTAATACTGGATTGGTCTCTAGGGTAGGGATGCCCCATTGTAAATCCTCCTCATTACCAAGAGGGCCTTCACCAGCGACCAGGGGTTCAAAAGTTCGATTCAGGTCACCAGCTATTACAATCCTATGACCAGGAGAGTATGTGTCAAGAAGTTTATAAAGAGCAAGGAGGACCTCAGATCTACCTGTCTTACTGCCTCTAGCATATATGTTATAAATGTCTAGTACATCAAGGTACCACTAGTAATCCTAATTAGCTGGATATCTTTTTGACCAGTCTCCAGGCTTTTTACTGTCAATTTAAGGGACTGACGAACCCAAATAGTAAGACCTCCCATAGGTCGTCCCTTTGGTCCCTTAGTAGCTGGTACATAAAAATGTATATATCCCAAGGCATAAACAGGTTCACAAGCCCAAGTCTCCTGAAACATGCAAACATCATATGTGCTGACAAAGCCTAGCCAGTTTCCACACACTAACTTTGAGCTTAACCCAGCCACGTTCCAGGATAATAAACTACCCGTCTCAGGCAGTGACTCACATGTTAAGTTTGAAGTAGTGACAATATTTCTTGGTGCAGCATCACCTTGAATGATGACATTATCTTGGCAAGCATTACCCAGAATAACAAAGTTTCCCACTCCCTGTGGATCGGAGTCTAAATCACAACCTTTCCTTACTGTACCATCAACCACTTGGCGGTCGTTCTCAATATCCCTGCTAGCACATGGGTTAGATATAGGTTGAACTGCAAACTTTGAACATGCCAGAAGTCAATCACATCCGTTCAAGTTGGAAAGGGCAGAGAATCTGTTATCAAGACTTATTCCCCAGTCATTAAATGCAGGTGCATTACTCGCCCGGTTACGCACCACATTCCACTTTGTCCTTAAAGTACAGGGATTAATGCCTTTTCCTTTACGTGGGTAGAAGAAATCCAAAGTCAATGGGACAATGGTGGTCGATCTTCTCTGTGGAGGTAGTAAATTAGGTAGAATATTTGTCAGTACCTCAGGGTTCAAGAAGCTAAGAACAACACAATCCCCCTTAAATCTTTTAGCCCTATTTCCAATCCACTCAACCCTTCTGGCCGTCATTAACTCTTCTGATAGTTGTTGTTTCCCCCAAGGAGTTATCGCCATGTTATTGGTTAGCCAGGATAGAGATTTACACAATAAGGAGGAAGTAGATTCTTCTTGTCCATAGACTAGTGGGGGAACATTCGCTAAGACAAGAACAAGGGGAGAGGCCTCGACAATAAACTCGCATGAACCTTTCCCAAAGTTTGTGGCATTAGGTGTTGGTAATGGAGCTGCCAGATCTTGTACATTTCCAGCTAGATTTATCGGCGGGGCCATTGGCTGATTTATTCGGGGAATGGCATCAATGCCTCCCTCGGGGTTAGAACTACTCTTTAGGGACTCAACTCTAGTCACAACTTCCTCAGGTAGTTTTTCTACTTCCAATACAGTTTTATTCAGCAAACCCCCCAATCTATTAACCTCGGCAGTTAGCTTTTCGATTCGGCCAACCAACGGCATTACAATGCCCCTAATTTTTGCATCCAGCATACCACACAACTTGTTAAATTGCGTATTAGTTAAAGTCACACAAGCTTCGTCGCTCGACCCATCATCCTCCTCCTCAGCTATTTTTCTGGGGGGAGTAGCAACTTTATTCCTGCTGGAACGAAGCCCCCCACGTTTAGGCAGATTCTTTTTTCCACCCCTGGTAGCACGAGGGGCAGGCACTGGCACTGGATCAGGGGGCGTGGGCTCATTCACAACCTCTCCCTCGCTGTCACTGCTACCTTCTATACCAACTACTGTACCACTAGGCTGTAGGATATCAACGTCTATGGGAGAATCAGGAGTTAACCCTAAGAGATCACTATTTTCCTGAACAAAGGGAACCTCCAACTGTAAGTCCCGAGAAGGGGATTCTGTAGGTATATCTAAACCCAGCGAAGATCTTCTTTCGCTGTTTATTTTTGCCACTGCTTGGATGAGATAGTTCTCCATAGTGTTTTTGACAGGTGAATGTTTTTTAGGTGGCATAGTTCAACGTAGTTATTATTTCCTTTAAGTACACTATACTGAAACAATGGAAGAAAATGATAATACCTATGTATCACAGATATCCAAAGTGGGCCTTGAGACTTAAGTCACACAATAGGTATTTCGGCAGAGTATCTTGCCCAGTCCAGACGCTGCCAGTTGCGGACTGTCTCACACTGTCCCGCCCTTGTCCCGGGCTTCTCCCGCTCGCTCCCGAGCAGCGGGGTTACTCCAAGAAATTTATAGGGCTTATGGGTAAAGGGGAGGGGCAGGTGGGGAGAGCAGCCCAGGTGCAGTTGATCCGGCCGCCGGTGCTTCTGGGACAGGTGGTCCCTGGCCGGCGCTAGCACTCTGCTCACAGCCCAGCCTTACCCTCAGCAAACCACAGGAGCAGTCACACAGGAGTCCAGGTAGTTGTGGTGGTAATTCAGCGAAGCGGGACCCGCGCAAGGGTTCCACAAGGAGTGGCATTTTGAAACACAAAGCCTCGGAGCCCAGCGTCCTCTCAAAGCAGTCTCAGCAAAGCGTCCCAACAAAGCATGAACTGCACAGGTTTTTAAGTCAGATGGGGTGGGGCAGGCGGGGAGAGCAGCCCAGGTGCAGTTGATCTGGCCGCCGGTGCTTCTGGGACAGGTAGTCCCTGGCCGGCGCTAGCACTCTGCTCACAGCCCAGCCTTACCCTCAGCAAACCCCAGGAGCAGTCACACAGGAGTCCAGGTAGTTGTGGTGGCAATTCAGCGAAGCGGGACCCACGCAGCGGGTTCCGCAAGAAGTGGCATTTTGAAACACAAAGCCTCGCAGCCCAGCGTCCTCTCAAAGCAGTCTCAGCAAAGCGTCCCAACAAAGCATGAACTGCACAGGTTTTTAAGTCAAATGGGGAGGGGCAGGCGGGGAGAGCAGCCCAGGTGCAGTTGATCCGGCCGCCGGTGCTTCTGGGACAGGTAGTCCCTGGCCGGCGCTAGCACTCTGCTCACAGCCCAGCCTTACCCTCAGCAAACCCCAGGAGCAGTCACACAGGAGTCCAGGTAGTTGTGGTGGCAATTCAGCGAAGCGGGACCCGCGCAGCGGGTTCCGCAAGTAGTGGCGTTTTGAAACACAAAGCCTCGCAGCCCAGCGTCCTCTCAAAGCAGTCTCAGCAAAGCGTCCCCAAGCCTTAGTAGATAATGCGCTGAAGAACTCACAGTTGGGCATGGAGGGAGTAGCCAAGCATCATAATGACATTTCAGTTGTTGGTCACAAGGTATTAAAGGGCATTTAACCACAGGTTATGAAATGTATATCCATTTCCTTCAAAAGGCAGAATTAATTTTGAATGATTTTTCTCAAAAAGTTTTTCTTAAATTATCAGACATAGTAGATGAATAAATAGCTAGCAAATATTCATCATAATCTATCCATACTAAGAGGTCGATTAGGATGATGTTTGGAAATGCATTCCGACCGACGTGATAGTGGAAATTAACTGTCTGCATGTACCGTGGGAAAACCAGCGGTCAGATTAGGATGAACCGCCAGAAAAATCCGACCACAGCGGACGGATTCAATGAAACTCTGCTGGGATCGTCTGGAAAACAAGGCTACCAAGTGTGGCTGTGTATCTGGCTAAGCCTCAAAAAACACCTAACACACCCCAATGACACATCCCCATGGCAAGTAATAAATACAAATCCCAGGTCAACCCACACAACATACCTGACATGACTACTCCATTTTGACCCACCCACAAAGCTGAGTATAAAACCAGCCCCTTCCCTGCCCAGAATCCTTTGCACAACTCCAGAACTGAAGGGCACAACCCCACAGCACAAAGTAGAGGAAAATAAGCACACATCACACCATCACAACCACACACACCTCATACATCACCACCACCACCTTCACACTTGCACCTTTCGCCCATTTGCACATCACACGCCATGTCACAGAAGAAGATGTCCAAATTCACTGACAACGAGTTGTCAGTGATGGTAGATGAGTTATCAGAGTAGAACCACATTTGTTTGAAGCATGGTCCAACAGACACCATAAACCACAAAAACTCAAATGTGGGAAAGGACAGTCAACAAAGTCAATGCAGTAGGGACCACCCAACACACCATGAAGGACATCAAGAGGAGGTGGCATGACCTCAAGAGTAGGGTGAAAGAGCATGTCAACAAGAAACATGAGGACCTGGCTGTGGCCCTCTCATTCCACCACTAACACTCACCAGATGGGAGGAGAAGGTGCTTGCCATACTGCATCTAGAGAGTCTCACAGGAATACCCAGGGGACTGGAGGCTGGTAAGTACCAACATATGTCTACCATTACACTTCCATGTACTGTCTTGCACAACTAGAAAGCTACACTTCCTAAACATAAATGCACTTATGTACACCACACTCTTCCCAACACATGTCTCACAGATCTAACATTTCCTTCCACCGACTCACCCCAAAGGTAGCTAGCAATATTTCCATGGGGGCATATGTACATGCAGCCAGCACTACAACTCTCACCAGGCACCCTTGTCCCACAGCTGAGCAAGATGCAGCACTCCCCACACCCACAACCATGTGGCAGCCATTTCATTGCTCACCTTCACCTAACAGGTAGGTAGCCATCTTAACAGGGAGGGATGTTTGTGGGTGGGAAGCGTGTACTACAACGCCCACCAGGCACCCTTGTCCCACAGGTAAGCAGAATGGAACACTTCCCCAACTACAACCATGTAGCAGACAGCTCATTGCTTACCTTCACCTAACAGGTAGGTAGCCATTTTTACAGGGAGGGGTGTTTGTGGGTGGGAAGCCATCACTACAACTCCCACCAGGCACCCTTGTCCCATAGATCAGCAGGATGGAGCACTCCCCCACCCACAACCATGTGGTAGGCATTTTGTTGCTCACCTTCACCTAACAGGTAGGTAGCCATCTTCATAGGGAGGGGTGTTTGTGGGTAGGAAGACTTCACTACATAGCCCAGCAGGCACCCTTGTCCCACAGCTCAGCAGGATGGAGTATTCCCCCACCTACAACCATGTGGCAGCCTTTCTATTGCTCACATAAAACTTACAGGTAGGTAGCCATATTAGCAAGGAAGAGTGTTTTGGGGTGGAAAGCCTACACCACAACTCCGACCTGGCACCCTTGTCGAAGCATACAAAGGCTTGATACGCTGGGCATATTCGGGAATGTAAGTACGCCCGAAATTCAAAAATCCCAGCAAGGACTGTCATTTTTTCAGAGTTGTAGGAGCGCGCAGCTGTGAGCATTTCTCCAAGAAGTGAGGAGCCAATCCTCGACCTTCATTGTTGAGCTCGTAGCCCAGGTACAACACTCTGTACTCTGTAATGAGAGACTTAGCAAAGTTGAATTTGTAACCAAAGTCCGCAAAGTTACAAATGATGCGGGCAACGCGACACAGATGCGCCCAAATTTCGTTGTCTGTGAGATGGATGTCATCCACATACGAACATGCATCTGGGTCCACTCTCTCTGAGAGAGAGACGATACGGGCAACAAACACACCTGGACTATTCTTATAACCCATAGCCAGGCGCTTAAATTGGCGTTATTTGCCGCCACAAGTGAAACTGGTCCATTGGGAACTTAGACCATCCAAATTGTGGGCAAAAAAAACTTTGGATATGTCAAGTGTGGATTTAAACCATTTTTGCACAAGAACATCCATCAGAGCAGAGCGGTGGGTATTCTGTACTGCGCAGGTAAGGGCAATGCGAGTTCAAATACCGGTGAAACAAATACCAAACGGTACGAACCGTCTGGCTCGGTCACAGTAAAATGTGGGTTATTCATCGGCGACACGCAAGTTTCAATTACACCTTGATATTCCAATTGTTCAAGGATTTCCGCAACGGAAGCCTTAGCTTCACGTCGGACGGGATATTGAGGTTTAGGTTGTGGCATAGACCGTAATGGAATCTCGTGGTGTGGGGAAAATGTATTCCAACCACAGTGCGTACGGTACAGAGCCGGCACAAGGGCTTTAGCCCATTCTTCTGCAAAATTCAGCGCATTCTCCTTCGAGACTGTGTGTACGAAACTAGGGAGGATCAACTCCTCCCGTCTCGGAGCTGCGAGAACAAAAGGTGGGGGCCAGTCAGCCTCCGCTAACAAAATGTCATAGGTAGTTGTAAGATTTTCCCAAAATACCCCTTTTATGGTATGTTGTATGTCACTTTCAATTAAAAGGACTATTTCATAAAGTCTATCGGGGGAGCTACTCTGGTACCAGCTGTCTCCACAACAACATGTTGGTCAATCGCTGTTCAGAAGCGGTCGCTCCTCCATGCTCCCTGGCCACTTGAGTATCATAGCGCTACATTGCTCACTGCTGCAATTGCATTGCTCGCATTGCATTTAGAAATTGTTGTGCTTGTTTATTATTGTAGCGTTGCCTTGCCCACCATTGTACTGCTCGCATGGCATTTGGAAATTGTTGTGCTTGTTTATTATCGTAGCGCTGCTTTGCCCATCATTATACTGCTCGCATTGCATTTGGAAATTGTTGTGCTTGTTTATTATCGTAGCGCTTCCTTGCCCATCATTGTACTGTTCGCATTGCATTTAATAGTTTCTCTGTGCCTGACTATCATCGTAGCTCTCTATTGCCCATTACTATCACTGCTTTACTCGCACTGATCGGTAAATTAACTAGTGAATGATTGTGCCGGTGCCACTACTGCCCATAGCTATACTCCTCACTGTGCCCCAATCTCATCCTGTTTCGCTTTTATTTTTTGCTGCCATTTTGTTGTTGTTGTGCCTCCTGGCCCATCTCTCCACCCCGCTCCCGCCTCCCAGCTGCTCCTCCCTCCCACTGGTAGTTCAGGACCGTCCCGTCTGGTGAAGCGCTGTGACCGTCCTGACTCGTTCAGAAGTGGTCTTCCCCCATGCTCCCGGGCCACTTGAGTATCATAGCGCTACATTGCTCACTGCTGCAATTGCATTGCTCGCATTGCATTTAGAAATTGTTGTGCTTGTTTATTATCGTAGCTCTGCCTTGCCGATCATTGTACTGCTCGCATTGCATTTGGAAATTGTTGTGCTTGTTTATTATCGTAGCGCTGCTTTGCCCATCATTATACTGCTCGCATTGCATTTGGAAATTGTTGTGCTTGTTTATTATCGTAGCGCTGCCTTGCTTATCATTGTATTGCTCGCATTGCATTTAATAATTTCTCTGTGCCTGACTATCATCGTAGCTCTCTATTGCCCATTACTATCACTGCTTTACTCACACTGATCGGTAAATTAACTAGTGACTGATTGTGCCGGTGCCACTACTTCCCATAGCTATACTCTTCACTGTGCCCCAATCTTGTCCTGCTTCGCTTTTGTTTTTTGCTGCCATTTTGGTGTTGTTGTGCCTCCTGGCTGTCTCTCCACCCCGCTCCCGCCTCCCAGCTGCTCCTCCCTCGCTCCGCCCCCCTCCACTATCCACTTATGTCAGAGCAACATACGCGCAGCGTCCACGCACAGCAGACGAGCCCTATGCGCGCCGAAGGCGCACCAAAGGTAAGCCCGTCTACGCCCGTCCGCGCCTGGACCGCGCCCAGCGCCAGACCCCCTGGTCCCCGCAAATCCACTCCGCCCGCTTAACATACGATGCCGCAACCCTCTCAGCACTTAACTCGGCCGACTCCCAAACTGCTAACAAGCCGCCCCAGGACACACCCATGGACCCTTCACCTGCCACTCCTGCAAGTTCGACTGCATCAGGACCCACACCAAATCCACAAACTCCAAACAGAGCTCCGACACTAACCACCTGACCTAACCATCCTGCTCAACACCCGCTCAGTCCACAGTCACGCCATTAAACTTTGGAACCTACTCGACACCACATCACCGGACGTCACCTTTCTTACAGAAACCTGGATGAACACCTCATCAGCACCCGACATTGCCATAGCCATCCCGGACGGCTACAAGATCATCCGAATGGACCGCATCAACCAAACAGGAGGTAGCATCGTCATCGTCCATAAGAACACCATCCGCACCACGACCAGTTCCGACGATAACCTCGCAGCCGCCGAACACCTTCACTTCCGGATCCACACCAACCCCAAGACCACTCTCAGAGGCACCCTCATCTACAGGCCACCAGGACCCCGCACACAATTCAGCGAAGACATCACTGACTTCATCAGCCCACACGCCCTCCCCTCCGAGGACTACATTCTACTGGGAGACCTCAACTTTCACCTGGAAAAGAACAACAACAGCAACGCCACCACCGTTCTCGACAACCTCGCCAATCTCGGACTCAAACAACTTGTTGACACCCCCACCCACTATGCCGGGCACACGCTCGACCCAATCTTCACCTCCAGCAAGCACATCTCCTTCAATCACACCACAGCTCTCCATTGGTCGGACCACAGCTGCGTTCACTTCAACTACAAAAAGACTACGACCCACAACCACCCACAACCAATTCCCCGCAGAAACTGAAACAAAATTACCACCGACCAGCTCTTCACAGCGCTCCACCAAAACCCTCCTGCCAAATCATCAGACCCAAACCAAGCAGCCACCAACCTCAAACAATGGATCACCCACAGCGCTGACGAATTAGCACCCCTGAAAAACCATCAAATCAAGCAAGGTAACAAAAAAAGCCCCCTGGTTCAATGATGACCTTAAGAAATCCAAGAAGATCTGTCGCACCCTCGGGAAAGCCTGGCGAAAAAACACAACCACTGACAACCTGGCCACCTTCAAGAACTCCACTCGCAAACACCACCAGCTGATCCGATCCACCAAGAAATCAGCATTCAAGGATCGACTCGACAACAACGCCCACAACAGCAAGGAACTTTTCAACATCGTCAAAGAGTTTACCAACCCCACCGCCGGCACCAACGACATCACTCCCTCCCAAGACCTCTGTGACTCTCTAGCCTCGTTCTTCCACAACAAAATCGCTGACATACATAACAGCTTTGGAGACCAGTCCACCTCACCCACCTCCGAACTTAAACCCCCCTCCAACAACCTTTGCGCCTGGAACCCAATCACCATTGAAGACACCATCCGCCTGATGAACTCCATCCACTCAGGATCCCCAACCGACCCATGTCCCCACCACATTTTCAACAAAACGAGCTCCATTATCGCACCCCATCTCAGAGACGTCATCAACTGCTCCCTCAGCTCCGCTACCTTCCCAGAAAGCTGGAAACATGCCGAACTCAGCGCCCTCCTGAAGAAACCCACAGCAGACCCCACTGAACTCAAGAACTACCGCCCCATTTTGCTCCTCCCATTCCCTGCCAAAGTCATTGAGAAAGCCGTCAACAGTCAGCTCGCCGCCTTCCTCGAATCCAACAAATCCCTCAACCCTTCACAGTCTGGCTTCCGAGCCAAACACAGCACCGAGACCGCCCTCATCGCAGCAACAGACGACATTCGAACTCTACTGGACAACGGAGAAACAGCTGCCCTCATCCTACTTGACCTCTCCGCAGCCTTCGACACAGTCTGTCATAGCACCCTTATACAATGCCTCCGCAACGTCGGAATACAAGGAATAGCACTAGACTGGATCATCTCGTTCCTCGCCGGAAGAACCCAGAGAGTCTGCCTCCCCCCTTTCAGATCAGAGGCCACCGAAGTCATCTGCGGTGTACCGCAAGGATCATCACTCAGTCCCACCCTCTTCAACGTATACATGAGTCCCCTCGCATCCATCGTGCGCCAACACAACCTCAACATCATCTCCTATGCAGACGACACCCAGCTGATCCTCTCCCTCACCAAACACCGCCAAAACCAACCTACACGAAGGGATGAAAGAAGTAGCCGAGTGGATAAAGAACAGCCGTTTAAAACTGAACTCGGACAAAACGGAAGTCCTCATCTTAGGATCATCCCCCTCCGCCTGGGATGACTCATGGTGGCCACCAGCCCTGGGAATCGCACCCAGACCAACGGACCACGCACGTAACCTGGGCTTCATCCTGGACTCCTCCCTCTCAATGACCAGGCATGTCAACGCCGTCTCATCATCATGCTTCAACATCCTACGTATGCTCAAAAAAATCTTCCATTGGATCCCCACCGAAACAAGAAAGACGGTCACCCATGCACTGGTCACAAGCCGACTGGGCTACGGAAACACCCTTTACGCCGGAACCACAGCCAAACTACAGAAAAAACTCAAACGCATCCAAAACACCTCAGCCAGACTCATCCTAGACATCCCCCGCCAAGCTCACATTTCCGGTCACCTGAAAGACCTCCACTGGCTCCCCGTCAACAAGAGAATAACGTTCTGTCTCCTCACCCACGCACACAAAGCCCTCTACGACCTAGGACCCGAATACCTCAACACGCGCCCACCAACTACGATCGTCCAATCAAGCCCTCGCCGCAATTCCACGCATCCAAAGATCCACCATGGGGGGAAGATCCTTCTCCTACTTAGCGGCCAAGACCTGGAATTCTCTCCCCACCCACCTCCGCCTTACACAGAACCACCTCTCCTTCAGAAAACAACTAAAAACTTGGATATTCGATAAGTAATGTAACCCACCTCCCTCAAGCGCCTTGAGACCCTCTGGGTGAGTAGTGCGCTATACAAATTTTAAACTTGAACTTGAACTTAGTAGTGAACGCAGGGCCTCTCGCACTATGGTAATCTCCGCCGGGCTGTCCAACAACGTCAGCGCCCATGTTTCTGAAGCTGCGTTCTCACTATCTGTGGCATATCTTGCTGTTAAAGTGGCAACTTTCTTTTTCTGAAACTGGGGTCTTTTCTGAGAGAATCGTCCTGCTTGCCTTTTCCTTATTTCGGGTGGGGCTGATCGCGACTCTGCTGGCCACCCCGACCTCTGCCGCCGCCTCCACCACTGGACGATGAGGCCGATGTGTCCTGTAAAGAACGAGGAGAGCATTGATCAGGATTCTGAAATCTATCAGGCGACTTAATCGTAGTGCGGTCGCGCAAATCATAAACACGCTCAGTAGACGCAGGCACTGGTGATGGGGGACGTGACTCCTGTTTCTGTTGCTGTTTCCCCTGTTTTTTATTTCTGTTCCAATTTTTCTTTGGAGCTGTGGGTTGAACGTCTGTGTCAGACTTCGCACCCTGGGTTTGCTTCTTATCTTTAGCAGTAAAAGGCTTGACACCTGAACTATTGTGGCCAATGGTTTTATACGCTGCCGTAATAATTCTCGGTAACTGTCGGGGTTTGTCAGCATCGGGTACATCGCGTAAGGCATTAGCCACTTGAAAGTTCACTGCATCTCCCTTTATATTAGAAAGGACGAGATAGGCTACTACATCAAACTTGTCAACGAGTCTCATTCCCAATTCAACAGCAGCCTCAGGTCTGTGTTCGTCCTGAACACGCTTAATGACCGTTGGAAGGACAGCCATTGACGGAGTGCCGAAGCACCTCCTGTGCACCGCCGCAAAAATCCTACCCCCTGACTTACAGTCACCAGCTTCTGGTACCAAATCCTTGAGTAAACTAATTGTAAGAATCCTGTGTTTCTCTACGGACTCGAATTAGAAAAAACTGCCTCCAGTTGGTCAAATTTCTCGGCAAGCCAAAAAGACATATCATCCTTATCTTGGGGGCGCTTGCCCATCACTGCATTGACCATCATGGGACGAAGCTTCATTCAGCTCAGTCCAGCTGGAAGGGCCGCAGCACCAGGGGCCCGGCCCTGGAAATTGCAGGTAATATATTGAACTAGGGCCCGAATTACACTAATAGAAGAGTCATATAGTGTCCGTAACTTAGCAATGGGGACTTGCCCAGCACGAGGATGCGGGGTGAATCCAGTCAAAACCGGCCAGAAAGCATCTGGAATGGACAAAGGACCCAATCTAGCCACTGTTACTCTGTGGGGAAGGGCGCCATCAAAGCAAACACGGTGCTGCCATGCAGAAATCGGTATCTCATGTGTCCTATAAGGGACATATTCCCTGGGCACGGCTGTGTGAGTGTAGGTGTGGAAAACCTGCGTAGCCGCTTCTACTGCAGGAAATGTCACCCAAGAGTAGACTATCTCAAACGGGGAAGCAACCTCAGCTCTTACAACCAAAATCACTGCCATGCCCTCCAAACCAACATTATATGATTGCAAACCACAATGCGACTATGTTGCGGTATAACAATGTCAGCCATAGTGACACAGAGAAGAAAAAGCTACAATGTAAAACTTAGTAGCACAACTGGGTACTAATTCAAAAGGAAACCGTTTAAAAGATTCATGCTTGAAAAGACCTATGTAACTATGGGTAGGTTTGTCCGACGCTACTATTATCCGGAAACAATAGCAAATGGGTTAAGGACTGAATGAAGTACTACTCAAGTGTAATGTAATAAGACCACCTACGTAAGAGTGCCATGTAGCAGGGATTCTGCTCATACACAGAACTGTGCATAGAGACTTGGAACCTCAGTGAATTAGGGTGTACCAAAACTCACCTTAGTAGCCAAAATCCCCTACCAGACTAGCAATCAGTGTCTCATTGGTTCTTCCATACCCCCAATGATTACACAACCCAGAACATGGAACTTAGAATACCTCAGGCAATGTGGAACACATGAACACTCTTTTGTTATACTCTCATGCTAGTCCAAAACGGGGAGTAAATGAAGACACATGCAAGTTTGAAATATTTATTTCTAATGCCGTGTTCTCAGGCGCAGTATCTTAGCTAATACAAGCAGACATATTATAAGTAACAAGATTATCAGCATAGTTACTATTCCATAAAATACAATAGGAGAAAGCATGTTAACCCGTTGCGTGCTCATGACGAGGTCAGCTCGTCATGACCGTAGGAACGTTCAAACGCGGGGATAATTTCCCCCCTGTGCTGAACGTTCCAAACCGGGTGTGGTCGTGACGAGCTCCGCTCGTCATGAGTGCAGCTCCACTGTGCCTCATGACAAACCGAGCTCGTCACAAGCACAGCGGCACCGCGCGGCTCCCCCCCCACCCTGCACAGCAGGTGAAAATGCTCGCACAGAAGGGGTTAAAATGCTACATGTAGAAAGGCTAGATTACACCTAGAAATCACCCTCCCTTGCTAGTAGGTTATTTTATATTTACAGAAGGTCTCTTGGATTTACAAGGGCGGCCCCATACCTCTGGTCCTAGTAGAAATGGATCACATCATTTTCTACACCAGCTCTCTGCATGCAAATGTTCTCCAAAGTGTGTTTGCATGCCTGCGCAGTGCATTATTAAACGCGCCAAAATCAGAGGTGGCCACAGCTGCATATATGTTATGTCTAGAACGTGCGCTGATCAGACCGAACAACAACCACTTTGTTGAAATAACCTTGACAAAGACAAAGCTTACCAATCAAAGCTGCTACTATACGAAAACATATTATTCTTGTGTGAAGCAAAACAGTCTGCTATACTCTAAACATTTGTAATAATGTGTGCCGTATGCAAAGGCAGCAGAAAGGAAAAATGGCGTTTAAACTTCTAATAAGATCATGCTATCTTAACACAGTGTAAATGCAAGGTTCATCCCCATGACACTATATGTGTTTTATTTTGATAGCCACTTTTTCTGTAGCATCTAGGAAATTATGCTGCACCTGCGGGTGCCATGGCCTGTGCTGTTCCTCCTCATACAGTTCACACTCAGCCTCCATCCATTCCCACGACAGGAAGCCCCTGAGTCCCATCGATTCGGCTATAGATTGGCTTCTAAACACCAAGGTGAAGGTGTCCCACTCCACCTTGGAGGAGGAGGCTGTTACGCTATTGTCCTTGAAGTATTGCCCTATCTTGCCTCTAATTACCTCCTGGAACAGATGATCTTCCAGAGATTCAGGCTTCAATCTCCATGTAGGAACACAGGATCTAGGCTGTACTCACTGCATTTGCAAGTCGATGTTGTTGTGGTCCAAGAGAGTGCGGGCCATATCCTCTATATCATAGACTATTTCCTGGACATTGGGGAATCACAGGAAGGTGTTGAGGTGCATGTGGCGTTCATGTAAGCTTGAAAAGAAGGTGTAATCCCATGTCTGTGGGTGTGTTTGTCCAGTCCATGAAAGTGAGTGCCAACCAAAGCACATGGGAGTCTCACAGTGGAGGGTGTGAGAGAGCCTGTTAGTCCCGTAAAAAATGTTAACTGCTCTGCATTAGGGGCATATATGTTCACTATGACTATATCCCTGCCCTCGAAACAGCTGGTCACCACCACATATCTGCCCTCTGGCTCTATTAAGACTCCAGTGAGTTGAATTGGGACCCTTTGCCCTTGTTGTTGCCTGACGCTGCCAAAGCTACAATTCTTTCACTGACCTTCTGTGCCTCCCGCGGACCTGCCCGCCTGCCTCCCGCTGCCCTGCCGCTCTCTGTCCATCTTGAGCGGGGAATACATGAGACTAAAACTGCCTTCCTCTCCAGGAACCCAAATCACAGAACAGAGGAGATATTGTGCAGTTAAACTTGTTAGATCAACAGGCACTGACATTGGACAGGGTAAACGGTTTTACACTAAAATGGGGCAAATTAGATCTGGAAGCCATAACTACTAAAATAGTAAAATCAAGTAGAAATGCGATGGAAAGATGTCTAGATCCTTCTACAACCTCAATTGAGGTCTTGGCCAGTTACAGTGACATCGTCGAAATCATTAGAAAAGAACTAACCAGGGATTGCAAACAAAATAAGAGCACTTGAAAGGGATGGTTTAGTACAGAATGCACGAAAGCATACACTAACTTAAAAAGGCCCTAGCTAAAGTAGAGAGAGACAGAGAGGAGATCATAAGACTAAGGAAGGATTATGCACTCTCACTACGAACTAGGAAAAAGGAACTACAATCCAACTTATGGGTCTAACTCCAGAGAAGCAGCACCCTAAAGGACAGCTCAGCCTTTTGGCAGATAGTGAAGTCTCCTTTTTTAGCAGAGAAAGTAGATGTACCATCTCTAGACATCGCTATCGATGCAGGAGAATGGGTGCAACACTTCTCTAAGGTTTTTAGCGAGAAAGAAGCCTCTGAACTAGAACATGCAGAACCTCTGACTCAAGTGCAATATCCACTAGCCCTTCACTTCACATTAAACAAGGTAGAGAAGGCAATAAAAACTGCTAACCCGGAAAGGCACCAGGACCGGATTCGGTCCCTGTGGACCTCTTTAAACATAACTCAGACTTGTGGTCGCCGCTACTCACCAACGTACTGAACGCGGCTAAAGAGGTTGGCTTGATCGATTCCTGGTGGTCCTCAATATTGGTCCCCATCTCCAAAAAGGGAGACAGGAACAGTCCCGCCTGTTACCGACCCATCTCACTACTGGATTCGCTCGGGAAGGTGGCTGGGCGCATTCTTCTCGACCGTCTCCAGGAGTGGACGAACGATCAAGAAGTAATCTCTGATCTGCAATACGAGTTCAGGGCGGGGTTGAGTACGGTGGATCAGGCCCTAAACTTGACCTTACTGGCCGGAGAGTATGTGGAGGCAAAGGGCACTTCTCTTCATATGGTGTATGTGGATTTAACAGCAGCATTCGACTGCGTTGTCCACTCAAGGTTGTGGACAATCATGCTGCAAATGGAAATTGACCCCCCAATAGTCAATTTTCTCCATGAACTTTATTCAAGGGCCACGGGAAGAGTAAGATATGGGATTGGAGGTCAACTAACTGATAGCTTTGTGGTAGAGAAGGGGGTCAGACAAGGGTGTGTGCTGGCCCCTTTCCTATTTACCCTGTACACCAATGGGCTAGAGGTTGCTATGTTAGAGGGTGCAGAAGATCTCCCAGCAGTCGGTCGTCGGCAGAAACCAGCCTTACTATACGCCGACGACGTGGTGATTCTTGCCAGAACCTCAGTCCAGCTTCAACGGGTTCTGAATAAGTACTGCTCGTTCATGGCCAGCTTGAATCTTAGAGTAAACCTAAAAAAGACCTACGTGATGCATGCTGGCATAAAACAGAAAAATGTGGACAAATCCCCCCTTGAACGAACTGAAACATATCCCTGTTTAGGGATTTTAATTGATGAGGATTTTAAATGGAGGGAAGCCGTCAACTCGCGTAAATTGGCTTTTTTAAGGGCTGTTGCTGCATTGAAGGCCTTTGCACTTCGGTTGGGCAAGAGACCCCCGACTGAAATGCTCAAAATATATAATGCAAAATGTCTTAGCATTGCGATCTATGGAGCAGGGGTCTGGGGTGGGGTGAACGTAGACCAGCTCCAGAAAATCGAAAATTCATTCCTAAGGTTTTTGTTGGCAGTCCCAAAAAGCACCACAACATACGATGTCATTTTGAACTTGGTATGGACTATATATCGGACATCATTAAAATCCAACCAGTTATGTTGTGGCGGAAGATTTGGGTGACTGAACAATGTCACCTTACAAGATTAATTGTCCAAGTCGGCATGAAGCTCGACAATATGGGGAAGATCAGGTGGCTGGTTTATGTTAAGTCATTCCTAACTGACATTAGACTTGCAAGATTTTTCTTTGATCCTCCATCAGTATTGGACCTCTCAAAAAAAGATTTAAAAACAGCCTGTTTGTCGCATTTGTCCCAAATGCGTCTGTTAAATGAGATAGGGAAACCTTCTGTACAGCAATGCCTGCTAATGCAACTCGTTCCTACCATTCAGCCATACCTACAGTACAATCTAAATCACTATGGCACATTTTTGTTGACCCGTTTTAGGTTTAATGTGTTCCATCGTATGATTTCCTTTCCTTCCCAAAACGACTGGTCTACAAATCTTTCCCCCTGTCCTTGTGATTCTATTTCTTTACAAACCACTATTCATGTACTCTTTTTTTGTAAATTCTATGTCCCACCACGCAGGCGGTGGATAGTACCACTCTTGAAGGTTTTGAGGATGCGTCAGCGTTGTTCAGCCTATTTGGCCTTACAGTGTTTGGAAACTAAACCCATGACAAAATCCATAGTTTACTTTCTTACATTTTGTACTAGACATCGCTCTAATCTCTGATAAATGGATTTCAAAGATGATAACATAGGCCCTAGACTAAGTTGGAGAAGTTACAAGTTATTCAGGCACAACTGACACTTTGCTGTTTATAAGTTTTTTAAAATTGTCTAATGTCAATGTGAATACTGGCAAAATCAGTTTTGAATATTTGGAATTCAAATTGCGATTTTTTATGCTTTTACTGGGTTTTAAAAATGACTATGAAATTCATGTATTTTTATGAACTTTTATGGTATTTCAAAAACAATGGAAAACCGAATAAAGCCAATTTGATTTGATTTGATTTGAATTGGGACACCGACCCGAATCCACATCATGACACCCCTGGCATACGCCGAATAGGTAGTGTGATAGGCCTGACATCTCAACCACCAAAGTTATCCCTTCTTTGGCCATCATATGTGTTTCCAGCAAAAGTGCAATGTGTATACCTCTGCTGTTCAAGTAGGAAAACACTTTGTATCATTTCAAGATAATGTGCATCCCTCTAATATTCCAGATTTGCAATTGTATGTCATTGGTACTGCCATGACACAGCCATATGAATTTCCATACGCCTAGTCCCTCCCATATCAGTACCCTAGCCAGGAGCATGGGCCATTGGTTCCATAGATCATAACTCAGGGGTCCACTACGACCTGATATTTTATTTTACCCCAACTCCCTTTAACCAGTCCAGAAAGGCCAAGACGCCACAATCCAAACAGGCAATAAAATCACAACTACTTGTGGGAGTACCCAGGTATCTCTCAACTGAGGAGACATAACCAAGGCTCTGCTCTACCATAAAGTTCACCCACCCACTGTGTCTAATAAATGCAAAGTCTACTCAGACCCAGGGGGAGTGGATACTCAAGTCTTTCTCTCTCCTACATGTAGGTGTCACATAACCCCACAAAAAAAATGTCTGACAGGTATTGCCTACTTATTGGTTGTATTAGAGGATCTTGTCTGTCGTTCCTGGGGTAACTTTAGGCAGTACCAAGCTCGAGCTCCCCGAAATGTTGAAGCTATGATTGGAGTCCAAATATTGTGCTTCTCCAACACCCACTGGTGATGTGGGTCCCCAACAGCTGCCACTCATCAAAGCTACAGCCCCCATTACTTTCTGTCACTCTTGCTGCCCTTCAGCCCGGGAAGGAACAGCTGTATTTTGGTCTGATTTCTGCGCTATGATCATGCTATGAGGGTTCTGTATGGAGTTTATTTGTGTTTGGTGGTATAGCCATTGCCAGATCTCCTCCGGGGTCTGGAAGAATTTAGTACCTGTCACAGTGCCCATCTGGAGCCGAGCTGAGAACATCATTACATTGGATTCCCAGTTGTCTCAGCTTTCTCTTGGCTGTTAGGAATGTAGATTGTTGGTACTGTACTTCCTTCGAGAAGTCAGAATTTATACAACATTGTTCTCTATGGAGAGTTCTGCTTTGTGCCTGACCTGCAACAAGAAATGATCCCAGTCTTTGTAGTATAGCAGAAGAGCCACAACAAGCTGCATCGGGCCCCTGGGGGGCGGTGGTTTTGCTGGCACCCTATGTGCCCTCTTTAGAGTGAAGAATGAGGAGAGGCCCTCATTGCCACCACCTCCCGGATCCACTTCTCCAATTAGGCCATCATGTTTTGGCCTTCAATCTACTTAGGGTAGCCCACCATCCTCATTTTATTTCTCTGTGATCAGTTTTCAGCATCCTCTGCTCAAAGTTCAAGCATTTTGATCTTGGATTCCATGGCAGTTAACCTCTCGGTCGCTGACTGCAGCGCTTGTGTGACCTCAGCTAAGTCTATCTGTTGTGGTCACTCGCTCTTCCAAGCAGCGGTGGCCCTCCCTCATGAGTCCCAGATCTGTTCCCAGAGTTTGGATCTTGGTTTTTACTGCCTCCCATGAGGCTGTTATTGCTTGGGGAATGTCCTGAAGCATGGGGGCTCCCTTAAAATCTGCTTGCAGTGCTGTAGCACCATTGTCCTTTAAAGCAACTGCTGCCTCTGCTGGCGATCTGCTCCTCTCCCGGTTCTTCTTTTGAACTACTTTACCTATGATGATGGAAAATGTCAAAAGACCACTGATGCACCCGATCGGCCTTCTTGCCTAGGTGCCACCAGCCTTGGGGTACGACCCGAGAGTTCTGACAACTGGGCAGATTCAGTGGTTTAGCTGGGGTCTTACTTAAAACTCCTCAGTCCTCCTCCCATAGCCTGTTAATCTTCGATAAGGTCTCCTCACAATTCCCCACAACCTGAAGGGGTCGTGTCTCCTGCACCACCCTGTTCCAATCGCTGAGCTTTGGGCAAAGGTCCTAAGTATGGTCTGCTCCGCTATTTGTTGTCAATGCTGCACCAAGGGCCCCCTATTCTGCCCCGCGTGGTACCTCCACCGCTGGCTTCACAATGCACCAAGACAATGGCACACGCTGCAGGTCCCCACCAAGACCCACCATTGTATGGTATTCCCAGAACTCACTCAGGCTCCCTTCAGTGTCCCAGCTGTCCCTATGAGGAGATCCCAGTTCAGGATGGGCCTCCACTGTCTAGCACCAAGCAGCTTCATCCACAACTAACACATAGCTCCCCACTTTCGGCTTTCACTCGAGAGGAGCTGGTCCTTCCCTGGAGGGGTCCTGTCAACAATTCCAATTGCAATGTTTCTGAGAGTGGCTCAGGGGCCCAACAGTTCGGTACTACTCCTTGGTACGTGGTAGGTCTGCGACACAGAGCAGCACATGCCAGGCAACACCCAAAATTTGAGCAATATAGTTATTTGTTAGTACTCTATGATCAAAAACACTTGGGATTATCAACAGACAGACTTATGCTACTGTTGCAAATAAATGTTTTATGCAGCATGTTTGACTTTTATCTTCAATGGGTGTAGACAATACTTATGAATTTACAGAAATTATACCATCATTTTATGTTTTTTTTCCTGGTAACCATAATGTAGCCCTGACCGGTAGTCATTATCATTCTTATAATAATGACATGAGGTATAATTTACATGTCTCAAACCGGTTTGGTCCATTGTATTCATTGGAGGAAGTGGATTGACAAATGTTGAACATAGCTGTCCGAATACCTGTTAACCCCTTCGATGCTGATGACGGCTGGGAGCCGTCATGGCATACAGTGCTCGTGTGCTGATGACGGCTCCCAGCCGTCATGACCAATCCCCGCGATCGGAGTGTGCCGCACAGGAGCGGAATTCCACCCGCGGGCAAGGGGTTAATAGTGAAGGTTTTGTAGCACCCCATGGTGATGGTGTTGGGGTATCTGCAGTAGATATCACGGAAACAAATGATATGAAACAACCTGAGATCACTTTGGTAGTTGCAACCCCTTTGCCCCCCAATGGTAGTGTGAAAACATCCAATTACCCAAGTATATCCAAAACGGGTGATATTTTAACAATAGGACCTGAAGTTCTGAGGTACAATGCCCCAGTTAGTAAGCAAGTAGGATTTGACCCAGTAATAGTAGGCAGCAAGGATAGAAGTGTGAGTGCCACTATAGTGTATAGGAAGGGCAAAGATGGGGAGGGGAGAGCAAGGGCCATAGGGCCCCAATATAAGCATACCGGGGGCGGGTGAGAATAGTTTATTGGAACATCTCAGGGCTCCAACCCAGTTTGGATTGATTTTATCAAGGATTCTGATATCCTATGTTTACAGGAGACCTGGCTGATGAAAGAAATACATCTCGGTGGCTTTAAAACCTACCATATCCCGGCACATGTTGTTCTACTAATGGGAGACACAAAGGGGGGATTTGTATGTATATTTCAAATCTGATGGGGGTGCTGCAGATAAAAATGTTAAAATCAACCAGTTATTATCAAATTGTTGTTGTTGATATTTCATCCTTGGTGGAGATGGTTGTTATCAATTTTTACAATAACATGGATAGGGGTATTGTATGTGATGTAATATCTGGGCTTAACGAGGAAATTAAGAGGCTATGTGATACACCGGGGAAGGATTCTATCTTAATATGGGGTGGGGATTTTAATATTAATGTATGTACACAGCCCTTCGTGCGGCTTTGGGGACCCGGATGAAGAGGATATAGGTAAAATGCTGCACTTTATACATTCAACAGTGGGAAAAAGTTTAAATTAAGTCATGGCAATGCATGATCCTGGATTCGCCAATCTGTTATGTGGCCCGCCTATTGATTTTTGTCCCACATTTGTAGGTCGTGGCCATACACACTGATCGATTTTATCATTTCTCATAATCGATATGCAACATGGCTGGAGGAGTTTATCACCCACTCAATTGGGATTAGCGATCACCTGCCTCAAAGCATTAATATTTTATTGCCTGATAAAGGTATTGGTTCAGTTGTTCAGAGCTTAGCCTGGACCCAAGACTGTGTGCTGGGTCAACAGAACGGATATTCAATACGTTGGGCTAAGAGCGATCCTGAGACCACGGGTTCTAAGATAATGCTACAGGCAAAAATCCCAATAACTGTTTACAGGATGACATCTCCTCTTGTGAGCTACCGAGTGCCTTTTCCCAAGTTACTGGGATAGTTCAAAATATTTTAAAATGCTCATGCAGAAACCAAAATATTTTTAAAAAATGGTTGGTTCGATTCGCACTGTACCAAAACATACTCACTATTAAAAGCCACCCTACATAAACCAGTAAAGGATTATGAGGAAATTAGGGGGCTTAGGAAGGCCTATAGCTTAGCAAGAAACAAGCGTAAGAAGGAAATTAAGGATCAGGCCTGGATTAATTTGTACAAAGCATCCCTATGGAAGGATTGCTCCATATTTTGGGCGTCAGTGAAGTCCCCTTTTTTCTCGAATGGCGGGGGAGCAAGGATCGAGGTTGCCATAAGCGAAGATGACTGGATCAACTTTTTCTCCTCTGTTTATGGTTCTGGGGGTAAAGACATTGTTGAATCAAACTACCAAGTAGTACAAAATGACCACACTAACATTGTGCCAATTGATAACCATTTTACGTATGAGGAAGTTCGAATGGCCATAAAAGAGAGTAAAGGAGGTAAGGCTCCAGGGTTGGACGGGGCTCCAATCGACCTGTATAAGTATAAGAACGAGTTATGGTCCCCACTATTGACACGAGTATTGAATGCCAGCTGTGAAAGCGGTTTTATTGAATCTTGGTCAGAGTCCATAATTCTTCCCATTTTTAAAAAAGGTGACTGGGAAAACCCGGCATGCTACAGACCTATCTCCCTGCTCGACTCCCTTATGAAAGTAGCAGGTAGAGTCATATTGAATAGACCATAACAATGGGCAGAAGATAACAAGATCCTAAGCCTGGTTCAATATTAGGGAGGGGACGGGTATTGTAGAGCAGGTCTTACATTTTATTATGTTACATGGAAAATATACTCAGGCCAAGCAAGGCAATCTATTTGCGGTGATGGTTGACCTTACTGCGGCTTTCGACTGCGTGGACCAAAATAGACAATGGCAGATACTAGCAGGATTAAAAGTAGAGCCACCCCTTATATTATTTTTGAGACATTTATATGCGGGGGCCTCTGCCATGGTGAGGTTTGGATTAAAGGGGGAATGTACTAAGCCTTTCAATTTAAAAAGGGCATAAGACAAGGCTGTGTACTTGCCCCGTTCCTCTTCAGTCTATACACTAACAAACTGGAGGAGACATTGGTGGCCAGAGCGAGAGACTCGCCGATTGTCAATCACACCAACACCCTCTAACTTTTATATTCAGACGATGCAGTTTTAATGGCCAGAACCCAGCTTGGTCTTCAGAAGGCCCTTAGCACTTATATTGATTTTATGGAGAACAGGGGCTTGAGGCTTAATGTTAAGAAAACATACGTCATGTCTTGTGGTAAGGGAAAGAGTAAGTCTTGTACTCTTGTAGCTGGGGAAAAAAAAATTGTACCCACAAAAACATTTTCCTATCTTGATATCTTACTAGAAGAATCAGGTTCTTGGGGACCAGCAATTAAGAACAGGGCTTTATTATTTAAGAGGTCGATGGCGGCATTGTTCGCCAAAAAGATGGGCAAGAGGCCACCGGAAATTTTATTGAAAATGTATCAAGCAAAGTGCATCAGTGGGGCTACATATGGAGCAGGGGTTTGGGGATTTAGTGATGTCTTACTAATTCAATTAATAGAGAATGCTTTTTTAAGATTCATTTTAGCCGTCCCCCAAAGTGTGTACGTTTTTAACTGTCATAGCAAACTGGGGATAAGCTATATTACAGATGTCATAAAAATACAATCGATGCTATTATGGCATAAAGTCTGGACCTCACCTGATTTAGGATTGAACCTGGCTATAATTAAAGATTCTATGGGTTTGGAACAGGCGAGAAAGATCCCATGGTTGAAATACATCTGTAATCTTTCTAAGGATCTGGGTAGACCAGAATTTTTTAGTAACCCTGATTCCCTACTTAATATCTCTAGAATAGATCCTAAGGCATTGTGTTTGAACTATTTTGATTCGCTACGATTGGCGCTGTAGATAAGTAAAAATTCAGTGATGAAACATCAACTTATTCTGACTTCTGTCACTATCCAGCCCTATCTAGCATGGTGTATAAGGGGGTATGACAGGTATATCTTGACCAGGTTTAGATTTTATTACTTTTTTCGCATGGTCACATTCCTGAACACTAATGACTGGTCCAGAATGCTTATCAAATGTCCGTGGGATAACCTATCAAATCAATCTTTATTACATGTGATCTTTTTCTGTAAGTTTTACACAATTGAACGGGCCAGATGGATTAAACCCTTCTTGAGGCAAGGTTTATGGCGGCAATGCCGACCGACCCTACTATTTTTACAGTTATTGAATGATGAGTATTGTATTGGAATCATGTTGGGTTTTTTAAAAAGTATATTGAGGAAAAGAAAATGTATTAGCTGTTCTTAATTTAAGCACGTCTGTATATTTTTAAAAGAGTTGTTGCTTTTATGGTTTTATAAAAATTGAAAACAAATAAAGCATTTTATAAGTCTAAGTCCTGGTACACTAAGCATGAGAAAATCATGACACAAAACTGCAACCGAGAGGGTTGATATTTTTCACACAATGACATTGCCTTAAATTATACCACGGTCGTTAAAATAGTGTGAAAACTAAGGGTTGATGAAAATTCAGTTCCACAGGCGGAGTTTGCACAGTTGTGCCTACTCTAAGTTCAGCTTAGAATGTGAAATTCAGGCAAAACTCTGCCAACCTCTGCATGGCAGAGTTTTGTTTCACACACGGCTCACCAATGGTAAATTCGCATCACCTTGCGTGATTTTCAGGTGCTAAAATGTCTCCTGGCAAGATTTCTCAATGTGGGAAACCGTTTGCATTGAGAAAGCTGCTGCTCGAGTAGAAAATCTACTTGAGAAGAAGTAGCACCCTCTGGCGCACCGCATGGTGCAGTTTGTGCTGATTTTACATCGGGGAACACGTTCCCGTTGCTAAAAATCAGGACAAGCAGCATGACGTGCCGCATTCCGCTTGCTTGCAGAACTCCGGGGAATCTCAAGGAGTTTGTGCGTAACTATATGAGTTTTTGCCAACCCCTAGTTGCAACACCAATAAATGAATATTATAAAGAAAATGTGGTATAAACTTTATTACATGGACCATTGTATGGCCTTCTAAAGACATGATTCACACCAATGCACTGAAATGAGTTGCATTGATTTTACATTGAAGACTCGAATCTCCAAGACAATGCAACTGATTTGTTTAATCTAATCTTTTGTCTACAGTATTTTCCAACCAATTGTTCATACATCTGGCCCCTAGTACATAAGGTACACCAAACTAGCACACTGATGCTATCTTTGTGCTAGTGCATACACTTAAACACATTGGAACAGGGGTACATTTACTGAAATAGAAGATGTATCTATTTTATATACTTTTTTGAAATAGGAACTGTATCTGTTTTATATACTTTTCTTTTTTTTTTACTCATTGATGATATTGCTTTAACTTACAGGTCATCCCATTAATGTTATATACTCAGCTTCCTCATCGCCTAGAATGATCTTGGTTTCCATTGTTTTTTCCAATAAGTCCTAACAATATTTTAAGGGCTACCAAGCAACAAAGGAAAGCCTTTATATTCCCTCACCCAATAAAATAATTGTGCTTTTATGTTTTTACTTCACAAGTTGCAGAATTGTTTTTCAATATATATATTGATATGATCAAGGCTACTGTGACGTAGCCGATACGCGTCATGCTGGCGACAAGGGGTCAATAAACCACCTTTAAATGTACTCGTAGCGCTGTGGAGTGGTCTGTACCTGTCTTTTCTTCATTGGAACACATTTCCTAGGGGGAGGCGTAGCAGGAGTTTGAATCATATATATATATATATATATATATATATATATATCAGCTTTATCACTTGATAAAGGCATAACGCCGAAACGCGTCGTCCTTGTTCGCTGAGTGCACGATAAAGTTTCTTGTGCTGGACTTACCTGGTGTGCAGTTTTTCCTGTAATCCATACACGGATGTGAACGGAAAGCTGAGAGATAACATAGTGTGGTGGCTGCGACCATCTACAGCATCAGCGTTGCTAGGCTGAGGATAGCGGAAGCAGCAATCTTGGGAGGAAAAAATAAATAAATAAATAAATTAAAAAAAAAATATATATATATATATATATATATATATATATATATATATATATATATATATATATATATATATATATATATATATATATATATATATATATATATATATATATATATATATATATCACAGTGATATTTCTAGCACTCAATAACACAAAAAGACAGTAATCCAGTTACTTGTGATGACAACAGAGTATAAAGATTTGTAAGGGACTTTAACCTTATCAAGCTCTGTTTTTATATAATATACCTGGATCAGGGTTTTTGTGTCGGTTGAAATGTCATGTGTGTATTATGAAACTAATCATATTTATTTATATAGTGCACAGTACAACTTGAATTTTGTTGTGGTACTTAAAAACAACATATTGAAGTACTACCCACATAGAATCCATTTTATTAACCATAGAATATAGATGGCGAGAATGCCATACTTAAAACACTCACCTTGCAGATTACATGGAGCTTTTTGCAGACTAGCTCCACACTAATCTATATTACCTTAATTGTAATTTGTGACCTTTGGTTACACAGAATCACTGCAATACACTTACCACATTGTGATAAATTACTTGTTAAAGATATATAGAAAACAAACTTTTGACCTGCATGTTACATGGAATGCTCTACAACATCCTCAATAATTCTATATGGTTTTTAAAGATGATTTAAGCCAGTGACTAGAGATTACACAATGATCTGTAGAGCAATTGTATTTACCTCTTAAACCATTTTACCCATAAAATTGCTTGACACATGTATAGCTCTTCAATCAATACAGAGATCAAGAACAGATTACTGAAAAAAAATCTTCTGTCCTGTTTTTTGGAAGCTGAGTTTGCAATATAATTCAGGTGTACTTGCAGACCACAGGTTGACTTTATTTGATTCTGCTGCTAACCATGACAATATACCTCATTGTGACTGTGGACCACATTGACTCCACCCCTCGTGGCCCCATCATGTTTCTGTTATTCTAATTTGTGTGTACCTAGAATACATTGTTTCTATTTCGAGTAGTTATCAATTATAACCCCAACATTAGGAAACCTCAATTATTTGGGTCTGTATAATCAATCAAAAAACATTTATAAAGCGCAACACTGTCACTCCTAGGTGTATCTGGGTGCTGTGTCTCTGTCGAAGAGCCAGGTCTTGAGTCTCTTTCCGAAGTGTGCCAGGACTGATGCTGTACAGAGCTGGAGGGGAAGGTCAGTCCAGGTCTTGGCAGCAATGTAGGATGAGCAGCCACCGCTGTGGCTGAAATGGATGCAGGGTGTGTGTGCGAAGGCAAGTGAATAGGTGTCGCGCGGGTTGGTGAAAGTTCAGGTGATAGTTGATGTAGGCAGGTCGTGGAGGGCTTTGTAGGCATATGTGAGGATCATGAACAGGCATCTCTTCTGAATGGGAAGACAGTGGGGGTCTGTCAGGTGGGGGCGATTTGGGTATGTTTGGGGAGGTCCAGGATGAGTCTGACTGCAGCATTCTGTATGGCCTGGAGTCTTCTGCAGAGCTGGTTGGAGATTGCGGCGTAAAGAGTGTTGCTGTAGTCAAGGTGGCTGGTGAATAGGGCCTAAGTCACAATCTTTTGTGTGTTGGTTGGGATCCATCTGAGGATTCTCAGGAACATGCGAAGTGTGTGGAAACAGGATGAAGGGACTGTGTTGACTTGTCATTTAAGGGTGAGATAGCTGTTGAGAATAATGCAGAGGTTGTGTGCATGGTTGGTCGATGTGGGTGTAGATCTGAGTTATGCAGGCCACCAGCTGTGGTCCCATGCAGAGATGTTCTTCCCAAAGGTCAGTACTTCAGTTTTGTCAGAGTTGAGATGGAGGCAGTTGGCTCTCATCGATTTGGCTACGTTGGTAATGGCGTTGCAGAAGTTGGTTTTGGTGTTGGAAGGGTCCTCGGTGAGCGAGTGGATCATTAAGGTGTCATCTGCGTGGAGTTCATGGGATCCAATGACGTCTGTTTGGGGGATCATGTAGATACTGAGCAGGGTGGGGCTAAGGGATGGTCCTTGTGGTACAATGCATATGATGTCTCTGGGTGTGGAGGTGATGGGAGGTAGTAGGATGCTCTGTGTGTCCTGTAAGGAAGAAGGTGATCCACCTGAGGAAACTTGCTGTGTGCCTATGTTGTAGTCTGTTGATGAGGGTGTTGTGGGAGATGGTGTTAAATGCTGCAGATAGGGCAAAGAGGATTGGATCACAGTTTTTTTGTGGTATAGGAGTGTTCTGATGTCATCTGTGGCAGTAATTGACGCATTCTCTGTGCAGTAGTTGACACGGAATCCTGTTTGTGTGGAATCCAGTAGATGGTTTTGTTCCAGGAATTCAGTAATCTGCGGGTTGAAGGCTTTCTCCAGTTCTTTGGCTTAGTAGGTGAGCTGGGAGATTGTATGGGAGTCAGCAGAGGCTTTCTTTAGGTTGAAATTGCTGTAGATATTGGTAATCTTGCTGTGTAAATAGTTGGAGAGGGTGTCACAGAGTTCATGGGAGGGATGGATGGTGTTCTCTATGGCTGTTGGGTTGAATAACTCTGATAACTAACAAATGAGCAGTGCAATGATCACCTTGCCAATACTAATATAAATGATCCGTCAACCACCAATGGAAAATAAATTAAACTGATTGATTTACAGATATTAGACTATGTAACAAGGTGATTAGCAGTTCCAAGAAGAAACTGGAATCAACATGAATTTTCATTAATGCGGATCAGTTGAAAAAAGAGAATATGCACCCACTGCAATCAACTGAAATATTGTCAGCATAATAAACTAAATGCTGTATGGTACGCTGTTGGTTTCATGACAAAGCACAGATTTAGGTACATATTTATCAATGAGTTGCATTGCCCTTGCACCATGCAAGGAGACGCAAGGGTGACACAACTACAAAGTCAGATTTATCAAGCCCTGCAAAACTTGAGTGGTCCTATGTGGCTTCATAAATCTAGAGTAACACAACGCAGCACAAATCACTGCTTTGCATTACTCTGCCCCAGGAAGGCACTCCATGAGTGGAACATGGGTGTTCCCATGCATCCTCCCATGGATTTTGGTGCATTCCCGGATTTACCATTACTGGTAGACCTGGGAAGGCATATCATGTACCTATGGTGTATTCCAGCCCTTTCACGCAGTTCATCAAGGTGGCTTGCTTCATGCTTGAATAATGAACAGCTCTCTCCTTTTAACATTGCATATTTGTTGATTCTTAATGTGTACTTCTCTTAACTTTGTATATGATGGTTGTATGACAAAATATCAGGGACAAAAATATTGCAAGACACTATTATCACATCAAAAACAACAATAACAAAAATATCTATCTTACAGACTCAGTACGCAAACTACAAAAATATCAGAAAAATATTGTGAACCAGAATATTGTCACAAAAAGTAGGCATATTGAAATATCTATATGTAGCATTATGGGTAGTTAAAAAGTTGAATTAATTTTAATTATTAATATAAGATTCAAATATTATATATACTTAAAAAAATTAAACCATTATGTTAACAATTGGAAAATACAATACAATTGTTTAAAAATAAGGCAAAAAATAAATTTCACAAGTACAAATATCTAATTTAATTGCAATTAATACTAAATCAACAATATTGTTTATACAAATACAAAATTACAAATTATTTATTTTTATAAATGATTTAAATATATAAATTAACAAAAAAATAAAATCGGTATTAACAATCCTAACTAAACAATAGTAGGGAAAGACACTATTGTAACCCCATTGTAACTAACAGAAGGGCAAGAGCTGGACTTTGAATGGGTCAAATTTACTATCCCCGCCCTAAAATAAAAGGTAGGGGAAGTGTTGTGCTTTGAAGGGCTTGGAATTACGATTATCTCTCCAATCTTAGAAACACTAGGGAAAGTGTTGGACAAAGCATGGGTTAGATATACTATTCCCACCCCCACTATAAAACAATTGGAAATAAAACGAAAAATATAAAATTCCTTTTCACATTTGATTAATTAAACAAGCTGTTCAAACAATTAATATTTAAAAGCAACACATATTTTTAAAAAACAATTAATAATTAAACACTTTAAATCTATAATCATTAATTTAGTTCATATCAAAATTAATTGACAAATGAAAACAATAATTTCTTTCATAACTAGCTTCAAATCCTAATTCCCGTTAACAAATGAAAAAATTTTTAATAAAAAAAGTTTCTTTGAATTCTACCTGCTCACCATTGCTATACTTCCATCACTTGCTTATCTCTACCCGTCTGCCACCGGTTCACCAGTATCCCAACTACCACTACCTGATCACTACTGTTGCCCTCCTACAATTATGCACATCCCTGTTACTCAACTCAAACTAGCTCACCTGTAATGTTCTATTACTTACTCATTGCTATACTCCTACCACCTGCTCAACTCACCCCGGTAACATCCTACCAACTGTGTATTAGTATCATTCAGACACATGTTCTCAACACTTTAGTGACTTGTCACCAACCCAGTCAACACCTGCTCACCACCAGTGACTTCCTAACACTAGCTCACCTCTGCTCTAATACACACCACTCGCTATTTTCATACCACCTGCTCAACTCACATCTACCCTCCTGCCAACTGCCTACTAGTATCCTAGACACCTGCTTACCACTGCCATCTCCATGCCACCAGCCCACCATTGGTGTCCTTTGACTATTGCCTCATCAACGGCACCAACCTAAGACCCTTTGATCATCAATGCAAACACCAGTATTCACACGTGTGCACATTTGACCATGTTTTTTGCATGATTTGCCACTTAGATTCCAGACCTATAGCCATTTACAATGCTTGTGGCTAAATGCCTAGAGGCACCATAGAATTTGATTAATTACATCGAGCCAACAGGTTCTACTGAGTGATATCTAACCCTGTCCTGAACCTCAGGAGCCACCAATTTCCCTAGAATTTAAACTTCTGGTCTGAGAAAACAAGTTAATTGTATTGTGTAGAATGAGAATAAATTACCAATAATTTGTACTTGGCTGACGACGTCCGTCCTAAGCTAATGACTAATTTAGCTAATCAGATCCAACAGAACTTAAATCATCTTGAAATAAACTTTCTTCTACATTTCACACTACCAGCCAGCAGCAGCTAACAATAAGCAATGCTACTTTTCAGCTGCCATTAAGGTTAGGAAATGGCAACCTTAAATATAAATAAAATGTGATAACTACCACTTATTTATCCTCCCTGCTGGAGTTTAATTCTCCTATTGCTGATATAACAGTTGCAATATATAATATCTTTGGAAACGCCACAGATTTATTGAGCAATTTACTTATTGTAACTCCTACAGTCTGTAGCATATTGCTTGTCCTCCCCTACATTGTATTATTGTCTGAATTACGTGGGCGGAATAAGAGAGAGTTTCATGCTCAAAACTGCTTTTAATGAGAAGAAACTGTTTGATGATGAATCGCCTAGTGATAGTGACATTTGTATCCAAGCAGCAAGACGATCTGTTGCACACTGGAACATGACAAGGTGTGGATACACAAATTGAATTTGAAGAGCCTTAGAGTACACAAGGGGCATATTTTTTCATTGCTGTAGCACCACCCTTGCGCCATGCAAGGGATGCAAGGGCAACACAACAACAAAGTCAGATTTATCAAGCCAGCCAAGGCCACCCTGCGTGTCCCTGCATGGCTTGATAATTCTAGAATAACGCAAAGTAGCGCACATCGCTGCGTTGCGTTACTCTGCCACAGGGAGGAGTTCCATGGGTGGAGCGTGAGTGTTCCCATGAATCCATCAATGGATTTTGCCATATTCCCAGATTCAAAATTACTGATAGACCTGGGAATGCATCAAAATGCTACGCCTCCCTAGGTGAGGCATAACGAGGAAAAATGTCTTTATTTATTCTAATTTTTCCTCTTTCTGTGTGTGCTGCATTCTGCAACACAGTGCCCCAGAGGATTGTTTTTGTGCAGGAAGAGACACCTTCTTGAACAAAAACAATCCAGCTTACAACACAGGCACCCTTGCACCATGGTACAAGGGTGCCTGCTTAGGCATCAGGCAGCCAAGAGTGCGCAAACGCCTGGAAAGGACAGGAATACATCATATGCTGCTAATTCTGGGTCATTCCTGCCCTTTCGCGTTCATGCACTGCAGTGTAGCGCAACAAGGTGGCTTGCTACAGTGCATGAAAAATGGGTCCATGTGCCCCGAAGTGAAAAAAAACAGCGCACATTCACTATTTTGCCCTATTTGCATCAGCCAACTACTTTAATTACTCAGCACACAGGGGTACCACAACTCCCAGCGGCACCCAGCTAACACCGAGCACCGCGTCATCGCGGTAGCGCCAGGACGCGCTACAAGAACTCTTGTGGGCTCCCGCGTCGCTGCCTGTTGCTACTGGTCATTCCCCGTTTATCTGCTTGTAAAACAGCCCGGGGGGGGGGGTGCTGCAACAATCTTCATAACTCTCGCGGGACGCCAGCCATCAGCAGGGAGACCACAACTCCCAGTGGCACCCAGCTGACGCCGAGCACCACATAATCTCGGTAGCGCCAGGAGGTGCTACAAGAACTCTCATGGGCTCCCGCGGTGGAGGACACGCGTGGAGTCCCGGGCTAAGGGAGGGCCCGTCCGCGCCCGTTGTAACCCGGAGTAGGTCGGGCTGGGCCACCCCCCTTTCATCTGAACTGTGTGCATCCCCAAGGACTTGGTCAGTCACATTTATTCGACTTTATCCTTGTGTGGACTTTGCTTATCTTTCTAATGGCCACCAAACGTAAAATAACTGGGCAGAGGGCTGGAGGTGGTGTGGTAGGCACCCTAGATGCCTTCTTAGATAGGGCAGAATCTGTTTTGCACCATGAAATACTCATAGCAGAGAGAAGACTATCCCTGGGCCTGTTTATGGGGCAAAAAATATCTTCCCTGGGATCCATTAGCAAAGTGAAATCACCAGCGGCAGCTTCCCAAACCATAACCTGCTCTAGTTCAGACACCATGGATGTAAGCTTGGCTGGGATTGTAGCCACTGAACAGAACCCTGATGTGGGTGTAGCTGAAGTATTAGCACAGAGGAATCTTAGTGATTTGGTTGTAGAACGTTCCCCTGGTATAACTATCCAGACGATCTTGCTGGGGCCATCGCAGGTTCCTGTATTAGATTTTCCTGTTGCCATTATCGCCCAGCAAGCATCTCCGCTAAAATAACCAGGGGTAGAAAGAGGCGATCGAGTTACCAGATCTAAAGGATCAACTCGTGATAAGGAAGCCACGGGAGGTGCTCCCAAACCAGGGATAGATTGAACCCAAGAGGGGTGTATGGGGGAGCCATCTGCTAAGCGGGCAAGGGGTGGGACTGCCCCGAGGCCCAGAGCCAGTACTAAAACTAAACTTATATCTCAATCTTCTGGGGCTAGTGGAAAGTTGTCTTTGAGACCCGCAAATGGTGTCTCCGTCATTTATAACGCAGACACTTCAATCGTAGGGGAATGTGAAAGTAACTTAGATTACTGGAAGCATATTGAATCTCTGATTACGGGCCTCTTAGCGCCTTTTTTTAATAGATTTTAGGCAATTGAGGAAAAATTATCTCTCCTGACACAAGGCACTCACCTGACGGTGAATTCTGAGGTGGTTAGGACCAATAATTGTAATGTAGAGGGGGGGAGCTCTGAAGTATCCACCATGCTAAGTCCAGGGAACAAACCAGGGAACGGGCCCACGAAGTGACGGAAAAGTATGTCCCTCACATGCGCACCGACCGTACCAACCACACACAGGCCCAGCAGTGTCCATCTGGCACTGCAGGCCATGTTTTGCAATTAAGAACAAGTGCCCAAGGGATGAGTGGGTCTGTGAAAGGGCCACAATCAGGCTCCCAAATTCCGTTCCCCCAGGAGTCGATCCATAGTGAAGCCATGGCTGTACTAGCACCACATAGAGAGGGCCCGAGATTATTACCCCATGTGCCCATTAAGCCTGCCCGGGACACTTTAGATCTCCCGCCGGTGCCTTGTCCTCTGGTTGTGGTCTTGGCCGGTGTCCCTACTCTAAGACCTGACCAGACTGAATCCTGGGTACAGTTGAGGAACAAAACAGCCGATATATGACTAGACATAAAGGGTTTAGGGCAGCCATGTTTAATGACATTATTATGGTTCGTAGAGTATCATGGGTGGGCCAGTCTTCCAAGACCATAGCGGGGGACTGTGTGGTTATAAATTGTTGTACCCCATTTGTTGCCCAAATGATTTTGAAGACCGAGGATCACTGCCCATTATAAACCCTCTAAGAGAAACCTAAACGAGGTATCCTGTTTCACACTGATTACAAATAGGTTTGAGGTGTTATCCGGGCTTGACAATCAAGACTGACTAAACGTTACTAACATAGCTCCGGCAAATCCACAGAATCATGGGGCAGTGGTAGAGGTTTAACCCCCTTCTGCTGAGCCTAGTATTCCATCTATGGCCACCTCCCTGATGGGAATATCTAGCCCCACTTTATATCCCGATCTTAATTCTAATGTGACTGAATGTGTATTCAGGGAGGACACTATAAAAGTCTTATCTTGGAACATAGCCGGACTCAAATCCAAAAGGGGTGATAGTAATTGGGAGCACTTTCTTGCTGGTGCTGACATTATAGCCCTCCAGGAAACGTGGGATGTGCAAGACTCCTATTTCCTGGACAGCTTTTTAACATTCTGTAAACATGCTACACTGTCCGGCAAGGGGCGAGCCAGTGGGGGTCTTTTTGGCTTGTAGTAAACTTGAAATTAACATGTAAAGTCAAGTAAATGGATTCATATTCTCCAACCATTTTAGCAGTTGAACTAACAGCCAAGAATCTGCCAACTCTGTTAGTGATTAATTTGTATATCTCTTTCACGAGGGATGATGACCTAGAGCATCTAAGGTCTCTCTCCACTTTCTTGACTGACTACGAGTCTACGGTCAATATGTATTACCACACGCTAGTCCTAGGCGATTTTAATATTCATGCTTGTCCAATTGATTGTTTTTTAAAATTAGATAAGGAACACTCCCCACAAGGGATAACACATTTTGAACATTCCACTTCGGGAATCTTTCTAGAGAGACTTTTATCTGACAATAATTTGATGTGCCCAACTCAGGGGTATTCCTCATCCCCAATACCCACATATATTGGCCATGGCCATCATAGCACCATTGACTATTTTCTAGTCTCTGGATCTATGAGGGACCATTTAGGCATACTTGAGGTAATGGATAATTGCCTAAGTGATCACAACCCACTGACACTGAACCTCAACATCCGAGCTAGGGGCAAAGTTAGCCTCTTGACCCACATAAGTAATGGTAATATTGTGCCAAAAGATCAATCCCGCCTGCTAAGATGGGATTCAATCACCCCAGTCAGTTTTATTGAAACCTTAATTGGTGTCTGCACAGTGGAGTTCTGTATCTGTACAGACCTGGACGCTGATCCTTTAACTGTCCTGGATGCGTTTGAATGTATCACCAAACAAGTGTCGGCCAATCTGACAATTCCCCATCAAAATAGGCCTTTAAAAATTAAAAAATGGTTCGACAATAGCTGCATTAGAGATCATAAAGCGCTTATGGATGTGCTTAGGGGGAAACCAAGAGACGTAGACAGGATTAAGGACGCAAGGAGGGCATATCAAATTGCTGTGGGGAGCAGGAAGAAACAACTAAGAGAGATGGCCTGGGAGGAGCTTAGACAAGCTAGCGTCTTATCAAACAGCTCTAGGTTCTGAAGCATGGTGAACAGTTCTATCTTTGACGAATCATCTAATCTTGTTTCTGACTGTCACATCGCCCCAGAAAAATGGGTACAACATTTTGGGAGTATGTATAGTGCGTTAGGCAAAGGTCACCAGGTTGGATAGAGGACAGTGGGTTTTTATAGTCCCCTTTGTATTTTACAGAGGACGAAGTTATAGAAGCAATTGGGTCAACAGCAGGTGGGAAAGCGCCGGTTCTGACGGCGTTCCAGCAGACCTTAATAGAGCGGAGCCTATTCTATGGTCTAAAATCTTAACCCAGGTTTTTAATGCAGCCGCCCAGGTTGGATTTCCCCTGTCTTGGGCAAAAGCAGTCATTATTCCGACCTTTTAAAAAGGGAGCCAGAGATGACCTGGCCTGTTATAGGCCAATATCTCTCCTCGACTCCGCAGCCAAAATTATGGGGAAAGTTGTCCTTGCCCGACTAACGGATTGGTTGGATCAAAATAACATCATCTCAGACCTCCAATACGGGTTTAGGCAGGGCAAAGGTACCATGGGACAATTTCTCAATCTCCATCTAATAATTGGAAAGTACACGGTCGCTAAACGGGGGGACCTGCAACCGGCATTTATGGATTTATCCTCTGCCTTTGATCTTGTAAATCGATCAAAGCTATGGGCGATGCTCCATGGAATGGGTCTAGATGCAGATTTGGTCTCCTTCTTGGCGGCCATGCATGAGAGCACCTCAGCTTCTTTGCGCTATAACAAAGATGGTAGTCTCACAGATCCATGGCCCGTTAAAAGAGGGGTAAGAGAGGGGTGCATTTTAGCACCCCTGTTGTTCAACCTCTATATTAACAATATAGGGGCCGCTTTAATTTCCAGTTGTAAAGACATCCCAAGGGCCGGTTCAAAATTGATCCCAGCTCTGCTTTGTGCAAATGATGCGGTCCTGCTGGCAAGGACTTCAAGAGGGCTTTAAACTATGTTAAATTGTTTTATTGATTTTATGGACTCTCTAGATTTGGTTACAAATTTTAAGAAGTCCCATTCTATGTCCATCGGCTCTGTTAGAGCAAGGAAGCCTAAGTTCTATTGTAAGAACTCAGAACTAACAAAGGTATCCGCCTTCCCTTATTTGGGGGTTCCTTTTGATGAACGACGCTCTTGGGTCACTCAGCGCACGCATACAAGGAACATCTTAGCTCGAGGCTCGGGTGCCATTATGGAATTCACAAAAAGACTTGGCTCGAAACCTCTCCCTGCTCTCTTAAAAATGTATAATGCCAACTGTGTCCCAATGGTGACTTTTGGGAGTGACTTATGGGGTTATTTAGAGACGGGTGATATCCATGCGGTAGAAAATGTTTTTTTTGTAAGCTACTGTTGTTCCCCTCCTCTACCCCTGTTTTTAATATTCATGAGGATCGTGGAGCTGGATATATCTCAGATCCGATTGCAGTTGCCCCCATAATGTGCATGCTAAGAATTTGGGCCCAACCGTCACCTAACCTAAACCAGCTGATTATACAAGACTGCATTATGTTAGACATGGGTTTAGATATACCTTGGGTTCGCTACATCAAGTCTCAAATGGCCACGCTTGGTTGCCCTGAACTATTTTCAAGCCCAAGAGCTATGGCCAAACCAGAGATTAAAGACTTGAAGCAGCAGTTTTTGAATGGATCTGTGCTGTGTAGGGCGGAAAGGGAACTAGTGAAACTTAAAGTGAGGAGTTTTGTCACACTGAGTATAAGTAGTCAGCTGCATCCATATCTAACATATATAAATAGGCCTTATCACCTGTTTTTTTAGTTAGATTTAAGCATAATATGGTTCCCTGGCTACTGGCGTTTCCTAAAGTTTTTTTTAAAGAAGGTTCATTAAGACCCTGTCCTTGTGACAACTTCTTAGACCAAAATCTTCTTCACATGATATTTTTCTGTAAGTTTTATGATTTGTTGCGCAGGAAATTTATTATCCTCCTCCTAAAAGGTCAAAACTTTGAAAAAGTTAGACCAGCTATAGTTTACTTACAAATGTTGCCATAGCCTGTGGTATGCTTTGGGGTTGCCAGCTATTTAACAGACGCCATTAGGTGCAGGAATAGGCTGATGATTGCATAAATGGGATAATGTTTTAAATGAACTTATCTATGAATTTTTATAAGAACTGTAGTATTATCATTTGTATTTCTTAACTTAGTACTTAGTGTGTTGGACTGGACTATGTTGTATTTGATGGGTTTTACAAATTGTGTAATACTACGAATTAAGAATAATAATTTATGCATTTATGAATTGATTGTATGCACTTTGATGGTTTTAATTTAACCGAATAAAGTTATACTTGACTTGACTTGACTACTCAGCACACATTGCTGTATTAACCACTAGCCAGGTCGGACTGGCCTCTTCTGCAATCTGACACTGCCAGAAAGGCTGGTCTGATAGGTCAGTGTGTGGGAAGCTTCTTTTGATGTTTGTAGGGCTGTTTTATCGTCTGGTTTTTATTGTTGATTTTTTTTTGGAATGACCAAACCATTGCCTTCAGCAAACACACATTCTTGCAGTCTCTCATATGTTGCAAAATACCTATACAGCTTATCTTTGCAAATTCGAAACTTCCCCGAATTTTGGAATGTGTGCAACTTTTTTCGCTATCTGATTCGCTAATAGGGGCTATGTTTGTTTTTGGGGCCTGCCCCTATTTTCTATCCCAGTCCGACCCTGCTTTTCCTCCTCCTCTCTCTTCAGTAGATTTACTGTTTAGTGAAATTATCATTTGTACCACAACAGTCTCCATTGTGACCAAACAATTAGAGGAAACATCTTGCAAGTAAATATTATGTGGCCATGTACTGTCGCTTGTTCCTTTAACAAAGTGATCATCTTTTCCTCCAGTGTGCAAACATTACATTTTTGAGGCATGCAAATGTTTTTTATTCACCTATAAATGTTACCAATAGAAGCACTTCAACTGTCTTTGGATCCAGAGTTCCAATTGCTTTCCTTAATGCCAGTTTATTAAAACCTGAAAATTGCTGAAGTTGTCAGAAATATACACTAATCACAGATTAGATATCAAAGGAAATGGCAAACCTAAACACTACTTCACCTGATTAACAGTGTTACAAATTGAGGAATTTGCAGGAACTGATTAATACTGAGACTGGAGGGGGGTTGGGAGGTGTATTTATCGGACCTAGTAAATACCATCTTTTCTCAGCTGTTCTTCATTTGTGGGGCCTGAGTATTTGATAAATTATGTATTCAATAAAAGAAGTACATTGTAGCATCCTCCACAGCCTGGGTATATGTCAATGATCATTCCACACACAGAGCTCGATATTACACACCTTTTTTCTTCAGAGTGTAACCGTTATCTGCACGTCCTATGTCATGAATTTTCTTAACCACACCCAACCACTTACGTCACTATTCTACGGAGTCCATCAGGGACCAGTGGGGTCCCGCTATTGCTAACACACACAACACTACATATCCCCCCTTGTTTAATAAAAAGTACAAAGAAAAATTCATATATACATCATAACTCTTCAATGAGTCATTGAGGTGCTCAAATCAGTCTTCCGCATCTCATTGCGTGAGGTTGAGGAGACATAGGAGAGGCATCCGTGGCAAGCACAGGTAACAGACACAGGTGCAGTCTTTGGGTCCTCCTGACTCCCAGATGGAAGGGTCTTCTCTGAATGTTTGGAGTTAATGAACCTTGGGCCAGGTGTTTGAAATAAATAGAATCACTTGTGATCGACTTTACAAGACGATGAACAGTCACCAAATGTCCTTTTCTTGTCACAACCTTCAGTGGATCAGCATCAAAAGGAGCATCTGACTTGTGTTTCTTGTTTACCTGATAATGACTTGATTTTCCCGTTAACACCCACATCTAAACTACCCTAAGTCTCAATTGGCATTCATAAAATATGAAATCAACAGAATGTCATGATAAATATTTAAGACACGAAAAAATTTGATTAATTTCTATCAGTAAAATCAGTATATACCAGGGGGCATTTTATAACAAGAGTTGCCAAAGCCAATAGATTTCGCCTATGCAAGATCTATAGTCTTTGTCAATGCTTGTAATACTATTATTTTAGATTATACAGGAGTTGTGGGTTATCACAGCTAATGTATGGGGAAGGCAGACATGCTGACCTTGGAATTTGGGAACCAGGCTAGAGTCTCGGCGTCGGCTCAACCTCCTGTGATCATGGGCAAATCAATGAATCCTCTGTGTGTAACAGAGAAAATCCAAAATGAACGTGTTTATGTGTAATATAAATGAGGCTTAAGTAAAACAATCTACCTTCAGAGACACAAGAGCATGAGAGGTGGCTGAAGCAGGGGGTGAGTAAAACAACAGAGTAGTGAAGAGGACATGCTAGATTAAAAGCAGCGGCAGTGTGGGGGTCGTTAAACACAACAGCGAGGTGGTGAGTTAACAGGAGGAGAGAAGACAGTCCACAGATACAGTGACAGAGCTCCCAGATTCCTCACTTGGATGCACAAACATTACAACATGGCTCACAGACACACAATAGGGATCGGTGATACGAAGGTTTGTACTAAGTCTGAGCACATATCATATATGGACATTTCCAAACAAAAAAAACATATATTTTCTGACCCACTGCAAAAGATTTTGTTTCCTTTGTCCGACCTTTACCAAACTCAGAATGAACATCCTTATGTGTACAAACAACACTGCTACACAACCAGAAAACATCAGCCAAATCATTACCACCTGGTCTCCGCTCACCACCCTGATCGTCTCAGCCATCATGTCTTCCAGACACTCTGGGGTGCCTGCCAACCCCTGCCCCACCAGCTATATAACCTTGCAATGAACACAATCAGCATGCAACTCACCAGCATCCTCAACAACTCCATCTCCAGAGCAACCTTCCCAGACAGATGGAAACATACAGACGTCAGAGTCCTCCTAAAATGTGTCTCCACAGACCCCAGCGATCTAAAAGATTATCGTCCGATCTCGTCATTAACCAGCAGCACACTGAATTCCTGAAGCAAAATCAGCTACTGGACACTTCACAAGCTGGATTCCGTACCAACCACAGCACTGATTGCCACCACAGATGATGTCAGAACACTCCTTAACCATGGAGAAACTGTGGCCCTGATCCTCCTCGACCTCTACGCAGCATTTGGCACCATCTCCCACAACACCCTTATCAACAGACTCTCCAACATAAGCATACAGCAAGACACCTTCAAGTGGATCACCTCTTTCCTTATAGGATTCCCACAGAGTATCCAATTGCCTCCCTCATATGCAGCCTACCACAAGAATCAACCCTCAGCCCCACCATTTTCAACATCTACATGACCCCCTCACAGATGTCATCCGATCCCACCGACTTAACATAATCTCCTATGCAGATGACACCCAACTGATCTTCTCACTCACCGGGGAACCCTCCAACACCAAAACCAACTTCTGCAATGCCATGACCAATGCACCCGAATGGATGATATACAACTGCCTCCAACTCTTCTCCAACAAAACTGAAGTACTGATCTTCAGGAAGAACAACTCCACATGGGCCCACAGCTGGTGGCCTGCAGAATTGGAATGATACACCCACACCGACCACCCATGCACACAACCTCAGCATCATCTTTGACAGTCAATTGACAAGTCAACGCAGTCCCCTCCTCATGCTTTCACACACTTCGCATGCTCCGCGGAATCTTCAGATGGACCCCAACCAACACAAGAAAGGTGGTCACTCAGGCCCTAGTCACCATCTGCCTCAATTACGGAAACACCCTCTATGCCAGCATTTCATTCACCTCCTCAGAAGACTCTAGACCATACAGAATTCTGCAGCTAGACTCATCCTGGACCTCACCAAATTAACCCACATTGTACACTACCTGTGATAACTCCACAGGCTCCAAATCCAGATGAGATGCCATTTCAACATCCTCACCCATGCCTACAAAGCCCTCCATGACCTAGGACCTGCCTGCATCAACCATTGAAAGAACTTCCAGCAACCTGGTAAACACCTGCGCTCCTCTTCACTTTTCCTCTCACACACCCCCCGCAACTGTCGCAGCTGCAGCGGTGGCTGCTCTTTCTCCTACATTACTGCCAAGGCCTGCAATAGCCTTCTCCCTCCAGCCCAGCACAGCGTCCTCGCTGGCAGACTTCAAAAAGAGACTTAAGACCTGGCTCTTCAACATAGACACAGTGCTCAGATACCTCTAGAGGTGTCAGTGTTGTGCCTTGCAAATGCTGTTTGAGTGATTGAAAGCAGACAATGTTGTGGTCAATCAGAAGCACGTAAATTAGAGCAAAGGTATTTCCATAATTTTCTATGAGCTGGATTTTTGAACAGCCTGTCCCTCAGAGGTGGGCAATTATTTGAACAGTGAGGAGGAGATATTTTGGTAGTGTAGTGCTTTATGTCCTTAGCTGTTCAGCTTCTTGCACATTATATAATTTTTGGGCACATGTTCATAGTACCAAGAGTTATACATCACAGCTTGCCTATCATCTCCTAAAAGTAAATTATTTTTCTGCCATTTTAATTTCTAGAATGTATTTTCTAGAGTGCGATTTTACCCTCGGGTCTGTTGTTAATATGTTACTTTTTAATTGCTATAACCAACAGCTTAAGCGAGTGGATGTTTAAGGAGCTTCAAGCATGCACCACTGGCATGCCTCTCCTAAAATCACAGATTGTGTGCCTACTTGTGCCTCATGAGAATGTTATTGCACAATCTTCAATAAACTGTCATTTAAGGTGAAAAAAGATCCAAAAATGACTGCTTTACCTAAATTCCACTAAACAGTCTCAGACTACATGTTTTTCTGCATGGGTAAGGCACCCTGCATATGGGAATAGTGAATGGGCATTCATATTTGAATCACTTTGTCCCCAGTTGCCAGGCTGCAAAACATTAGTATTGTGATTAGAAGCCAGAGCCAACACAGTTTTGGGTCTACATACTAATCCTTGTGTGCAGTTCTCAGTCCGTCTTAGTCAGTACCAGGTGCTGCTCACAAAGCTTAGATAAAAAAAAACCACTTGTGTTAAAGCAGATCTGCTTATGGCCCGGCATGCTTTAGGTCACAGAGCCACTCCTGTAATTGCCAGAATGCCACCATATTGCAGCCTTGATTGCCCCACATATGTAAGTCCTTTATCAGAGGTTTCCTGTTTTAAAGTGTTCGATACCCCATATTGTTCACAAACATTATCTTACCTGTTGTTCTGTGCTCAAATATTTGCACATTAACCCTTCTATATATTGTTGTAAATCTCCCACAAAAGTGCTGTTTTCAAAACAATCTTGCGTAGTGTGATGTCTCTGATATCACAGAAGCTTCACACAAAGCACACACCCGCCTGCTGTCTTTGTTCCCATGCAGGACTCTATGAGGAATAGACTAGTTCCTCTGCCAACTTACAGGAAACTGTATGGAAATATCAATCATGCACAGTCTACTGCTGTCCTGTGAAGTGAGATATACACAGTAGGGACACACACAAATGCAGGCCTACATTAGAAGTAGGGTGCTGCACCTGTTTGGCGTTGAAACAGACATGGCTACCTTTGGTGCATTACGCCAACTAAGTGTGACCAATATAGAGGATGGGTACACATGGAAAGCTCCTGCCTCAGGAGGAAAATGGATGGTGCCCAGTCAGCAGCAGTGGTGGGCTCAGACAAGTCAAGCAACTGAGATCAAACAGTTCACTTCAAGAGTGGCACCTCTAGGTATTTATGGTGCCACATGACAACCACTCCTTGTCCCAATCCAACATCTCAGAATATTTTAGGAGATAGAGACTGTTGCAATAAGGGCTTTGTATAAAAGCATATATCACTGTTGCTTCAGGTCCAATTTCATAAGTCATATACCCTTTAAGGAATAAAAAGCATAAACCTGACTTAAGACTTGGGGGTGAAAAAACAGACCAGATTTAAAATACACTATGTAGTTTTCTCTCTCTATTTACTTAATCTTTGCACTAAAAACGTTGAGCTGGGTAACTTTCAGTAACATGAATACTATTGGTATTTAATAATTTTACACAATTATAAAAGCATTTTTGTTTTTTATATTATCTTATGATGCGTGGTGTACCTGATACCACTAAACATTATTATAAAAAGGTGGACCCCAGAGGTAAGCAACCCACAGTGTACAATGATCCCAAAGTCACAAGAATCAATCATTTTTTATTTGGGAAACTAAGAACAACAGGGAATACTGACTCTAATCAACATAATAAAGGTAATTTACTTCAGCAGAGTGATCTTTTGTGTAACGTAACAATACACATATCCCGGTACATTCAAAGAGGGTGAAATGAATAAATTTAGAAAAAAAAACAGGTCTCATTTGCAAACAGTGCTAGAAAACAGTACTTCATTCTTCCTGATTCAGATGGCGAAGACGACCAGAGTGCCATCTGTGTCTCAAAACATCTGAGTTGCTTTAACTTGAATGACATGTGTTTGTGCACACTACATAAGGCCCACAGCAATATAGTTTGACATACTTGGGCTGTAATCGTCTCCAAAAGAAATGGTCAGGATTCTAAGATGACAGCTCACTTTTATTTCACAGGAGGGTTTGACTTGCAGCAATGCTGTCCTCACCTTAACAACACCAGCTGTGTCACAAAGTTGAACACAATAACTTGAGGAAGGATTTTCCAATAATGTTCTAATAACTGGAAAATTAAATCCTATGAGTAGGCACCCCGCACAACTAGAGGTGGGGCACCCTTAGTTGAGCCAATGGGTGGAGCCCCGCCTTTCACAGCAAGTAAAGGTGTTGGCGGGTCATCTGGCAATGTCATCAAGAAGCATAGGAAAGCCTTGGCAGGCCATTTGAAAAGGGGGGGCCCTTGGCCCCCCCGCCCGCATGGCGGTGCGGTGATCCCCTCTCCCCTTGCCACCCGGTGGTGTGGGGGCGTGATCTCCCGGCGCCCAATGGTTACGCAGGAGGTGTGCGCCACACCACCGGTCGGCCGACGCCCAATCCCTGACTCGGGAGGCGTGGTGCAGTCTTCTGGGTCAAAGGGATGGGCGTCGAGGGGTGAGGGGAGGGGGCGGCCTGCCATCTCCCCGAGTCCCTGGGAATAAAGGAGGGGGGAGCGCTGAGTTGGCCCTTCTTGTTGCCTGATGCTCCCCCACACTGGTCGTGCCCCGCGCTCGGGGCCTCCTAATTTTCTGTTTTATCTTTCAGGTCAAGGATTGCTGCTAGGAGTGTGTGGTAGCGCGACGTTGGAAGCAGACAGACGGAGAGTTGATCATAAAGACCGAAGCGTTCACGCGGTATACCGGTGTACAGTGGATCTGTAGAGTACAGGACACGCAAGGCATCGACAGTAAGAGGTGAGCGGGGGGCTTGCATTTCATCGCTTCGTGTGGCCGCCGGGTGGGTCTACGTTAGAGTTTGGCCACCCCTAACACTTGGAATAGCCGGTGTTGCGTGGTGCTCATAGCCCCCTGCGCATCCTCTGTCTCGTGAAGGTACAGGGCGCACAGGTTGCGAATCCGAGCAGTAGGCAAATCGATCAATAGTCAAAATGCCGAGAGCCAAGGGCGCTAAGGGGTCTAAAATGGAGTTGATGTTGCAGGCCATGATGCGTAAAATGAATGCCATGGATAAGAGATTGAATAAGGTTGACGGCCTAGAAGGTCGTATGATGGAAAGGATGGATGATATCGCAGGCCCACGCGGTAGACCCAAGCGGCAGATTGATGCGCCTATGCTGGAGGGGGATTCTGACTCCTCGCCTAAAAGGGGCAAGTCCAACAGACCAAGGCGCAGTGCACCCACTCATGCTCCTGTGGCGGTGCCCACTACCCCGGAGCCGGTACTCCCGGCTCCCATGGCACCTTGCCAGCAGGGGCCACTCCTGTCGGGCCGGCGCCACCTGCCCCAGTTGGCCCACTTCCGTTGCCTCCCGTGCCGGCACCCATGGCGCCCCCCCCGCCGGTGGTGCCGGCAGCAGTACTGGATTTCGAACCTCATATCCCCCCGAGTTAACGGCGCAGATAGCGGCTATACTTCCTTGGCTGCGGAAGGGGGGTATGATGCCCTCAACGCTAGACCATGCCGCTGAGGCGGTCAAGATGGTGGAAAAGATTAGGGCGGGAACAGTTACGAGTGCGGCTGCGGCCTCTGTATCTCCTTCTTCTGCAGGTTCGGATGCCGCTCGACCGAATGGAAGCGACGTGGGACCAGCCCCGGTGTCCAGTAATGGTAAGGAGGTAGCACTGCCTCTTTAAGGGGACGGTACGATCCCGTCTAGGAGCGAAGATTTAGCGCAACATGTTTCTTGGGCGGTGAAAAAGATGATTTGGGCGGGAAAGTACATATATATTTTCTCTTTGCTATTAGACAATAGGGAAATGGAAAATGCTAAAAGAATGGATGCATCCTAGTGAATGGAGAGTACAGTGTGCGAAGTTCAGGGTGGAGGAAACTCAGTGCAATTGGATCCGGGCCTTCTCCATCCTTACGGCTATCACTGTTGAACGCCCTCCAAATGTGCATGCGGCAATGGCTTGCTATCAGAGCAGGATTGTAGGTTGGAGCGAACAGTATTCTGGCGACGCATGGAAGGAATATGATGTTAATTTCAGGAAAGCGAAGGAATTCGACTTGTCGTTATCGTGGGACAAGGTGGACTCGCTGTCGTGGCATAAACAGTTCGCAGGGAGCACGGCCCCTGCCCAGCCCGCGAGCATAGCCAGTGTGTTCCCCGCTAAAACTCAGCAGCCCTTTCGTGCGGCGCCGGGGAATGAGTTCCCAGGGAAGAATAGGGGAGGCGGCAGGGAAAGGAAGGGTGTGTGTTGGGACTTTAATAAGCGTTCCTGTACAAGGCCTGCCGGCGCATGTCGATTCAGACATGCATGCGCAATCTGTGGTCACACCTCCCATCCCGAGACAACATGCAGATCTAGAAGTGGTAACCAGGGTCAGAGAGGGAGAAAGAAACCAGAGTAGCACTGGATGCACGGTTAGCCCCTCCCCCGTTAATGTCCTAGCAATGATCCCATGGTTGAATAGATACCCACACCACGCTGCAGCTGCTTTACTACAAGAAGGTTTCTCCCAAGGTTTCCGGATCCCGGCTGGGGGATACACAGATAGTGCGCACTGTAGGAATCAGTTATCAGTACAACATAATCCTGCAGTAGTCATGGCTAAGAATCAAAAGGAACTGTCTTTGGGCAGGAGAGCGGGGCCATTCCAGGATGTTCCAGTGCCCGATTTTGTGTGTTCACCATTAGGCGTAGTCCCCAAGAAAGAGAAGGGCGAGTTTAGACTGATCCACAACTTATCGGCAACGAGAGGGGCATCCTTGAATGATGCGACAGATGAAGGAATTTGTAGTGTGAAGTATGCTTCCTTTGACCAAGCAGTTGAGTTATTGCGGGGGTTGAGGCGGGACACTCTCATGGCCAAAATGGATATTGAATACGCCTTTCGTCTGTTGCCGGTGCATCCTTTGGACCACCACTTACTTGGTTTCGCTTTTGAAGGAAAATTTGACATGGACAAACGCATGCCTATGGGTTGCTCGATCTCTTGTGCGTACTTTGAGACTTTTAGCTCTTTTTTGGAGTGGGTCATGAGATAGGCCATGGGCCACAAACAGGTCATGCATTATTTGGATGACTTCCTTTTCCTGGGAGTGGCGGGGACTCGGGAGTGTGCCTGGGCATTGCAGGAATTTTGCGTGCTCATGCGGGCTTTCGGGGTTCCGCTAGCGCCCGGGAAGACGGTTGGCCCGACCACCTGTTTAGAGTTCTTGGGTATCGAGATTGATTCATTGGAAGGGTGCTTCAGGTTACCCAAAGGCAAAGTATTGAAGTTTAGGGCGGCCTTGCGCCAGTGCCTCCTGAAGGAGAAGGTTACCTTGCAGCAGCTGCAGGAGACGGTGGGTCAATTGAACTTTGCATTGCGAGTTATCCCAATGGCACGCCCCTTCTCTCGGTCGATTGCCCAAGCAATGAAGGGTTTGAGAGAGAAACATCACTGCACTAGATTGTCAGCTGAGGTTCGCCAGGATATGCAGATATGGACGGCATTCCTGGAGGATTTCAATGGCAGGGTAGTGTGGCCGGGCCCCCCCCACGACATCATTAGAGTTGGGTTTATGGACAGACGCTGCTGGTAGCGTGGGCTTCGGCGCCATCCTGGGAACCAAGTGGGTCGCCCAGAAGTGGCCTGAGGAATGGGGTCGTGAGGATTGACCACCAACATCGGATTCCTGGAATTATTTCCGATATGGGTAGCACTGATGGTCTGGCCGGTGCACCTTAGCAATCAGTCAGTGGTATTCTGGTCGGACAACATGAGCGTAGTAGAATGCATTAACCAGCAAGCGGCACGGTGTCCATTCATACTGCGCTTGGTAAAGGAGATTGTACTACAATGTTTAAAATGGAATGTGACTTTCAGGGCCAAACCTGTACCAGGCGTTCTCAATATTGCAGCTGATGCTCTTTCTCGCTTTAAAATGCAGGTGTTTAGGGAACAGCTTCCAGCAGCAGACCCATCGCCAGCACCTTTCCCGGTTGCTCTCTGGCGGATTGGTGCCCCAGACTACCGTACCTCATGGCATCTAGCTTAGCTCCCAGGACCAAGACAGCATACGACGGGGCGTTCTTGTCTTACTGTACTTTCTTAGGGCACAGTTGGGAGGCAAGCTGGGCACAGGAGGACAGTTTTGTTGCATACCTAGAGTTGACGCATAAGGAAGGGCGCTCGGTGGCCGCTGCGAACAGGCACAGGGTGGCAGTTTCATTTTTCGCACAAGCTAGGGGCGTAAGGGACCCTACGAACACGTTTGTAGTGCGCAAGGCTTTGAGGGGCTGGCGTCGCATACAGGGACACTCAACGGATTCGAGAAAGCCGATTAGGTTTGTAAGGCTCACAGTCCTGTTGTTAGCACTCCAGGGTGTTGGTAGTTCATCATGGGAGGTGCTGCTTTTCAAAGCGGCGTTCACACTAGCGTTTTATGGGGCCCTAAGAATAGGAGAGCTAGTAGCTGTGTCAAAAGCTGACAAAATAGGCGGCCTGCAAGTGAGCTGTGTGGTGATCCATGATGATACCATGTGGGTAATGATTCAAAGATCGAAGACCGACCAGGAGGGAAGGGGGATACCAAAGTGCTCCACGGGGCTCGGACCAACCCTTGTTGCCCAGTCTCGCATGTAGAGGCTTTTAGAAGGCAGTGGGACGGTACACTGGGGGGGGGCACTATTGTGTCACATAGATGGTACTCCTTTGACTAGGTATCAGTTTAGGAAAGTCCCGGACCTGACGGTTGCAAAAGCAGGCCTGGATCCCATGGAATTTGGCTCCCTCTCTTTCAGGATCAGGGCAGCAACTGAGGCAGTTGTAAGGGGACTCCCAGCCGACAAGGTTAAAAGGATTGGGAGGTGGTCTTCTGAGTGTTACAAACGTTATGTACGTGTTGACATGTTGTGACATAGCCAGATGACTCACGCTTGGTATCTCTTGGTTTTGCAGTTTCTCGAACCTGTCACGCGGGAGAGGAACTTGCCGAATGTCGGCAGGAAACATCAGCATCGCAACATAAGCAACAAGAAGATCGTTGGACAATGGTGACTTGGATCGTGGGCCACTCTTATGCTCGGCGCACAAAATATGTATTCCTTGCAGGTGACAGGATGAGAAGGGCTGAGGAAAAAGGGTTCTCCGTCTCCTTCTTCGGGAGGGGAGGCTTGGGCATTAGGCAGTTCAAGGACTACTTTATGGAAATATAATCTCAGCAACCCGCCCCCCCCGTCAGTGGTGATACTTCACCTGGGGGAGAATGATTTGACCAAACTGGGGAGACGCATCCTGATAGATGAAATCATATCTACTGCGGGCTGGGTGTCTAGAACATGTGCGGGTTGCACGGTAGTCTGGTCGCAACTTATTCCTCGTTGGCAGTGGCGAGGGGGAAACTCGGTTGAGGCATTGAATCACTCGGTAAAGAGGATCAACACACCGTTGGACAAGTTGTTTCGAGCCCCCCGGTTGCAGACGATTCCTCACAGGTGTATTTGGGGGGAGCATTTCTACCTGCGGGACGGGGTGCATTTGACGGAGGCTGGGAACGTTCTGTGGTCGAACAACATATTAGCATGGCTGAAGGGATTTGCGAGGGGAACATGACCTTTCTGATGGGATGGATGGCAAAGCAGAGCAGGTAATAAAAGCAGACAATGTGCTGGCCAATCAGAAGCATGTCAATTAGAGCAATGTTGGAATAAGCCAATGGTAAGCTGAGGTAAGTAAGGGGCGGATTTTAAGCCCCTTTCAAGATTTATTTTATTTCCAAAAGGCTTTGCAAGCACAGTGTAAGTTAAAAAAGTAACAAAGAACTGCAAATCACCTTGCTGCGCTGCATTACAGTGAAAGGACAGGAATGCACCATATTTATCACAATACAGTGCATTTCAATCTTTTCCCTGCGCTGGCACGCAATGGATTGCCCAGCCAATGCAGGCACTCTTGCACCATTGTGCAAGGGGGCCTGCGTTGCATGCAGGAATGTTTTTTGTGCATGAAAGGCCACCTTCCTGCACAAAAGCAATACCCCACAGCATATTACTCTTTACATGTGTTCTGTAGGAAGCAACACACATAGAAAGAGAAAGTGACGAGAAGAAATAAAGGTATTTCTCCTCATTATGCCTCACCTGGGAAGGCATAGCATTCTGGTGCATTCCTAGATCTAACAGTAATGGTACATCTGGGAATGCTTGAAAATGCATCAGTGGTGCATGGGAACATCCACACAACACCCATGAAACAACTCCCTCGGGCAGAGTAACACACAGCAGCGATTTGTGCTGCGTTGCATTACTCCAGATTTATCAAGTCACGCAAGGCCGCGCAGGGCCACGCAAGGTGTCCTTGCCTGGCTTGATAATTTGCATTTTAGGATTGTGTCAGCATGCACCACGTTGCATGGCGCAAAAACGATGCAATCCATAAATAAATATGGGTGCTGTTCGTGACATCAAGGGCCTTACACATGCATAACTGAATAGTATGCAGTCTTGTTTTACTACTATATTCAAAATTAGACATTCTGTTTTATTTGGAAATCCTTTTTTCTGGCCTCCCCATACGGCTTTTGTGGGGATTTACAATATTACGTGCTAACATAAAATGTAAATACAGCAAAGGTTCCTTTCAATGAGAAGTAGATAGAAATTCGCTCTCTTTTCCTCTCGGGTCATGGAAGGGTTACGCATGCTTTCCTCGTGCAGCGACCTTCCTGGCTTCATTGACAGGGCTCCAGGCAGCGCCAATCTGGAGCACAGTTGAAATAAATATGGTAAGAGACAAATGTGAGAAAATCCCGCTGGCCCTGCACCTGTGCAAGTGTTATCGTTGTTTTCACATCCGAGCTAAAAAGAACTCATAACAGGTCGATGTTACTATAGGTTACCTCAGCTTTTGAGTTTTCAACTCCCAAACACGCAAACAAACAGTAGTTGCTCTTCATCATATTCTTTTCTTTTTGGTATGTGAGTAAATGTGTGGATCGCCTCCTGCTTCTGCCGATTAAAAACAGCAACTAACTTCATTTGCCTCTTGACCGCCTTCAGTTTTATCAAGATGGCGTCCATTAAGGAACGCAGGGGCTGTTGTCATCCCTCTGAGGCAGTGTCAGTGCAGGCCATCTGCCCATCCCCTGCTCTTCTGGGCACCCTTCCCATGCAGCAGTCCTAGGGTCTAAAGGATGTCGCAATCTGCTAGTCAGGACTATGACAGACAAAAGTGAATTTAAACGTTAATATTTCTCTCATGGAAGGTGGCTGTCACAATCTATGGCCGAGAAAAGTAAATATATTAACATCCACGGATGAATTATGGGGTCACAGAGTGCAGATTACGAACTGAATCTGATGACATCTAAAACCTAGTCAATCCCTAAACATAATAGTGTAGGCACTTGTTTCAATTAAACATTGGAGGACAACTGCAAACCAAGTAGGAGCTTACTTACCTCCTCTTTGGTAATGATGATGTTTGTTGGCTACTGGTTCTCCCTCGGTTTCTTGTGCCAGGTTTAATCATCAGTGCTTCCTGTGTTACAATATTAATAATAATAGTGCAATGTTTTTAGATAACATCGTTTCTGTTGTGTTACTTCATACTGCACTTGTATTTGGAGAAAGGTATTGCAGTATGTTTTAATCAGATTTAATGAAAACCCATGCAAGTAAAAACTTCAGAAAACTAACAATACTGGCAGCTATTGTTCTGGATACCTCATATGGCGCCAGATGTACGAAGAATTGTACAGGTCGCATATGGCGGATGGGCTTTTTGCACTGGTTAAAATGCGTTTTACCGGGAACAGACGTCAAAATGCCACTCTGTAATCTTGGACTGAATCTCATTTTGCATTTGCAAATCTGTGTTAGGAAGGGGTATGTTTTGGGTGTCCCTTCCTAATATCGAATAGCCACTAGCATGTATGAATGTTTTGCAACCCGAATCGTGGTGGCAAAACATTCACAGTTATCACCAATTTCAAGTTGGTGCCAACACCATGAAGGGGTGCCCAAGAGACCCCTTTCCCTTTGTAAATGTGGGCGCCAACACATTTGTAAGAGCAGGCGGAGATCTCACGGACCTCTGCCTACTCTTAAAAAATGAAAAGGTAGCTTTTCATTTTTATTTTAGAAATGCATCCCGTTTACCTTTAAGGAAAATGTGCTGCGTTATCACAGACATGGTCACCATCTGTGTGATTATAGCCATTCACAATGGTCCGTAAGTTCAGACCTGCCTCATAAATATTGATGACGTAGGTCTATTTGCGAACCACTGCGAATCGTTAGCAGTGTCAAACACAGTGTTGTACATCGCAGTTTGCGATTTCCTAATAGCGAATCGCTAACGTTTGTTATTAGAAAATCGCAAACACGGGATTTCGTACATCTGGCCCAAAGTGTTTTGCTAAAGGTTTGATTCCACATCCATTCAGTTGTTTGCCTTCACTCATATATTTAGAGTCTAGAGTTACATTGTTGTTTACGGGGGATGAAAAAATAAAAAAATATCGTTTTCTGTAATACTAAGTGTTCTCTTAGACCTTCCATCTAATAGATGCCTAGTTCTATGCAAAATGTTTTTTTACATCTTTTATGAATGTAAACAAATAAAGTCGTACAATAATTTACACACGCAATTCAAGGAGACACTAAATTGTTTATTTCAAGCAAAGGATTTAACGAAAAAATAGCATACAAATGAGCACTCAACTTTAATTAATTAAGTAAATACACTTTGTCAAATACCAATAAACAGCACGCATTTATTATTAGGTGCATCAAATGAAGCACCTTCCCAGTGCAGTTTTTTGTGAGTTAAAAGACGTTCAGAAGAAACCCTTTTAAAAATTCCTAGTATCTTACTTGTACAAAGATAACCTGGAGTACTAAAATGGGATTTTCTACGGGGGAAGCCCGAGGGAAGGATAGTAAGAAGCTGGTGTGCGAGAACAAGATCAGCCTCCGGCTTCAAATATAGAATGCGTGCGTCCAGGTGGAACCAAGCAAACACATAGCAGCACTGCGCAACCAAATAATACAAATAAAAATCCGGGACTTCGAGCCCACCTCTGTCTTGCGGCAGAGTGAGAATCTTCCAGCTGACTCGGGGAGTCTTGTCCCCCCATACTAATCGCAACAGTAGTGAACGCAGCTGTGAAAAGAATGCCTTAGTGAATGGGATGGGAATTTGTTAAAGAGGTACAGAAACCGGGGCAAAATGACCATCTTAATAATGGCAACTCTGCCTGCCATGGAAAGAGGCAGACGTAACCATTTTGTGACCTGCTAATCTAACAAGCTAAGCGTTCTACCATAGTTAAGTCGAACCATAGTGGTGGTGTTGAGATGAATGTGAACTCCTAGGTATTTGACGCGTCATCACACCATTCCAGCGGGAACTCACAATGCCAGGCTCTGGTGCTTGCCGTGAGGGGGAAAGTAACAGATTCATGCCAATTAATACTGAGTCCAGAAAACCTTCAGAACCAAACAATTTCCAAAATCGGTGGAGCTAGGTTGATGTGAGGTATCCTGACATAAAGAACTGTGTCATCGGCGTACAAGGAGATTAATAGGGGGCCAGTACGAAATTGCAGGCCACGATGTAGGTGCTTATCTTAAGTATGAGCGAATTTTGCGGATTTGCGGTCCGCGAAATCGCACAAAATCGCCCAAAATAATCTGCGAATTTGCAGATTTTCCCGCAAAATCGCAGATTTTTTTGCGATTTGCACTGGAGTACTTTCTACTGGCTAATCCAGTAAGTGCTACCTCGTTGGGTAAATGTATAGTGCTTTTCCTACACTGCAGCTGCATAGAGGGCCAGATGATTTGTCTCCACTGACCATGTGTGCCTGTAACTTTGCCACCGCGCCAAAAGGTGCCGAGGTCCCTTGAGTGAGCTGTCCATCATAGTTGGGAAAGGGCGGGAAGACGTTTGATACCGCTAGTGTGTGGTGCGGGGCCAAACGAGCGGGGCTTCTATGCGTGTCAACATTCCTCTTGTGTATAAAGGGTCAGAGAGCGAGCAGGGCAGCAGGTGAGGAGAAAGCAGCCTCCTGGTCACGGGAACTACACCGGGGTTGCACTCAAGAAACACAGGGATTCAAAGACCTCCCTCGAGTATTACAACTAATTTTCAACGGCAGATATGGGGTTAAAGAACACTTGCCCAGCCTCGACTGTGCTCACTAATGTTTGGGCTGATTAAAATGTTACTGAATTTGAGCTTCAACTCGGGCACCTGCTTTATTTATATCTGTAAGTGCTCCCTGTTGAGGTTTAATTTTTGGCCCAAAGGAAGCACTTACAGAGTTAAGGCAGGTGCACGAGTTGAAGCTAACTTTGTAACCATTTTAGAATGGCGCCGGCAAGCTGCCAGAGTTGAAGTTGCAACTTGCAAGTTGCAACTTCAACTCTGGCAGCTTGCCGGTGCCATTCTAAAGTGGTTACAAAGTTAGTTTCAACTTGAGCACCTGCCTCAACTGTAGGTGCTTCCTGTGGGCCGCGTGCGGATTTGCGGATTTGCCGAAAATCCGCAAATTCCACAAGCTGAACAGATTTTTGGCCCACAGTTAGCTTTTCTTGGAATTGTCGAACTAAAGGGTCCATGGCCAAAATGAAGAGAAGCGGAGTTAGGGGAAAGCCTTGTCTCGAGCCACGAGATAAGGGGAAAGGATCAGAGAGAGTGCCATTAAGGAGCAATCTAGCTGTGGGGTTAGTATATAACAGAGCCACTGTAGCAAAAAAACACTCAGGCATGTTCATGCGATGCATGACTGACAGGAAAAAGGGCCATTCGAGAGAATCAAACGTCTTTTCAGCATCCAGAAGTATAGGAGCGGCGGGGGTGGAGGGCCCGATTCTGAGTAACACTGTAAACAATGTCCGAAGATTCAGAGAGGTGGACCTATGCGGGATAAAACCCGACTGCACTGAAGAAACAATAAATTCAATCAATAATGACAACCTGATTGCAATGACCTTGACCATGATTTTATAGTCCAGGTTCAATAGGGATAATGGCCTGTAGGAGCCGCACAGCTAGGGGTCCTTCCCGGGTTTGGGCAAGAGAATAATCACCGCCTCCCGAAACGTGGGGGGAAGAATACCGACTTCAAGCGCCTCGGCGTAGACCTCTACTAAATGCGGCACCAGGATGTCTTTATATGCCTTCTAGAAGTCGGCTGAAAAACCATCGAGACCAGGTGCCGAAGAAGCACATAGAGCATCAATGGCCTCAACAATACTGTCTGGAGTAATGGGTGTCAAGAGAAAGTCCTGCATATAACGTTTTAAACAAACCAAAGCGATCTCAGATAAATATTCCCCTTGGTCACTTAAATCACTGGACAGACGAGACGTATAGAGTGACTTATAATAGGAGAGAAATAGGTCGCAAACATCCAGGGTGCAGTGTAATGGGGAGCCATCGGGCCTGTCATTGTAGTAATGTAGGTAGAGCTACGTGGAGGACGCAGCGTGTTGGCTAAAAGCCTACCAGGGCGCTCGCCTTCACCGTTTTGCCGTGCTAAGTGGTGCGTGCTAAGAAATGACAGCTCTCTATCGGCAGCTTCCCTAATTCCAATAACAACTCCAACTGTTTAACCCCAATGGACGCAGGTGGCGCGATGCACGCATCGCGATCTAAAGCGGCGATATCACGCTCAACACGGGGCAAAGTGGAGCGGAGATCACGCAGAACACCAACGTGTTTTGAGATGCAAACCCCTCTGATGTAGGCCTTGAAGCCCTCCCATAAAAAAGCCCACGTGTCAACCGAACCGGTGTTTAGCTCAAAGTAATCTTCAATAGCCTGCCTAACCTCCTCGTTAAAAACGGTATCCAACAAGGCTCGGCCAGGGAACCGCCACTGCCTCTCATAGCCCTCAGCTCTGGGAATATTCAATTGCATGACTACCGGAGAGTGATCTGAGAGGGTGCCTTGGAGGGTCAGGACAGTTTCAATCCAGCCAGCCACCCCAGGGGAAACTAACCAGTAGTCAATCCTCGTCCAAGTGTTGTGAAACCCAGAATAATAAGTAAAAAGTGGGGAGGTGAGCATGCATTTGGAGTTCCACGTCAACTAAAGAATACTGAGTGCATATGTCCCTGAGGGCCTGACGGGCGTGGGGTTTGGCGTCTGGAGAAGCAGCAGTACTATCTCTAGTGGGGTCCATCAAAAGATTAAAGTCCCCTCCCACGAGCAAAAGCCCATTGTCTATCAAGAGGAGACTGGCCAGTAAAGACTGAAAAAAGGACAGGGTGTCAGTGTTCGGGCCATATATCCCCACCAAGGTGACCTTATGTCCCAGCATCAATCCAGAAACTATCAAAAAGTGGCCTTCGGGATCCTGGCACATGTTGTAGAGTGCGAATTGAACCCTCTTGTGTATAAAGATGGAAACCCCTCTGCCATATCTACTGTAATTGGAGAAGAACCTATGGGGGCCCCAGCTAGAAGCGATCGGAACCCTATCTGGAACAGACAGGAGATTTTCTTGCATACAGATTACATCAATATTGTGTCGAGCTACATAGTTGAGAACTTGTCGACCTTTTCTGGTGTTATTCAGACCACACACATTCCATGTCATTAGTGAAAGCCCGGAAGGATCGGGCACATTACCTAGCTGCACCATCTAAACTGCATTAGCTCAATCCAAACTTTGTGTGCATCTGATCCAAACTGCGAAATAACCATAGATATCTGGAATCTGCAAAAAACATTACTTAGAAAATAACGAACCCACCACCACCCCCAACCCAACCTCTTACAAACCCTAAACAGGCAGACCCAGATATAGCTAACTCTGCACTTGTGCAATGGAAATCTAAGCGTGTCAAAAGGAGCAAGGGAGGCACAGTGCAACAACCAAACAATAAAGGAAACCATAGTGGTATTCACCATGGGGCATGGCAACGCCACGCCGGTTGGGCAAATCAGCAAGCAAATACTTTGTAATGCGGAGCAAATAGATAAATGGAGAAACAGTAGTAAGACACATTAAAGGAGCACAATAACATGAAGAGAGATTAACCAGTCCCGGGTTGTGAGAAGAGGTCCATGCTTGACTGCGACCTTTGCATCTGCGGGGAAGGAGACCGCGGTCCCCCAATCGCAGCCATATGGTCTTTCTTGTAGCCTCAGAAGAATTCCTGTGCCTCAGGTGGAGTGTCGAACACCTGTGACTTGCCGTTTATGTCCAGCTTAAGTCGAGCTGGATGCAGCATGCCATAGCGGAGACCCAAGTTCCTCAACATCGCCATGACCCCCTGGAATTTGTGCCTCGCCTCCTGCGCCATGATGGTAAAATCCAGGAAAAAAGAAAGCTTGCTCCCTTGCCACTGGACTTCTCCCAGGTCACGAGCAGCACGAAGGGCAGTGTCTTGATCACGAAAGTTCATGAGCATAGCGATGATGGGTCTTGGAGGCAAACCAGGCCTAGGACGTGGGCCCAACGATCTATGGGTGCACTCGACCACAAAGCCCTGAGTGAAAGATTCCCTGCCAAAGAGGTCCGCGAGTAGTTGTTCAACAAAGGAGTCCATGCGGCCAGTGGCTGTCGTCTCCGGTACACCAAGAATGCGAATATTGTTGCGGCGACTCCTGGCCTCCAAATCTTCGTTCTTAATAGCGACATCTTTGAGGATCTTCTCGACCCGTTCCAGACGTTTTAAGGAGGAGGAAGCCCCCGTCCTCGATGTCTGACACCCTGGACTCCACCACATCTAGTCTATGGTCGTGAGCCTGGGATTTTCGTGTTCATACCAGCCAATTTGTTATCCAGATCGTCAAACCGGCCATCCAGAGCCTTAAAACCTGCTCTCATTTCAGCCAGCATGGCCGCGGCCAGGGGGGCTGAGCCCTCAGTGTCCTGAGGGAGTGGGACCTCTGCAGACTGGTCAGCTGGGGCCTCCGTCGCGGCGCCCAATGTTTTATCAAACTGGAGCTTGGGCTGCCTGGTGTCCTTCTTCACCATTTTCATGGAGTGTGGGATGGCGACCAGTACTAAACAAAACTATTAAAGCACCGCTGTACAGGCCAAGCTATGAGTGAGGGTGAACTAAGTGGGTGACAAAAGGCTCAGCTGGCTAACGTGCGTGGAGAGGTAAGTGCAAGACTACGACCAAAATGAGGCGGTAGGCAACCTCCGAACAGAAAGTAGAGACACCCCAGTTATAGCCAGCAATGGTTACAGTCCAAATCAGGGGGCGTCAGGGAGTGATGCAGGTATCCGCCACCAGACCACGGCAAGGAGAGCGGAGAACGCGGGATACTGTCTAGGAGCAGGCCCCCAAACAGCGCCGGTGCAGCAGAAGGTCCAGGCTGGGTCCGGGAACAGCACAGGAGACGGGAAAGTGTGTCGAGGCTCTGGGGGAGGTAGAGGAACCAGGAGTCACCGCAATGTCCAGAAAAGGTCCGATATGTAGGGGCACTGGTATGGTCATCAAAGCCAAAAGACCGGAGCCTCGACCGTAGAGGCAGGCCAGCCAACAACAGTAGGGCAGGAGCGGGCAGCGCTGGACCCAATCCAGGCAACACCGCTAGCAGTGCACCCAGGGAGTCCCCCGACCAGAGCGAGATTGGGGCCTAATACACCGGGGGAAGGCCCTTAGTGCAGGCCCCTACTTACCACCGGCAGCGGGGCACCCCCAGGGGCGTAGCTAGAGCTTGTGGGCTATCCCTCAGATTGCCGCCCCTGATGAGGAGGGGGAAGGGTACTAGGGAAAAAGGACCAGGAGACACATAGTATTGCCACTAATAGTTACCTCCATCATGCAAGTTACATGCACATACATGACACGGTCCAAGGCTACACAGTTAAATACACCGGTGACCGGCAGTACAAAGGAGAACACACAGACTGCCACCCTGGAGGATTTCAGGAAGGGCCTAAAAACATGGTTATTCGATTAGCATCCCTCATCAGCAGCACCGCCCCAGTGCCTAGATAACCTCACAGGTGATAAATAGCGCTATGCAAATCCTGTTTGTTTCATTGATTGACACCCGATTTCCACACATCGTTTGTGCGCTATATTTTATCTGTAAAACGGTATGTCTTTGCAAGTTAGAAATTACCAGCATTCGCAGGGTTCTATACTTTATGGAATGTTCTCTGACACCCCACTGTACAACCTACGGCCATGTGTACGTTTCTGCAGTTGCAGGGCAATGCCTGCAATGTTCAGCTCATGGTTTGTGTACGTGGAGAGGCTCAGCTGGCACCAGAAGTACGTCTAACAACAGCAGGCCGGACTTAAAGGAAGCATAGCTGCCAAGGTTTCAGATTGCTAAGTGTGACATTTTTATAATGTCAACCTAACTATGAGTGACATTTCAACAACTATGAGTGACACTTTTTTCGCTAGGAAAATCAAGCAATAAAAACAACGGAAATATAAATATCCGAAATTACACCCATTTGAGCAACAAGAAACTGCAAGAAGATTGTTAAACAGCTGTAAAAGACCGAAATGGAAGGCTACCCTAGCTATGCGAGTGTCATGAAGCATTCCATGAGAGTGCATGTTTCCAGCTCTCTATTATATTCTTCTCTTCCGCCCCACCAACTAACACACACTGTGTCAGCTATCTTCCACTGCTTCTGTCTCCCCACCCACATTGCTCTCTCTCCTACATGTAGCTCTGCCTGCCTTTCTGTTAAATGTTTTTAAAAGATAAGGCTTTTGCGCAGCTATTGTATTTTTAATCTACCGTTCCATTGCAGATCAGTAAATGTGAAAAAAATAGGAGCTATGACACCGCCGCAGGTCATTTCAGTACGCCCCTACGCTGAGACCTTCTTACTTTGCCGGTGATTGCTTTGCTAAGCGTCCTTAGTCCTACACATTTCACAAGCTCTGTTCAGGCAGGTGCTTAGAGGTAGTTGGGTGCCCATGTGGAACTTGATTTGCTTTTTAAAGCCAGATTATACATAATTAGATTGTTGGAACCAATTCACAGTTTTTCCTTTAGCACTTCAGCATTTTGCCTTAAATTGGTTAACGTGCACATGTACAATACAGGCAATTCACAACAGAGGGCAGTTCTATAATATATATGCACCTGAGATTCACGTGCACAAACATGCGCAATTGCAATGCCCATTACACCTATCTAAATTTTGGACTCCCAAAGTGAGCAAAGCAAGGGGGAGTGTGAACGGAGAGGACATGCGTCTAACTCTAGACCTTTATTGCAATTGAAAATTATTTCTTTAATTAATTGCACTAAGTGGCGTCCACCATCTTGGATTGGAAATAAAAATATAAATTAAATGGCACCAGTGTCCTCCAGTAGGTGTGCGTATTCATGGTGATGCATGTGCTTGCATACATCACCACATGTAGGAGCGTAATTGATGACGCAGTCGTTAATATTGCAATGAAGCATACACCCTATTTATTTTTTAGTTGTCGATGGTGCACAACAGCGTCAAAAAGCACTGGCAAAGCTAATTGGTCTCAAAAGCAAAAGCTGCTGGCTTTCTCAATGCTTGTTATCTTTTGTTTTTAAATTCTAGACCTCTATTGTAGGCTGAGGCCCACATAAGATGCTGCAGCCATATATGTTCTTCGTACATAGTGTGTCGTGGTTATGCTAGTCTAGTTCCTGTGGGCATGGCTGGGTCTTCTCTAGCTTTCTGTTAGGTCTCAGGTTGAAAATATGGATTAATAACATAATAACTAGGCATCTAAAAGTCACGAGTGAATATTCAATCATGTTGCTTGCATCTCACTTAGTTAAGGAACTTCCAAGCACAACATATTTCTCCACAATTCAAAATTAATGTTATGTTCTGTACAAAGCTGCATTGGCTTGATGGATCTGCTGCTTGGCAAATGGTTAGTAAATGGTAAAGCCGGCCAATTGATTTCTGAAGCGGGCCATTATAGAATATATCAGAAGTATCGACACAGGGACCAGGGTGTAATCCTGACCAGCAAAAAATCAATTCCTCAAGATCCCCACCCACCGGGACAGGGTTGAATAAATTGAAGCTGGCTTCCAGGCTGTCGCGCAGTTTAGAATTATGGCGTAGCCTAAAAGTGAAGCACAAACCTTTTCGGGTGGCAGCTGACCCAGCATGACTGCGAGACCATAACTCGTCCCTGCCTTAGCCAGTGCCTCTGTGCGCGGATTGCCCTGGAGAGACAGAGACTACATGCTCTGACCTCGTGCACACACCACACCTGCGTGCAGCGTAGAAGGTCACTTGAGTTTGCTTCAAACAGGGGCTGCGCGCGCGTCACTGGTGGCCCGTTGAGGCGGCCTTTATTTATAATTTATTTGGGGACACTGACTGACAAAGTGTCAGACAGTGAGTGTCCCTAAATAAATTATAAAAGCCACCGCAAAGGGCCACCAGCGCCGCGCGGCTGCGCCTGCAAAACAGTGCCGCCTGGGGCGGTCCGCCCCCCTCGCCCCCCCCCTAGCTACGCGAGTGGGCAAGGCGCCGAGGGGGGGAAGCCCAGTCAGCCCAAACCGCCACAGCATAGCCCCCAAACCCGACCCTAACGCACGACCGGGACCCTCTCGCAGACCCATCCCCCAGGCCGCCCGCCTCAGTAATCCAGGCCCCGGCTCCGAGGCACACACCAGGCTGCAGAGGCCAGAAACCCGCCCCAGGCACAGGGACCCAACTGGAGAGGATGGCAGTTGGGGAGCGAGCAGCGGGAGGGGAGCGGTACGGGCAGAAACGGGAAGCAAGGCACCCACATGGCAGCAATGGGCGCAGACTCACCACACCCTCGGCAGCGCCGCAAACTTACGATGCAGTCCGCAGCTTCGTCCCGGCCACCGCAGGCTACGGTGCTCCTCCCGGACCAATCATGCCTCTCCTTTGGACCTCAGGTCTTGCACAGCATACCCCCAGGCACTGATGGACGGTGTCCGGTAGTGGAAGATCGCTCCTACATCGGGCGAAAAGGAAGCATACATGCAAGACCGGCGGAGCTTCAAGCAGATGCGGCCATCTTGGTCGCCTCCGTGGCCATGCCCCTAATATTTTTAGGCGGGTTGGAAATTTTAGAAATTGAAGAGATCACTAAAGAAATTATCGAAGTAAAGAATTTATATGATAACAGAAATATGGGATTTCTTACAGTCAATGATGACCAAACCAGATGACAAATTCACACCCAAAATGGAGAGATCATTATTTTGTAATTTCTTAAATTATTATACTATGTATATGATTAAACTGGGTATTTTTCATCTAGGAAATGTATAATGAGGTTTCAATATCAAGAGGATTCCTTGTATTTTCTCCCTATTTTAAATAAGATGTTTTCCTTTTTGAATTTTGCGTACTGAATGTATTTTTTGCAAAAATAAAAATGTTTCCCATAAAATCTGATTTTCTTAGATTCAAAGGGAAGGCAGTATGGCATTCACTAAGCTCATTATCATAGGCATTTGTGCTTTATCTTGTTAGTGGGATCTATCTTGCTGATGATGAACATTGCACTTCATGATACTCGATATTTATTAATGTGGCTAAAAATATTGGAATAATATATCTTCCTGACTGGTTTATATATATATCAACAAACGCTGTGTTTTGACGAAGTTAGTGTGTTGGTGCTGCCTTGCCAATAAAAATTACATGGCACGCTGAGTGTGGCATCTTCAGTTTGGGAGCTCTTTCATATGGATTATACAGCTGCCATCCAAGGTCATGAGGATGTCCCCCTGCTGATGTTCGGGTCGAGGGATGTCACTAAAACGGCGCTGATGGATTGACGTGTTGGTTGGCAGCGGATAAAACAGTATTCAACACAAAATACCTCCTCCAACAGACACCAACAAATCAGGCAGCCCTGGAGTAGAGTTGCACAAAAGGTCATACTCTTAGAGTATGACCTTTTGTGCAACTCCACTCCAGGGCTGCCTGATTTGTTGGTGTCTGTTGGAGGAGGTATTTTGTGTTGAATACTGACTGAGTGGGGGGCCACCTCCTCCTTCCTAGTACCTTCCACCCTTGAGCTCCTTTTGTTGTTCATAGCGGATAAAACAGCCCAGCAGCAACTTTGTGAGCAATGGAGTGACCTACTATGGTATTATGAATTTGTTGAAGGAGACTTTGTTGCGACACCCACTAAGGGAATGATCAAAAAGAAGACTTACTTTACCACAATGCACTATGCAGACACACCACTAGCGGGAACATTTAAAAATCGCAAGTGCAAGCTACTGCTTGTTGTCACTACTCCTTATCAGCCATTCATGTGAGCAAGGGTGGGAGGACCCCCAAAACCCATATGGATTGCATGGCAACATTTCGAACCGTGTGTTCTCGAAGTTAGTGTGTTGGTGCTGCCTTGCAAATAAAAATTACATGACACGCAGAGTGTGGCATCTTCAATTTTGGGAGCTCTTTTGTATGGATTATTCAGCGGCCTTCCCAGGTCATGAGGATGCCCCCCTGCTGATGTGCTGGTCGAGCGCCAACACTAACACGGTGCTGAAGGATCGACGTGTTTCTTGGCAGGGGATAAAACAGCATAGAGGCAACTTTGTGAGCAATGCAGTGACCTACTATGGTATTATGAATTTGTTGAAGGAGACTTTGTTGCTACACCCACTAAGGGAATGATAAAAAAAGGAGACTTACTTTACCACAATGCACTAGGCAGACACGCCCACAGTGGGAAAATTTAAACATCGTGAGGGCGAACTACTGCTTGTTGCCACTACTCAGTATCAGCCATTCCTGTGAGCAAGGGCGGGAGGGCCCGAAACGCATATGGATTTAATGGCAGAATTTCGAACTGTGTCCTTACGAAGTTAGTGTGTTGGTGCTGCCTTGCCAATAAAAATTACATGACAGGCCCAGTGTGGCACGCTGTATATGCCAAAACTGTTGGTGTGATCAAGACAATTTCCACGGGCTCGGTCTCCATATGTCCCTGTCTCAAGGGTTTCATATATATTAATTAATGAGGGAATGGGTGGAGAATAACCTGGACTCATCAAGGAGACTCATACTAATTCTCGTCAAATACATTGATATGGACAGAGTGCAGCTTTTGAAAGAGATCGATGAAATTATTAATGAATTGGGGGAGCTCAAGCAAACAGAGGAAATGGCTAAATTGAGGAAAGACATGTTGACTAGATTAAAGAAAGAAGAAGACAAAATAAAGGAAAGGAAAGCATACAAATTTCAAAGAGACCGCACGGATTATGAATTAGGTCAGATTTTTACGTTTTCGAAAAAATATGATTGATACAGAACAGAGAATAACAAACCAGCAGTGAATGCACGAAATATAAATAAAGCGTCAAACACAAAGCAAGTAACCTCGCAGTCTGACCTGAGCTCAAGGGGTGGCAGCGAATCGGAAACAGAAATGCGTAGTCTAGAACCTGGTGACAATGCAAAGAGACCACTGTCGGGAGAGGAGCTCGTTTTTTATGCGAGCAGCGGAGACAAACGCTACGCCCAAGGCTGCCAAGAACAAACGAAGAACAGCAATCAACTTTAGGCGATGGCAGAGGCGGAAAGCAAGCAAACAACGGGCAAAGTTACCCTGCCAAGAAAAAGACAAGAAATTACTGGCATAAAAAGTGAATTGCTAGTTCTTTGATACATGACCTTTAATTCAGTTTCGCCTTTGGTAGTTTTGGCAGTTCTTACCTTTTGGTCTCTGGTCATGTTTTTTTGACAGAATGTGCTCGCAGTTCTGCCCGCGGGTATTTATTCAGGATTATGGTTGTTTCTGGGTGCTGAACTTTTTCACAATCTTATTCACTGACTTTTGATACACCATGCACTCTCTGTGTTTGAATCTTGGATGGTGGTTTTGATTTTGACTAGATCTTAATGGTCACTTGTGGGTACTGGTTAACATGAATTCGGGGAGATGGTGCTTCTTAGCCACATTTTAAATTTGTTTTTGAACCAAAATATCAGTCACACAATGCCATATGACAGTCACTGTATATATTCCCATTATAATTACTTATTTACTTGTTACAGATTCCCGTGATGAAGGCCTACTGTTAATAACCCGAAATGCATTGGCAACTCATGAAGTTTGTATTCGCATGCTGAACTCAAGCTGAATTATTTATTTACCTTTGGATTTGATCTGCCAGGATTTTGAATAAAAACGCAGAATCCAAATCACTTCTAGCTTTGAAGAATACATTCAGACCTTGTGGATTCAACCAAAATTGATTTTGATTACTGTGGTATCATTGTGCTATTTTGCATACTTTGTTGCTGCTTTTGCATTTGAGGTTGTACACCATTATGTGACAAACTTGTAGTGCACTGGGTTAACCTGGATACACTTCCAGAAACTCTCTTTTCTTTTTGAATTAGGTGGCGCACAGAACCCCTCACCTGTTGCACATGTGACTTTTTAAAAAATTAATTTAAATTTGTGTATTCGATGCAGATTGTTTGAATCAGTATCTGGAGTGCATATTTGCTGCGTTTATTCTCATGTATGTTCTAAAAGTGACATTTTCAAACACACAATTTAAAAACCATCTGTACTAAAAGAGGTGTTATTAAATTCTGAGTTCAGAGAGCCTAAACTTTATTTCTCCATCTTGTCTCAATGGGAAGGTATACCTGCAAGATGTTACAAAGTATTTCTCATTCTATCCTATGGGACAGATAGCCTTTCAATAGTGAAAAACGAACTTAGCAGCATTTCACTATCAGGACATGTTACACACACTAGTACATGTCCTACCTTTCACCTACACTGCATGCTGCCCAGGGGGGTACCTTGAGCCTACCATAGGGGGGCCGTACATGTAAGTAAAGGGAAGGTTAGGGCCTGGAAAATGGGTGCACTTTCCAGGTCGACATTTCAGTTAAAAACTGTTCACAAACACTGCAGTGCCCGTCTGATATACCTTTTCAGTGCTGCAGGCCCACTGGTAACATTTGATTTACAGGCCCTGGCACTCTAAGTGCTCTTTACTAGGGGCTTACCAGTAAATCAAATATGCCAGTTAGGGAGAACCAATTGTAATCATAATTTAGACAGTGAGCACTTGCATTTTGACACTGATCAACAGTGGCAAAGTGGTCAAAGCATCTAAGCAAGCAAAAACGAAATTTTTCATCGAGCCCCAGACATATAGTTTGCCGGAAAGTATCATTCAAAAAAATGATTTGTGTTGGAATTAAACAGGCTCGAAGCCAGATTTCCATTCCCTTAACTTGCCAAAGTTTGATTTCCCAAACAGATTTTGGTTCAATACTGGCTTTTCAATAAGGATTTCCTTTAAAGGTCAACTGGGTGACAAACAAAGCTTTATATATTAGCTTAATTTGTGTAAGCATATAATTTTTTGGTGGGGTAGGAAGAAATTTTAAATAGTATGTTGTAGTATCTGTGTCATACCCTGAAAAATATGTGAATTTATCTTTTTATGTTTTGAAACTCCCTTGTGGGGGAGTCGGACAATGTTCCCAATGTGTATTAATAAAAAGTGTAATTGGACACTGGCCCAGCGAATGATGGCTGTAATGGTGATAACAGAACATATCAGGATGATTAGCAGAATTAAGGTACAGGTCATCTTCTTCAAAAACAGTGTAATACTTCAGCTCTGTGAGCATAGAATTTACAGTTTCAACATCCCAATCATCTAAATGTAACCCAGGTACTATTATTTTTTTTTAAATTGAGTGGTTAATGTTAGTGCATGAACGTTGAGTAACTGGTATAGCACATGAAAATTGCTTGAAAAGTGGGACTACAAACAGCATAATAATAGGATGTAATTATATAAATGAAATGGTATAAAAAATCGTAATTCCAAATGTAATTGTATTTTTATACTGGATTTTTATATTTACAGATTACTGCGTGTTTTTAACTGACCTGAGGAAGGGGGGCCTTATAGCTGAATCCCCCGAAACGTGTCGACATACAAACCTCTTGGTTTTAACATATTTCTTTTTGAATATTTGTATTATTGTTTTTATAATCTTGTTCATTGGCACTAGGCACTGTATTAAAAATGAAATGTAGATGCCAAAGAATTTGTAAGGTGATGAGATGCTGCTAAAATTTAAAAGATCATTCTTTCAGTAATAAACTATACATAAAAAACGTTTAATCCTTTTAATAAATGTAATAGAATGTACACTTGGAATTATTGATTTATTTTGAATTTATGCCTCTGTGGTTCTACTCTTTCGTACGGGGGAAGAAAGAAGTACAGTATATGTGTTGTTTTTTTTAAGTGAGTGGTTAGGCTGAATGATAGAAGTATAACTGATTCGATTGTTCTAATAGATAAACAGAAAAATACCCAAGGAACGTCTTCATTTTTTCACTGTATTTTACCCAGTTCCTGTGTGTTCAAGGGTTACTCTCTTTCTCTTAAACTTGTAATGGTGATAACAGAACATATCAGCATGATTAGCAGAATTAAGGTACAGGTCATCTTCTTCAAAAACAGTGTAATACTTCAGCTCTGTGAGCATAGAATTTACAGTTTCAACATCCCAATCATCTAAATGTAACCCAGGAACTATGACATTCCTCATAGAAACATTAGGCATGTATGGAATCTGCAGGATCTCTGTAAGGCTGAATATGTCAAATGGAACCTTATCCCAAACAATTCCATTAGCTACTGGAATGACTCATTAAATGTTCACAAGGGACATGTCTCTTTTTAGTATTTGGGATAAAGAATGGGGGGCCAACACCCTGTCAATCAGTTCCATGGCAGAACATTCCGGTAGGTAGTGGTCATTAATAAATAGGAAGAACATAGTCACAAATCCAATCCACATGAAGAAAAATAAGGAGGAAAGTGCAATCTAAATATAAATCCAAGGCAGGACTAGATATGTGTGTTTCAACCTTTTAATGAAGACATCCATGCTGGAGGAGTGTTTAAAACAGAAGAACTGTCTAAGGAAAAAACTTTTTGATCCACAAAGTACCTAGATGCATTCGGCTGAAAAACAGGAGGCTCTGGTTCTGTAACACGACTTGAAAAATCCAACAGTGCTGGATCCATCAAAGGTGGATCAGTATAAACACCATCAACCGCAGCAGTCGTAGGTACAAGAGCAGCACTCACTTCGGCTAAGTTGCAAATTTTGGGATCAATGTCTCCTACTCTGAGCTAGGGAAAAACAGCTTTGGTGGTGTTCACTAGTTGCAGAGGAACGTTCTGTGTAGTAGCATGGACACCCCTTAGCCTACTATTGAGAATTGGCCACATGTTGTAATTTGATATGTTCAATGGAGACAAAGCGATTGTTTCTAGACCCAAGAAGCAGTTGCAGGATTGCAGCACTTTTACCTTGGATATCAAGGACGGGCACCCGTGCGTGATATGATGGCCAAAATAATTTTTAATCGTGACCTTTTCTCACACAAGATCAATAATTTTCGGAATCCAGCCAGAAAGTTCTGGTTTCTCACATGTACTTGAAGAGGGAGAAGTGTTCAAGTGTTTTATTCATTGCGTGTCACAAAACTTTTGTAGATCGTGTAAGAGAGCACAACACTTGTTTACATCAAAGGTTACAGCAGCTGTTACAATGTCTGGGCCTTCAAGGTCAGGAACATACATCTTGATGCCAAAAATTACTTCATATGGGATACGCCCAGCCAGAGACCACTTAGGGAGGTTATTTAGAGCTCGTAAACCCTATTTAGGTGATTCATCTACCTATGCCCAGTGCCTAATACTCTACCTGTTAAGGACTGCTTTAAGTCATGGTTCATTCCCTGTATAATAATGCACCTGTACCCCCAGGGCTGCCATAGATTAAGGGGACACTTTTAACATGAAACCTAAGAGGCTTGTTGGAATCTTTAACTTGTTGACAAATGTTACAACACAGGATATATTTCGTGGCCTGTTGATGTGAGCTGTACCACCAATAGCGTTGCTCTAACACCAACATTGTAGCCTCCATCCCAGTATGTGCCAAAGCAATACCTTCATGTGCCGCTATAACAAAAGCAAGTCTGTGGTCTTGGTTGAGAATCAAATGTTCGCCAACCTCTGGAATTGTCACAAAAGGGATGTTCTGTTCATTTAAGTGATAAGAATACTTAGAATGAAAACCCTTCGGTAAAGGGGTGCCATTTTAATTTGCATGAACAGCAGCCAAGATATCATTATCTACTTTAGTTTTAGAATTGGTAATTGCTGGAACTGTAGGTGTGGTGGCCGCATATTTGGCTCCAATATCAGCCAAGAAATTCCCTACAGCATGTGTTCCCACATGCTGATGACTCAATGTATGTATTACATGAGTCTGTTGCAACTTGTCCTTGAGGTCTGCCACTTTAACCCAAAGCAACTTATGCTTGATTGTGCTACCTTTAGAATTGTTGAAATATTTTTGTTGCTAATAATATAAATGATCATTAAAGGACTGAAAACAGTAATAAGAGTTGCATACAACAAGTGTGGAGGTTTCAGGATTTGTATGTTCAAGTGCAAGAAGCAAAGCCTTTAGTTCAGCCAACTGCACATAGCATTCACCTACAGACTGTAAACGAGTTGTTAGAGGTTGGAAATCTCCATCCAACATAACACCAAGAATATAGCGCATGCTGCTGGGTTTCGCTGTTTCGAACCTGTAGCAGGTTGAGCTGAACCATCAGTGTAAATAATATATTTATACTGATAAAGAGGCAAAACTGAAGATGGCATACGATAAACATGCTCATACTGTAGAAATTTCTGGGTCTGTAAAGAAGGGTCAAAGACAAAGTCAACATTAGTAGCTGTTAAGGATGTTTTCAGTACTTAATTTGAGCCAGTGGTTTCTGGTGCTCAGCACCAGCACTTAATCATCAACGCTGGCACCTATAGCGCAAACCTGACCCAAAGTTATTGGAGTGTTTTTCACGCAAATCAGTTAAGGACACGTTAATTTTTTGTAGGAACAGGGGATTTAAGTGATTTTCCGAGAATCACTGAATGTTGAGCCTATTCCGAGCTCAAACCTAGTTACCCAGCATGTTTCAAGCAAGTTAGATTCTAAAGATCTGAGCGTATCTATATGTTGTGATGTCCTACATACAGTGAAAACATCAGGGCGCATTTAATTATAAAGTGCATGCGTTGTGCTTATTTAGAAATGTATGTTCTGCCAAAATTAAGAAATCATAGCAGGAACTGCTATTTTCTAGCATGTTCTGAGGTTAGAATTGTGCACATTTTCTAAAAAAACAGGGCCAAAACCTGTTCCCTTATGCGTAAGTTCATATCCAATATTATGCCATCTACTCTGGCCAAGTGGGGATTTAATTAATTGTCCGTTAAGTAGATAATGAGTATGCAGAACAGCACATCAGGGTCAATATCATGAAGAATCAACACAATGCGTGCAGCAAATATGCCTGAGCTATTCCTGTAGCCCATTGGCAAACATCCATATTGCATTTGATAACCGAAGGCACTAAAAGTGTTCCAATCTCGGCTTTCAGGAGCCAGATTGTTGCTCAAAACCACAGGAAATGTCGTATTAGACCTATCCTTTTTGCAGGATTATCTCCAAAAATGATGCCTTCCTCCTCTATTTTTTCTTACCCGTTTTTGTTGACTTTAGGACACTAGGCACTTTACCACTGCTATTCAGTGCTAAAGTGCATGTGATCTCTGAATGGTCTACACCTGTTTGGCATATTTGATTTTCTGGTAAGTTCCTTGTACAGTGGTATCCCATATACACAGGGCTCGTAAATTAAATGCTACTAGTTGGCCCGCAGTGCTGCTTGCACCACCCGAAGAATTAGCCTTTCAAACTTGTCTTAGGCCTACCACTGCTGGGCTTGCGTGCCCAGTTTACTACCATAGTGACTTGGCATTTAAAGTTATTTGCCAAGCATGAAGCTTCCCTTTTACTACATATAGGTCACCTCTAAGGTAGGCCATAGGTAGCTCTTTGGGCAGGGTGCTGTGTAGGTAAACAGTAGGAAGTGTGTCATGATTGTGTGCTGTGTCCTGGTAGTGATAAACAGCCTATTTGGTTTCTCAATACTATGGGGGTTTAATACTTTTGACAGACGAAATCAATATCAAATGTCCTATTATGTGCCATCCGATTTACAAGATTCAGTTTATGCATAGGATTGCCTAGGATGGGGTAAGGAATTAGTTGAAGTTCCAGTAGATCAGCAGAGTCCCTATGTTATAGCACATGTTTTGGGTTCTACTGATCAGTTTCTGGTTGATACAGGAGCTACTCGTAGCGCCTTATCTAAACACTTGGTTCCAAGGGCTCCCTTGTCTGGCTTAACTATTAAATCGATAGGTATGATGGAACACATTCCCTTAGCCCGCTATCACAACCACTTACATTCCATGTTGACAAATTTACTGCTCCATGTCCATTTTTGCTTTCTCCGAACATACCAGACAATATTGTGGGTCTTGCTATGCTCAAACATATCAGGACTACGATACGATGTTCTCCGGAAGGAGTACATGTTATTTTAAATGACAACTACCCTGTGATTGGGAGATCTTGTCTTGTTAAAGAGGATATTGCATTAGCCTCACTCCCTAGTACTTTGTGGGATACTTCAGACACTGATGTAGGACAAATGGTTATTCCACCAGTGCATATTATTGTCAAGGAGGGCGTTTCATTGCCACAAGTGCCTCAATATAACATTTCTCAAGAAGGCAAAGAAGCACTTATACGCATTGTCCATGATTTGATTAAAGTGGGGGTTGTGGAAGAAGTTCCTTATAATGTTTTCAACAGTCCTATTCTTCCTATTTTGAAAAAAGACATTGAAACTAGGATTTACAGATTCATCACTGATTTGCGAGAAGTTAACAAGATTGTAGTGCTGCAATACCCTGTGGTCTCTTACATAACGACAATCCTTACCTTAGTCTCTCTGACAGCAACTATTTTTTTCTGTCATTGACCTGAAGAACACTTTCTTCTCGATTCATATTGATCCTGATAGCCGAAATTCGTTCGGTTTCACTTTGAATAATCGATCGTACAGATTTTGTAGAATTCCTCAAGGGTACACTGAGAGTCCGAGCATTTATAGTCAAGCACTGAAAAGACAATCTGATTCTTTTACTTTGCCTAAAGGAGTGGCTCTCATACAATATGTCGATGACATCTTGTTGGCAGCCGATATGCCTGAACAGTGTGAAAAATGTACTTTGTCTTTACATTCTTTTCTTGCTACACACCACCATAAAGTGTCACGGAAGAAATTGCAATATTGTAGAAGGAAGGTTACCTACTTAGGTCACCTTCTGTCTAAGGAGGCTTGTGGGCTTACACCAGATTGCATTTAAGCAATTTTAGACACACCAGTACCTTTTACGCAGAAAGATGTCCGTGCATTCATTGGTCTTACTTCGTTTTGCAGGCGATGGATATTAGGTTTTGCACACATTGTTAAACCCTTGTTAGCGCTTTTGACTAAAGACACTCCAATGCCCCTTCCATGGACCGATAAATGCCAGGATGCTTTTCGTCAGCTACGACAAGCTCTTTGTTCTGCACCAGTGTTAGGCACTCCAGATTATACGAAGGCTTTTACACTTTATGTACACAAGAAAGATGGGTGTGCATTGTAAGTTTTAGTACAGACACATGGTGACAAGCAGCGTCCCTGTGCACATATTTCAGCAGTTCTTGATCCTGTTGCCCGTGCATTGCATGGGTGCTTCTGTTCAGTTGCAGCAACAGCTGTGTCCATACGTCAGAGGGATGGGATAGTTTTGCCACATAAACTATTGGTGCTAGTACCCCATGCGGTTGATGCCCTTTTGAATCAAAGTAGGACGCAACATTTGATTAGTGCTCGTTTGACAGGATACGAGTTGACATTGTTAGCCCCTCACATTACACTGAAGAGATGTGTGACACTAAACCCAGCTACTTTGTTGTGATATCCAGCGACTCAGACTCAGCCACAGAGGTTTCACGATTGTATCTTCCTTACTGAGGAACAGACAAAGGGTCGTGTTGATTTGCAAGATACGCCCCTTTCAGATGTAGATGGGGAATTGTGGGTTGATGGGCTTTGTTTGAAGTTACCAGATGGCACGACCTAAACTGCATATGCAATTACGACACTTGAGACAGTAGTGGAGACAGCTCGTATACCACAGAAGTTGACTCAAGCAGCTGAGCTAAAAGCTTTGACACGAGCGTGTGAACTTAGCACTGATTTGTGTGTGAACGTCTATACGGATAGCCGCTATGCTCTTGGAGTGGCCCATGATTCTGGCCTACTTTTGAAGGAAAGAGGATTTCTTACATCCCACGGGATGCCGATAATGCACGGAGTATTAGTGCATATTCTTTTGACTGCGCTGACATATCCAAAGAAAATAGCTATCGTGAAGTGCTGCGCACACAAGAAAGTGACTAATAAGATAGGACAAGGCAACGCCTTTGCAGATCGCGTAGCTCGTGAGACTGCAATGCAACGAAGCACTACATCCATGTACGCAGTGAAATCACAAGCTGAGCATTGGCATGATGCTAGAGAAGAAGTATTAGATATACAGAGATCTGCCACTGTGGAAGAACTTGAGCAATGGTTTAAAGAGGGAATATTGGATGATGCGTACCCTACAAAGGATAATACTGCTCTGACTACAGCGAAGGTGCCTTTGAAGGAGTTTTTCCCTAGATATGGTGTTTGCAAACTTTTGTGGAGTGACAACGAACCTCATTTTATTGGGCAAGTTGTTGAGTATGTTTTGAAAGGATTAGGGATCAAACAGAAATTCCATGCAGTTTTTCACCCACAATCAGCTGGATTGGTGGAGAGGTATAATGCTACGTTGAAATTGAAGTTAGCGAAAATACTTGCTTGCACGTCTCTGAAATGGCCAGATGCATTACCCTTGACATTGTTGTCCATAAGATCGGTGCCACATTCACGATCTGGGCTTTCGCCATATGAAGTCATATTTGGGAGACCAATGAACATTTGGGGAGTTCCTAAGCCACACCCCGTACATGATGTACCTTGTGTTCTGATGAATGATTATTTGGCACAATTAACCGATAGTTTGATCTCTATTCATCAACAGGTTCGAGAAGCTCTTCCTGACAAATCTATAGGTGAGGCCCACAAACTCCGTCCTGGAGACCATGTAATGGTCAAGGTCTTCGAGAGGTCGAACAGTTTGGAGCGGAGGTGGCGAGGACCGGAGCAAGTGCTCCTAGCAACGAGGACAGCAGTTTGAGGGACAAACAGGAAGAACTGGGTCCATAGAACTCACTGTAAGCAAGTGTCCCCTGCCTTGGTGGAACCTGCCGTGCTGACTGACCATCGAGAGATTCTGGAAACGGAGAAGGGCCACCCAATCTCACCTGACGAATCTGAGGGAGCCTTCCCGGACCACACGATCCCCGGAGTATCCCGATACAAACGGGGACCAAGTAAAGAATCTGCAGTGCTGAAAAAGACTGGTTGAGCAACTGCCCTGGGTTGGTGAAACGAAGTGCCAATGTGGCAAGGGGGGGGGGGGGATCAGTCCTGTGCAGTGACACCAGTCTTGACCCTCGGTGAAGAAATCAACGGCTGCCCAGGGATAGGATCTCCAACGATTGTTTTCAACAACAAAGTGATCATGCCTGCTGAAAAATCAACTGTTGCTAAGAAAAGGATAATCTGTGCTGTAGGATTTGTTGTTGCTATGGTGGCTATAGCAGCAATAGCCTGGTTTGTTGAGGTAGTGGCTCCTGTTCGACAATTGCTGATTGCCACTACTCCTGCACCGGTTGAGCATCAGTATTTTTCGCTTCCCTATCATGAGCAGAAGCATCGACAATCCTACCTAAATAACACCTTCATTCAGATATTGCATCATATGCATATTGCCACAAATACCACCGGCTGTTGAGTGTGTGGGATGATACCTGCTCACCAAAAGAAAGGGGGAACACCTTTTAATCCTCTTCCCTTTTCTCACAATGGTTCTTGTAATGCTTGGTTTGCGCTTTTGATTTCTTAAAAGAAAGCGACAGTTGGAAGGATTAACTATCATCTTAACAAATTTTGTTATCCCGATGAAGATGGTTACCAGCAAGCTCAAGGAACTAAATGGAAATGGGAAGAGTATCAACCGGACAATAATTCTGTACCATATGCTTTCACGATCACAAGAACTATTAAGAACAGGGGACAATTTGTAATTTCTCTGACGAGAGCTAAAGCAGATTTATGTATCGAAAGTATTGGGAAAATTCCAGTAGGAAGAAGTGAGTACTGTGAGTACTGTGAGTACTGTGAGTACTGTGACTTTAACCTTTGAAGGTGCTAATATTAGTAGTTTTACATTGTCGCATAATACATTTTTTGTATGTGGTAATAAGGGATATTATCAACTTCCAATTGGATGGTCTGGGGTGTGTTATGTATCATTTCTGTTACCCCCTGTGTTCCTGGCCCCTTCATCGTATCACTGAGATTTAAAACTGTATAACGATATTTCCAAGAACAGATAGAAAAGAACAATAAGTACAGATAAGGTTGATCAGACTGACGCTACTTCGCAACAATATGTCGACTTTAATTTGGGCTTGTTTTTCTTTGAGGGTGCTGCATTGAACAGTGGAAAGATAAGGAGATTGACTTGTGTTGTGGAAGCTGTCACCAATCAGACAGCAATGGCACTTGGGAACATTACAGAAGAGCTGCAGATTGCATGAATTGTAGCACTCCAAAGTCCTATGGTTCTTGACGTGATTTTGGCTGATCGAGGTGGTGCATGCCACATCATCGGTAGCAGCTGCTGTGTATTTATCCCGGATCACTCACCTTCAGTATGTGACGCAATATCAAAACTGCATAAAATCGCTGCAGAGATTCACCCAGAGACTGGTACATGGACTTTTTCGAGCTGGTTCTGGACAATTTTTGTCACTTAGGGCTGGAAGCTACTGACTATGCTATGTATAATACTGGCAATACTATTTCCATGATGTGTAAGTATACAATGTGGTCCCATGCTTTGCTCTATGTGCACTACTGCTTGTATACCTGCTAAGAGAAATGTTGCAGAAATGAAATCACAACAATTGTTACATAAAGAGGTCACTGAAATGATGAACATCAATATACAAGATATGAACCTAGATTATCCCAAATGAACAAATGTCTTCAGCTAATGCTAAAATGGTTGTCTGTTGTAATTTGGCAGCAATCTGGGTTAGCATCTTGCTGAAGCCATCTTGGATTTAGCAGCCATTTTGTATGCCATGTGCTACCACGTGCTCACCATGTGCTCTGTCCTACCTTTCTGTCGTCTGCTCTTGTATTCTGCCTAGTGACAAGGTATATTTAGCCTCTTCTGCTCTGCACATGCTTAGTTGAGCTTGCAGCTGTCTTTGCAGCTGCTATTAGTCTGTAACTGTCAGGATGTGTTTCCTAGAATTAGCAACTGTTAGCTCCTCCCACTTGTTTAGTGTACATTTTCTGTATGACCATATATGTACCTAAAACTTTCTTCTTGTACTTGTACCGCCTTCTTTGGAACCCCTATGTGGGTATGAAAGGACCATGTTCCTTCTGTTCAGGGTGCTACTTCATACATTACCGAAGGGTGTTGTGTGAATGTAGTTCCACCTCATGAGGTTAATAAAGTACTCTGTTTTATATTCCAGTTTCCATGCCAACTGCTTTCCTATTGGTCTGAGGACTTTGTGCATAGAAGGGCAAACCCCTAGCACTGGTAGGCCTTGCTGAGGCTCACCACGACAAGCTGTGGTTGAATGAGGGTGTTGCGCATGTCTAAAGTTCTTTTGAATTTACCTCCACATCAAGGACATTTTGAGTATAAGTATATGGGCTCTGACCCCATGCTTTTATACACTGCGTGGTACTTGTAACCAGATGCTACTGGCTCTACATTCTGCAATTTACCAGAAGGATCTGCTGTGCTACTAGGGTAACTGCCATTGGGACTGACAAGTTTACTATATTGGGCTGCTTCCTGCTGATTTCTGGGCTGCAAGAGGCACTATCACCTGGCATCTACCCTTATTGGGTTGCACTCCCTCCCTGCTTTCATGCTCTTATGTGTTCCCCAGTGCTCCCCAGAGACTCGTAGGTTTGCCTAACCCCTCTGTTCTCGTGGGGGTTTCTTTCTGGGGGAAGCCCTGGTATTGCCCATCACTGGCTGTCGGACTTGTGGGTCTGGTACTCTACACCTGTGTGTGAGTGCTGCTCGCTTGGTACTGAAAATATGTGTGGAGTGCTTTCCGACTAACCTCAGGGAATTGGCAGCTTGTCTCCATTGCGACTCACATTGTGTATGCTAGGCTGTGCTCTATTTGCTTACGTGGGCCACAGCCCTTATATGTGGAATTCTAAGCTGGGATGAGAGGAAATAAAAGGCAGCTGTAGCGTTTTGCTTCCGCACCCCTAGCCAGGCCATGCCAGAGTCGGGGTACGGTGAGAAGCGAGTGGTTGCCGGCCACTTTTTTCCATGATGTGTGCAATCTAAAGTCATTCATTATTGCACTAACTGGGATATTTTGACAATTGCCTAGTTAGCAAAGTGATTATTGGTTTATGTTCTTTTGATCTATGTTTTATATGCAATACAGAAACTTATTTTTATATAATATTGTGTGGAATCTCCTTCTGTGGTGTATTTATTGTGTCACTGGTGTGAGTGTGTTGTGCAAACACTTTACACCTTGCTTCTGGGATAAGCCTCATTGCTCGTGCCAAGCTACCAAGGAGGTGAGCAGGGGTTATCTTGGGTGTTTAACTTGTCTACCCTGAGTAGAGTAGTGGGTTCTGCCTGGCTTAGGTGCATACACTAGCCAACCAGTAACCCTATTTTCTAACATGTCCAATATTGCTTTGTATTTTTTAAAGACTTCAATATTAATTAGTGGCGTACTATGTGTGTTTTGCACTGCAAAAGTCTATAGTCCAAGACAATGCGATTGGAATGATCTGGTTCTAAAACAGGTAAAAGAGGATCACTCATTTGAGAGACACAGGGTTCAATTACCGCTTGGCACTCCAGTTGGGAAAATATTTCTTTAATGGGTGCCTTAGCATCTCATTTTATATGATATTTTGGTTCTACTTATGGGCTGGACCGTAAAGGTATAAAAAAAAGGAGACTCCTTATCCCAGTCAACATTATTGCGATAGAGTGCAGGGGCTAGTGCAAGAGCCCACTCAGCTGCATGAGCTTGTTTGACTTATTCAGGGACAATAGTAGGAAAAGAAGGTAGAATAACATCCTCTCCTTGGCCGTCGGATGCTCATACAAATGGGGGGGCTAATTGACCTCCGCTAACAGGATGTCATAAGACAAAGTCAAATTTCCCCAGAATATTGCTTTAACATGCGTTAAATGTCACCTATTTGAATATCTAAATTATACAATCTATCTGGACGCGTCTCTCTGTAGTTGCTCTCACTACCAGAAATTCATGGAAATTCTGGTGCACCATGGTGACTTCCGCTGTGTTATCGTTGAGTGTCCGACCAAAACCTGTTCAGGAGGAGGGTTCTCAGCATCTGTGGCATATGTATCAGTTAAAGCTACAACTCTCCTTTTCTGAAACAGGGCTCTGTATTGAGGAGGTCTCTCCTTCTTTATCTTCACGTTAGATGAGCGTTGTGTCTCCCTTTTTGGTTGAACAAACTGCTCTTGTGTACATTCTGATTGTGTTCCTCTTTCGTACTGCTGGTCAGAGGATTTCTGAAAGGAATGAGGCGAATGTGCATCAGAAACCTGATACCTGAGTTGAGTCTTGATTTCAATGCCATCACGAAAATCGTACTGCCTCACAGAGGACTCTGGGTCTGGAGAATCTCTGCAAGGTTTGCCTTTCCTTGGTTGTTGAGATTTGTTCCATGTTTTTTTAACAAACTCACAAGCCTGCTTGCCTTCCTTTTCAGAACCCGGCTTGCCAGGAGGTGGTTTAGTAGGTCTGGTTCCCACAATATTAAGTCCTAAGGATGTGACACTAGCAATAATTATAGGCACCTCATGTTCGTGGTCAACTGGTGCGACCGCTCTGAATCTGTATCTGTTTGATTATGTCTGGTAAGGCAGACATCAAGAGAGTGCCGTGGTAGACAATGTACACAGCTGCAAAAATTGTCCCACAAGCATTACAGTCTCCAATAGCGGGACCCATCCCTTTGGATAAGCACAGAATGAGAATCGTGAGAATTATGTGCTTGTGTTGTGGACCCTAAGGGAAAACACAGCTTCAAGCTGAAGCAATATTTTGGGTAATCCAAAATGGAATTTTCTCATGATTAGTGGGTCGTTTGCCCATACCTGAATTAATTATTACAGGACTTATGGCTGTTGCTGCCGGCACCTGTGCTTGCCCTTGCAGGCCACCGCGCACTGGCCCTGCTAACAAGGTATGCAAAATAGACTGACTTAACAGTCTGTATAAAGTCACTAGACAATGGTAGAATGCTTTGTTTTGAATCAAGTTTTGATTTTGCATATCAGGGTAAGGTGTATATTCAGCTAAGGCTGGCCAGGGCATTCCTTCATTACTAAGGAAAGCCATACATACAGGTTTATATACATTGGGGAGGGCACCTAAGAAATAATTTTGGAGTTTCCAGTATGTGAGACAAATCTCAAGAAGCGCATAAGGTTTATATGCATTAAGCGCTGGAAGAGCAGTGTATGTATGAAATGTATTAGATTGACCATCCATAGCCAGAAATGTGACCCAAGAATAAAAAACTTCAAAGCCGTGTGCTGCACCTGTTTGAACAACAAAAATAACAGGACCACCTCCATTAGGAAGCCCATGTTGGCTTAAATGTGCATAAACAGCAGGTCTGCAGTTGACCTGTAATGACCCCATTCTGTGCCATTAGAAATACAGAAATGTATTAAAGTTGAACAAAAACTGGGTTCAAACCTTTTAATATTTAAGCGTGAAAAAACAACCATCCAGTGCTTCCCAAACACTGTGGAGGATAAAGCCCCAACACCACGGACATCTCCAGAAAAGGTGTAAGGGTATTGTGGACACACACAGGCACTACTCAGGAGACTCACAAATAAGTGC